>NC_064621.1:94324560-94633489 GCF_023898315.1 Schistocerca nitens | reverse complement strand
GATGTCATTTTGCATTTTACGCAGTTTTTGGCCCCCGGACAACTAAAAACCGATATGATTTTGCTTTTTATGTGATTTTTGGCCTCAGGACATTTAAAAACCGATTTTTCCCATGCCGTTGTGGATGGGCATACCTAACTAACAGTGCCATAACTGTTGACTGTTGAACTTCTGCAGTCATGCACATTGAACAGTACGGACAGTACTATATGCAGCTCAAACCATATTCGCCGTACTGTGATTCATCCGGTATTTGTAGCCGACTAGAGTCTTGCATGACCGAGTAAGCGAGCACAAAATACGAAATGGGGCGAGCACACCATAACTGGATAGGCTGCCCGCACTAGTTCTAGTTGTTGAGTGGTACTTAAGTAAATAAATCAGTGAAATCAAAGTGAACTAGAAATTAGGATATAAATGAAAAACTTGGTTTAGTTTAGAGAGTTACATACTGGCATTCAGCGGGCAAAACAGCAGAACAGAAGAGACAATGACCATGAAGTCAGCAAGTTCCACATAAGCGGGCGCTGTCGATTCAGCCGTCAGGGCATCGCCCGACCGGCTCACGTGTTTCTCAGTTGTCGTATGTGAGCAAAGGCCCTCGCCTACATCCCAAGAGCCAATGACCGACGTTAAGAAGATTCTTCGAGAAGCTTTTCAACGTGACAGAAGAGGCAATGACCGGCTCACGTGTTTCTCAGTCGTCACATGTGATCAAAGGCCCTCACCTACATTCCAAGAGCCAACGACCGACGTTAAGAAGATTCTTCGAGAAGCTTTTCAACGTGACAGACGAGGCAATGACCGTGAAGTCGTTCACCTCCAGTAAACTGAAGTGAATAAATACGCGAGACGCAGTGGGCCAGAAGGATGAAGTCGAAGACGAAGACGAAGACGGAGACGGAGACGGAGACGGAGAGGAGAGACGAAGAAGACGAAGACGTTTTCAGTCAGTTTCGGTGCTGAAGACCGTCATGCAAGAAGAGACTGCATCATGCACAGACGCACCAAGTCCGCCGCTGTAATGGAATAGCAAGCAGCAGCCGCGGCGCCAGAAGACAGAAGTTAAAAGGTATTTGAAGTCGGATTTTTACATACCCGGGTGACTCGTGAGGACGGGAAGGAGACGGCCTCACATCAGTAGTCACCTGTGAGCTGGGATGAAGACCTGACAGCCGAAGACTGGCAAGCGGGAGTCCGTGGTTCGAGTCCGCCACACTTGCCTTCCCCCGCCGCGCCGCTCCGCTGGCCGACGCAGAACACACGCGGCCGCTTAGAGAAGAGAAACACCCAAGGTATCATCCGATGCACGATTTCCCTCGCAATAATTAAACGGGCCACCTCGCGCTGTGCGTCTCCAGTCAGCTGGGCGAGACGGCGACACGAGATACACACCGCTACGCGTAATCAGACGCCGCCGCCGCCGCCGCCGCCGCCGCTGCCGCAGCAGAAGACTTCACAAACGACACAGCTGCCGCTCTCCGAACCAGAACATCCCGTAAGATACAGTTGTACAAATCTTCAATAAAAGTTATCTTATGTAAAAATGATGTTTCATTCGACCTCATACCCGAGCCAAGGAAGAACCCACCCTGCCCACATGTTGTTAAGAGAGAAAAGTTAAATTATTTAATATTTTCACCCTGACAGAATGCTTTAGAATGCTCATCCTGACAATTGACTTGCATCAAAAGAGAAAACCCAGTTACATTTAGTGACAGAAGTGTCACATTTAGTAACACAATTGTTACATTTAGTATCAGAAGCCGTTTTAGTTGTTACATAGTGACCGAGCATAGATGCCGTGACCGAATACGTAGCACGTAACTTCAAACACATTACACGTGTCATTATCCGTGTGGTGTGTCTCTCTCTCTCTCTGTAATCATGCAGCGCGAGGAAGCCAGTGCAGTAAGATGTAAGATTGAAACCAATGTTTACACATTGAAGAAACTGGAAGGTCTAAAGAGCCTAGTATGGAGTAAATTTGTGTTGGTTGTAGACGAAAACAGTGCGTCTACTGGGTACGTATCATGCATAAACTGCTCCACATTATCGTGTTTCCAGTCGGGAACCACTCATTTAAAGAAACACAGTTGCAAGAAACCTCACAAAGATACAGCTCCTCCACGGATATCGGCAGTAATAAAAAATATTATTACAGCAAAGTGTGTTGCCATGTGTGCTAAAGATATGAGACCTTTTAATGCTGTTTCCGGTGAAGGTTTCAGAGAACTAGGCCAAGAATTAGCACATCTAGATGCGCATTATGGAGAAGTTAACGTGGCAGATGTCATGCCACATCCCTCTACTATAAGCAGACATGTCAAAGAACGAGCTGATGCAATACGAAACAGCATAATGCCTACTGTTATTGCAGAAGTTATTAATAAAATATGTGCTGCGACAGATGATATGTGGACTGGTTCGCAAAATCTGGTGCACTATTTAACGCTTACAACTCATTACAATAACACAGATTGGTCTGTTGTGAACAATGTTTTATTTACAACAAAATTTCCGGGAGTTAAGAAGACGGGAGTAAATATTATGATAGAAATTGAAGAGAGGATGGATGATTGGGACATTTCGCCGGACATGTTGCACAGTTTTGTTTTTGTCTCCGACCAGGGTGCCAATGTAATAAAGGCTTTGGAAAATCACGAAAGGATTCCTTGTGCTGCTCATTGTATAAACACAGCACTTAGCCATAGTTTCGATGAAGATAACTTCTTGCTAAATAATGCCCCGAACATCGCATTAACAATAAATACTGCAAAATGCATTATAAGGTACATTAAGAGAAGTAGCCTCTGCTCGTCTTTGAAATCATCGTTGAAGCTAGAGGCCTACACACGCTGGAACAGCTTGTACACTATGCTGGAATCCTTACACACTCTATTATCATAGACCCAGAAAGAGAGTTCGTTTCAAGGAATGGAGGAACAACAGATCATCCGCAGCAGATGAAGTAGATCTCTACATTTTAATGTACCCCGGAGATGATGATGACATCTTAAAGTGGGGGAGCAGACATGAAACAGATCTACCAGGCCTGGCTGCAGTTGCACGACGTATTTTATGTATCCCAGCAACAAGTGAAAGATGCTTTAGTAAAGCCGGCATGTTACTAACAAATCGCCGCGACCAATTAAATGCGGAACGCGTAAGTGATTTACTGCTGATAAACAATAACTATAATTTTGTTTCTGTTGCAAACATGTGAAAAGTACGACAAGTCACGTCTGTAAATGTTTAATGTTCTTTGTATGCTTTCTTTATGAAGATGGTTGTCTTATAGATTACAGAGACAACACTTATTTAATGTTTCCTATTAATGAAAGGAAAAATATATCTTCTGTTTGGAAATGAGACTCGTCTTCTATCCACGATTGTATCGAAATATCATTTTACTTCCCAATTGCTTTATGAATTTAGGTGTGTCTCGTACCCGTTCTTGGAAACGTTACTTTTGTATTAAAAGAGAGAGAGAGACAGAGATAAATACATTGTGTGTCTGTGTGTGAGAGAGAGAGAGAGAGAAAAAGAGAGAGAGAGAGAGAGAGAGAGGGGGGGGGGGGAAAGGCGTTGGATTTGCACAGTACGGTGCAGGGAGCCGGAGCGAGGCGAGGCGAGGTGAGACGTCAGCGGTGACCGGTCATGCTCGGTTATCCGCGTGTCTGGAATCCGGACAACAGACATGGGGCGAGTACGTGACCGAGCCGAGTCGTGTGGGGCCGGATACGAGCGGCTCGGTCCCCCTGTCAACAGGCGAGCAGTGACCGGTCAAACATTGAGCGTTGCAGCACTCTATAGCCGACCCCATTTACATTAAGACACAGCCCTATCTATTGGTAAAATCTTCGTTAATTTTTTCTGTTTCATAACGTTTCTCCTTGCGTCAATAATATAGTTCTGAGCGGTGGTTCTCTTGATACTGCGGTTTGAAACTGGACATTGGGCACCCTGTACGTACATACATACATATATTATTGTTATACACTGAAGCGCCAAAGAAACTGGTATAGGCATGCATAGTCAAATACAGACATATACACTCCTGGAAATTGAAATAAGAACACCGTGAATTCATTGTCCCAGGAAGGGGAAACTTTATTGACACATTCCTGGGGTCAGATACATCACATGATCACACTGACAGAACCACAGGCACATAGACACAGGCAACAGAGCATGCACAATGTCGGCACTAGTACAGTGTATATCGACCATTCGCAGCAATGCAGGCTGCTATTCTCCCATGGAGACGATCGTAGAGATGCTGGATGTAGTCCTGTGGAACGGCTTGCCATGCCATTTCCACCTGGCGCCTCAGTTGGACCAGCGTTCGTGCTGGACGTGCAGACCGCGTGAGACGACGCTTCATCCAGTCCCAAACATGCTCAATGGGGGACAGATCCGGAGATCTTGCTGGCCAGGGTAGTTGACTTACACCTTCTAGAGCACGTTGGGTGGCACGGGATACATGCGGACGTGCATTGTCCTGTTGGAACAGCAAGTTCCCTTGCCGGTCTAGGAATGGTAGAACGATGGGTTCGATGACGGTTTGGATGTACCGTGCACTATTCAGTGTCCCCTCGACGATCACCAGTGGTGTACGGCCAGTGTAGGAGATCGCTCCCCACACCATGATGCCGGGTGTTGGCCCTGTGTGCCTCGGTCGTATGCAGTCCTGATTGTGGCGCTCACCTGCACGGCGCCAAACACGCATACGACCATCATTAGCACCAAGGCGGAAGCGACTCTCATCGCTGAAGACGACACGTCTCCATTCGTCCCTCCATTCACGCCTGTCGCGACACCACTGGAGGCGGGCTGCACGATGTTGGGGCGTGAGCGGAAGACGGCCTAACGGTGTGCGGGACCGTAGCCCAGCTTCATGGAGACGGTTGCGAATGGTCCTCGCCGATACCCCAGGAGCAACAGTGTCCCTAATTTGCTGGGAAGTGTCGGTGCGGTCCCCTACGGCACTGCGTAGGATCCTACGGTCGTGGCGTGCATCCGTGCGTCGCTGCGGTCCGGTCCCAGGTCGACGGGCACGTGCACCTTCCGCCGACCACTGGCGACAACATCGATGTACTGTGGAAACCTCACGCCCCACGTGTTGAGCAATTCGGCGGTACGTCCACCCGGCCTCCCGCATGCCCACTATACGCCCTCGCTCAAAGTCCGTCAACTGCACATACGGTTCACGTCCACGCTGTCGCGGCATGCTACTAGTGTTAAAGACTGCGATGGAGCTCCGTATGCCACGGCAAACTGGCTGACGCTGACGGCGGCGGTGCACAAATGCTGCGCAGCTAGCGCCATTCGACGGCCAACACCGCGGTTCCTGGTGTGTCCGCTGTGCCGTGCGTGTGATCATTGCTTGTACAGCCCTCTCGCAGTGTCCGGAGCAAGTATGGTGGGTCTGACACACCGGTGTCAATGTGTTCTTTTTTCCATTTCCAGGAGTGTATATGTAGGCAGAATACGCGCACCGCAATCGGCAAAGCCTATATAAGACAACACAAGTCTGGCGCAGTTATTAGATCGGTTACTGCTGCTACGATGGCAGGTTATCGAGATTTAAGTGAGTTTGAACGTGGTGTTATAGTCAGCGCACGAGCGATAGGACACAGCAACTCCGAAGTAGCGATGAAGTGGGGATTTTCCCTTACGATCATTTCACGAGTGTACCGTGAATATCAGGAATCCGGAAAAATATCAGATCTCGGAAATCGCTGCCGCCGGAAAAAGATCTTGCAAGAAGTTACTGCTCGCCGCCATTCATGTGGAGCACTTGTTGGCCTCACCGCAGACTTAAAGACCGAGCCACACACAACTGATTTCATCAAAGTGTACGGGCCTGAAGATGGCGTTGACGCAACGTCGAAACTAGTAGCGAAGTAAATAGAAAATCTGTCAGCGAGCGAACCATTCAACGAAACATTGTCAGTATAGGCTTTTGGAGCCCTTGATGACTGCGCGACACAAAGCTTTACGTCTCGCCTGCGCCCGTCAACACCAACATTGGACTGTTGATGACTGGAAACGTGTCTGGTCGAACGAGTCTTGTTTCAGATTGTATTGAGCGCATGGACGTGTGCGGGTATGGAGACAACCTCATGAATCCATGGACACTACATGTCAGGGTACTGTTCAAGCTGGTAGAGGCTCTTCAATGACATGGGGCGTGTGCAGTTGGAGTGCTGTCGGATGTACGACTCTGGCAGGTGACAAGTACGTAAGCATCCCGTCTGATCACTTGCATCCGTTCGTGTCCACTGCGTATTCCGACAGTCTTCTGCAATTCCAGCAGGACAATGCGACACGCCACACGTCCAGAATTGCTACAGAGTGCCTCCAGGAACACTCTTCTGAGTTTAAACACTACCACTGACCACCAAATTCCCCAGACATGAACATTATTGAGCATATCTAGGATGCCTAGCAACGTATTGTTCAGAAGAGATCTCCAACCCCTCGTACTCTTATCGATTTATGGACGGCCCTACAGGATTCATGGTGTAGATTCCCTCCAGCACTATTTCGGACATTAGTCCATATCAGGTCGTTTTGCGGTACGTCTGCGTGCTCTCTAGGATCCTACACAATATTAGGCAGGTGTACCACCTTCTTTGGATCTTCAGTGTAGGTATGGATTTGAGTTAAATGAGTATGAGACACTTTCATCATACCGCGGTTGATGGTCTTACACGCCTGCATTGAGAACAATGTTTCAGCAGCATCTTTGAAAATAAAAGAAGTGTGTTTTATGTATTGAATTACATAGAGTGACTATAGCTTTAGCTGACTCAACAGTCTTATGCAAATCTTGCGGAACAAACTACCTGTTTACTTTTCTGCATTCCTGTATGACTGCCAATCTCTGTCGCAGCTCAAAAACCTGTCCCCACTGACAAAAACCTCGTGTGCTATCTCTTGAATCTGTAGCAGGCTAAGTGGAGGAGATCCTGGTTCATAACCCTTGCAACTCCATTGGTAAGCACTGCTTGGCATAAAGGTCATAGGCCATCTAGCAATGAATGTTCGACGCATTTTCCGCACGATTTGACACTTCCGGAAAAAGCCTAGAACTGAACCCGCCCGTCGTGAAAAAATTGTTGCTTAATATGTTTTTCATTTCCGCTCTCCGTCTAATATTCTCACCAAGTTCTGGATCTCTAGAATAAATATATACTGGGGAAGAAATTGAAGTTGTTGGGGATAATTTACTGAACAACACTCGTACACATTCGAAGTAGGAAGGATGCCATCCCTATTAACAAGGGACCCGAGTGATTTGTGGCGAAGTCTTAACATTTATAGCCTTTTCACGATTTTCTCTTTCTGTTATTGTCTTTCCTTGATTAAGCTTAACTTCTAGACACGGCTGTATAGAGTCCAACAATACAAGAGCTATTTTGACTACCGTAGATATGAATGTAAATGTGATTCTACAAACATTTCGAATTTTGGACAGTCAGTGTCCCATCGACATTTCTTTCAAATCGACTCTGGATAAAATTGTTGTTTTCATAAAGGAAGTCATCGGCCTGAAATTGATGGAATTTTTTAAGACAATCGGTGCGTGATGAGTGCCGCATGCGTGGAATGACATTTTAAAATCCAACAAGTGAAAGCAGCATGGAGTACTTATTACTTCTTCCAGTGGTTATAGGTAGAGGGAGAAAAGGCATCGAAAATATGGAAAACAGTTTCTTTAGCGGGTGGAGTAACGGCGGCTGTATTTTGGGATTGAAAATGTACAGTCAGAATTGGATATAGCGACGAAGGATACCACAGTGTTAGGGTCTTATTATGTAGGTTTACTGCACCAATCCAGATCGTGAACTGACTCAGAAACGATGGAGATTAGTAAGCTGAAATATTTTCTATTTATTGAGCTGAAAAACAAAACTTGGAGGGAAGAATTTAGTATAGATGTCACAGTTGGAAACAAATCTCCTTTTTGAAGCTAGACGATACGATCAAATGTATCCGGACGCTCATGTGTAACGCCGAACTGACAACTAGCAGTCACGTGAGGCGAACCCGCCAACGTAAAAGGAGGCGGGTGCGTCGCGTTGGCAGGAGAGAAGCGGTGTCAGCACAGTGAATCGGTCAGAAGAGCTTCGAATGTGGACTAGTCATCGGACGTTTCAGCCCTTCTCAAATCGCTCCAGTCAACTGTTGGTATTATGACTGTGAAGTGGAAACGCGAAGGAACAACCACAGCTAAACCGAGACCACACAGATCTCATCTACTGACGCATGAAGATCGTCAAGCAGTACGCAGCGAGGTTGTAGCTGCACATAGGGAGTTAAAGAGAATGGCGAACGATCGTCGAGCAGATATTCATAAGCTGCCCATTTATGGAGTCAATGCTAAGTAACGCCTGAGGAGGTGTAAAGAGCGACGTCAGTGGATGCGTAGAAACGGGTACTTTGGGGGGTGTGGCAATTCTATGTGTGGGTTCCTGCCCACTCGTCTCTAATAGGGTGCCTAAAGGATGCTGCTTTCTCTGATAGCTGTACGACAATTCAAAGCAAATCATGTTAATGGTTTTTATTACAATAAAGTAGATTGACAATACTTAACTTTGGTTTACAATGTCGTGTTGCAGGCTATTGGCGATATGCAAATAATTAATGTCTTTCGCTATATACACTCATGCTCATAAATTAAGGATAATTGGAGAATGTGGTGCCACACAACGTGGCACTACACAAAACTGGCGCTAATAGCATAGCCACATAGGGAACACACACGACACAGATCTGTAATTCCACGGTATTGGTGATAAGTTGAGAAAACCGTCCCGGAAAACATGTGCTACGAAACGCCACTGTTTCCTGCGCACGTACCCCGAAATCAGTCTGGAATATGATCACCACGCACACGTACACAGGCCGCACAATGGGATGGCATACTCTGGACCAGGTGGTAGAGCAGCTGCTGGACAGTAGCCTCCTATTCTTGCACCAGTGCCTGTCGGCGCTCCTGAAGTGTCGTAGGGGTTTGAAGACGTGCAGCGATACGTCCACCGAGAGCAGAACAGACGTGCTCCATGGGGTTTAGGTCTGGAGAACAGGCAGACCACTCCATTCGCCTGATATCTTGTTTCAAGGTACTCCTCCTCGATGGCAGCTCGGTGGGGCCGTGCGTTATCACCCATCAGGAGGAAGGTGGGACCCACTGCACCCCTGAAAAGGCGGACATACTGGTGCAAAATGATGTCCCGATACACCTGACCTGTTCCAGTTCCTCTGTCAAAGACATGCAGGGCTGTACGTGCACCAATCATAATCCCACCCCACACCATCAAACCACGACCTCCATACAGGTCCCTTTGAAGGACATTAAGTGGTTGGTATCTGGTTCCTGGTTCACGCCAGATGAAAACCCGGCGAGAATCACTGTCCAGAATATACCTGGACTGGTCCGTGAACACAACCTCGGACCACTGTTCCAATGACCATGTACTGTGTTCTTGACAAAAGGCTTTACGGGCTCTCCTGTGACCAGGGGTCCGTGGAATCCACCTTGTAGGTCTCCGGGCGAATAAACCATGTCTGGTCAGTCGTCTGTAGACTGTGTGTCTGGAGACAACTGTTCCAGTAGCTGCGGTAAGGTCCCGAGCAAGGCTACCTGCAGTACTCCGTGGCCGTCTGCGGGCACTGATGGTGAGATACCGGTCTTCTTGTGGTGTTGTACACTGTGGACGTCCCGTGCTGTAGTGCCTGGACACGTTTGCTTTCTGCTGGAATCGTTGGGATAATCTTGAGATCACACTTTGTGGCACACGGAGGGCGCGTCCTACGACCTGCCGTGTTTGACCAGCGTCCAGTCCCACTAGTGTTCTACCCCTGATAACGTCATCAATACGTGTTCTTTGAGCCATTCTCAACACACAGTCACCATTAGCACGTCTGAAAATGTCTGCACACTTACTTCGACATGTACCAACACACCTCTGCGTAAATGGACTGCTTCCAGCGCCACCGTGCGACGACCGCAGGTCAAATGCACCGCATGGTCATACCCCGAGGTGATTTAAGCCCGCAAACCGCCCACTACACCGTTGTTTCACCATGTATCAGCATTATCTTTAATTTATGAGCATGAGTGTAGTAGCTGTACTTAAGGAGTTAAAGAGAATGGCGAACGATCGTCGATCAGATTCTCATAAGCCGCACATTTCTGGAGTCAGTGCTGAGTAACGTCTGAGGAGGTATAAAGAGCGACGCCAGTGGATGCGTAGAAACAGGTAATTTGGGGGTGTGCCAATTCTATGTGTGGGGTTCTGCCCACTCGTCTCTTATAGGGTGCGTAAATGATGCTGCTTTCTTGGATAGCTGTACAGCAATTCAAGCAAGTCACATTAATGGCTTTTATTACAATAAAGTAGATTATGGATGAAAGGACTTGGTGTCCTCGCAGAAAATGTAACTGTAACTGGAGATATTACTTTCTACTACAGTTATTAATAAAGTGTGATCCTTGACCTCTGTAACCGGGGAGCGTATATCGCGAACAGGGGCCTCAAGGATGCAACAGTTTTAAAAAAAATCTAAAACATTGCCGCACTGCCCGCTGAGCGCCTAGCGAGTCGGTGACGCAACCCGCCCGACTTAGCTTGGCGCCAGGCCAGCGCACCAGAGGAGCGCGCTGCTAGTAAGACTACAGCGCGCGTCCGGGATAAGCCATACTGCTGGTGCCCGCAGAGTGTGAGTCCGTTGTCAGCGCTTTACGTAATCAAGGTCACTCGTCTCCTATATAAGCGGGCAGTGCATGAGCTCTATCTGCAACAGCCTTGAAGCACTATGTCGCGTTGCATCAATGTCTTTCGCTGTATACTCGTATAATGTCCGTGCAAGAAGTGGATATGGATCACAAGTAACAGGCCTGTAGTGCTCTCTTCTAGTCCGGGTCTACTAGTGTCCGTCTTCTACTGCCCGGCCGAGGCCTTCTCTGCTCTTGCGTTCTTCATCTTCGTGCCGGCGCTTTCGTTACGCCGGAACACTATGGAACTGTTCGGGTTTCGCGGGTACCTGAAGTACGCTACCAGCCGTCGTGTGTAGTGCCAGAAGTGAGGTATGGAGGAGGTGGTATTACGATACTGTTTTTTTTTTTCGTGGTTGGGGGTGGTCCCTATATTGCGCTAAATGCGGAAGGTTATTAACCTTTATTGCAGACGTGTACTGCTTACAGCAGAAGAGCAGTTCGGAGACAAGAACTGTTTATACCAGTCTTACAGTGCATTTTGTGATAAAGCAGCATTTGTAAGACAATGATCTGTAGGCAATAACAATCCCGAAATGTACTTGCCTGCCCAGAGTCCCAACTGAACCAAACGGAACACCTTTGGCATGCATTAGAACGTCGACTTCGCTCCGACTTCAGTATCGGCTCTTGAGGAAGAAGTAGCTTCTATTCTTACACAGACTTTCAGACACATAAGTGAAAGTTTGCCCATCAGAGTTCAAGCCATCATGAAGCTGAATGGCCGGCACACCTTATATTAACGTTCACTATTTGCTGTTTGGATAATTTTGATTAGATGATTCAAATGGCTCTGAGCAGTATGGGACTTATCATCTGACGTCATCAGTCCCCTAGAACTTAGAACTACTTAAACCTAACTAACCTATAGCACACATCCATGCCCGAGGCAGGATTAGAACCTGCGACCGTAGCAGTCGCGCAGTCCGGAACCGCGCGACTGCTACGGTCGCAGGTTCGAATCCTGCCTCGGGCATGGATGTGTGTGACGTCCTTAGGTTAGTTAGGTTTAAGTAGTTCTAAGTTCTAGGGGACTGATGACCATAGATGTTAAGTCCCATAGTGCTCAGAACCACCATTTGAAACGCCTAGAACCGCTCGGCCACACTGGCCGGCTTTTGATCAGATAATGTAATTTTTACCCTCCTGTTTACTGAAGGAGCTCTATACCACCCTTTGCATTTGCATTTACATCTGCATCGAATAGCAGTTGAAACACACAGTGGAATTGCTGCAGGTGTGAAAAGAATAGAAAATATGTAAATTCGGACGAAAGTATTGCCTGAATTCTTAACGCCTGAGTTATAGCGAGGACTCCGTGAGGAAAACGTAATCCTGACAGGGTAACTGCTGTACCCACAAGAAGGCAGGTAGCGCGGCCCAGGTGGCTGGCCGAGCTCGGTTCGGCAGAGGTGTGATTTGCAGACGGCAGCGGGGAATTAGCATTCCGGACAGAGACGGCTGAGGCGCCGGCCGGACCTGGCGATGTGACGACCAGCCGCTGCCGCCTCGCTATCCAATTTCCTCCTCTAAATTAGCTGGCCGACTCACGCGCCACCTTCCCTGCCCTCTCGTAGATTAACACCTGCATCTTATTATTGTACGTCTTCACGAGGGACGCCGTGTGGCGGGGTCCTTCCTTCGGAGAGCACGCTGCCAGTCTCACTGAGTCCAAATGGCTGTCTCAGCCGTCATCGGCGAACCCTCTTCGAGTAAAGTTTAGCTACGGATCTAGCCGGTAAAACTGTGTCACCGGGAAGGATAGCACATAACGAAATTTTACTTACTTTGCGGATATAGCAGGATAAATACACGACCAGATTCATACGTCATTTACGGGTGTTACGTTCTGTGGCTCTACAGTTCATTGTGGTCTTTGATCTCGTCAACAATTGTCCGCCAATTGCCACGATCGAGCTTTCGTTCCCCTACAGACCATTTTCTGCTATTCTCCATGAGTCCAGTGATCCATCTGGTTCCCAGTCGACTGCGTCCTCTTTGACCCCCTGAATTTCCATGTAATATCGTTGTATCTACTTCCGTATACTTATCCGTGCCATGTGCCTCGCCCATCTCAGTCTTATTTCTCTGTTATACTGAAAGGGGAATGTTTATACGCAGTGTAGAGCTCAGGACTGTATATTCTCCTCACAAGTTGGACCAACGAGTCATTAAACTGCCTTTTTTGCCTTTTTCACAAAAGCATCTAGCATTTCAATATCTTCTCTTGTTAATGACTAAGTTTCGAGGCATATGCAAGTACTGGCCTTATAAATCTGTTATCGATATTTGATTTGGTGACAGACGTAAGAGGCTTGAAAAAATAGCTTTTTAATGTGAAATATTATCTGATGACTACTATTAATTTCTGTTCACTTTCGTAACAGGTATAATTTGAGTGGGCGACTGTCGATCCCGAATATTTAAACTGCACAAGTATCTCAAAACTGCAAATGTCCAATTGTTATTCAGGGTGGCATGATTTCCTTGTGTGCTTTTCTAGCTGCCACATATTTTGCTTTCTGCTTTTATTCAGTCCCGGATTCCTGCTAACCTGCTAAAGTGCGATGAACGCCTACACCATTGCCTTCCGAGTTCTTACAATAATATCTATGTCGTCAGTATAAGCGAGTATCGCGCTGATTTGAGGCCTCGAAGATGACGCACACTCACCGACCTTATGTAACGGTTATTGTCCAAATGACCAGCTATACGACATGGAGGCGTTCGTGTTGTGTACCTAATGGCAACAATACCATTATGACAGTTGCTGGACCCAGAATACGAATGCAATCTGGAAACGTTCGTTCACCTCGGAGCCTCCGCACACTTGTACATCAGTGATGTTCCCGTCCGCAGCGCCGGAACCATTCCGGAAAGACGTGGCACCTCTCCTGCGTCCACTGTTGCCGTTGGGCGTACATTGTCGGCAAGCATATCTCTGCTTCTCCGTCAACCAAAGCAGCAAGGATGATGGCAACAATGGTCCTCGGCGCTACTTTCGTCGTTGCACTATCCACGGGCATGCTCCTCGTGATGTGGCAATGTAACAATACGTCTGTCCTCTCGGGCGCTAGTTCTGTGTGTCCATATCGATCTTGCATGGCGTCGAGTAAGGCGCCCCTGCTGAAACTATGGATTCCGTATTTGCATGACAGTCGTTAGATCTGGACCAACAAGAACAGCAATGTCGCGTATCGATAAAGTGTAGTTTCGATGGGACATGACACTGCTGCAGTCGAATTCTGTCAGCTGATAGATATTTGTCCTTACACGACGTACAACATCGTCTTTTCACAAACAACGAACATTCAGATGCGATTTGTGAATGAGAAACCCAACTTACAGCAGTTGTACTAACATGATATTCACTTGCCTATCAAAGCAGGGAAGATTACAGTTTGGGGGAGGAGTTTAATTTTGACGAGGCTTTATATTTTAGAGTGTGATTTTAATGGGCAGCAATTTATATTAAAAAACTTAACTCTAATCGTAACTACATAGAAAGTAGATTACGTACAATTTAATTGCAACTACGTACAAAGTTCACCAGCTTGCCTGTAGCAGTGGTGCAGCACACATCTGTCCAGCAACGGGCAACACCGGGGTGTATAACACACCTACACCGCCAGAATACTGATACAGGTCGAACACTCTTTCCAAACCAAAGACATCGGTGCGTTTTTCTTTCATTTTTTTAAAGCACGTAAACAATGAGCTCCGCCATAGGAACAATGCAGAAAGTGAATGAAATGCTGCTCAAATATATCGCAGTGGAGGATAAAATTTGCGAAGCCGAAACTCAGAAGAACGTTAACGCATTAGGCTAGAACTATACGCGAATGGGAAAACAGCACCAAAAACAAGTAATATAGGCTTTAATGAAAGTCTTACCTGGTCCATCTGTGTATAGTCTAAGTAAGACTTCTTTTATTTTATTTTCTGACTCGTCAGTACTCTGTTTTGATGCGGCCCACCACGAATTCCATTCCTGTGTCACCTCTTCATTTCAGAGTACAATTGCAATCTACATTCTTAATTATTTGCTCGATGTATTCCGATCTTGGTGTTCCTTTACAGTTTTTACCCAGTACCACGGGAGTTATTCCCTGATGTCTTAACAGATGACGTATTATCCTGTCCCTTCTTCTTCTTCTCAGTGTTTTCCATATATTCCTTTCCATTACGATTCTTCGGAGAACCTCATTCCTTTCCTTATCAGTCCACATAATTTTCGACATTCTTCTGTAACACCATATCTCAAACGGTTCCACTCTCTTCTTTTCCGGTTTCCTCACAGTCCGTGTTTCAGTGCTATACAACGCTGAGCTCCAAGTGCACATTTTCAGAAATTTCTCCCTCAAATTAAGGCCTATATTTGATACTAGCAGACTTCTATTGACCAGGAATGCCCTTTTTGCCAGTGCTAGTCTGCTTTTGATGTCCCCCTTGCTTCGTCCGTCATTGGTTTTTTTGCTGCCTAGGTAGCAGAATTCCTTAACTTCATCTACTTCGTGACCATTAATCCTGATGTTAAATTTCTCACTGTTTTCATTTCTGCTACTTCTCATTGCTTTCGTCTTTCTTCTATTTATCCTTAGTCCATAGTCTGTACTCATTAGACTGTCCATTCCATTCAGAAGATCATTTAATTCTTCTTTAGTTTCACTCAGGATAGCAATGTCATCAACGAATCGTATCATTGATACCATTTCACCTTGACTTCCAGTCCACTCTTGAACCTACCTTTTATTTCCGTCATTGTTTCTTCGACGTATAGATTGAACAGTACGGGTTGAAGACTAAATTCCCGTCATACACCCTTTTCAATCCGAGCTCATCGTTCTTCGTTTTCCAGTCTTGGCGTTTTGTATATTACCCATCTTTACCTATAGCTTAGGCCTATTTTGCTCACTACTTCAAACATCTTGCAGCATCTGACATTGTCGAATGCTGTTTCCAGGTCGACAAGTCCTATGAACGTGTCTTGATTTTTCTTTAGCCCATCACTAGACTCATACATTGAACACAGAGAGTGAACAGTCGTTTTGTTGCCATTTCCACCAATGATTTTAGAAATTACGATGGAATGTTATCCATTTCTTCTGACTTATTTGAAAGTCTTTCCAAAGCTCTATTAAATTTCGATCCACTATCTCTTCTGTATCGACTCCTCTTTCTCCTATCACATCATTAGATTAGCCTTCCCCCTCAGAGAGGCCTTCAGTGTACTCTTTCCATCCATCCGCTCTCTCTGTATTTAACAATGGAGTTCCCTTTTTTTCTTTTTTTTGGTCATCAGTCTACTGACTGGTTTGATGCGGCCCGCCACGAATTCCTTACCTGTGCTAACCTCATCATCTCAGAGTAGCACTTGCAACCTACGTCCTCAATTATTTGCTTGACGTATTCCAATCTCTGTCTTCCTCTACAGTTTTTGCCCTCTACAGCTCCCTCTAGTACCATGGAAGTCATTCTCTCATGTCTTAGCAGATGTCCTATCAACCTGTCCCTTCTCCTTATCAGTGTTTTCCACATATTCCTTTCCTCTCCGATTCTGCGTAGAACCTTCTCTTTCCTTACCTTATCAGTCCACCTAATTTTCAACATTCGTCTATAGCACCACATCTCAAATGCTTCGATTCTCCCGGTTTTTCCACAGTCCATGTTTCACTACCATACAATGCTGTACTCCAGACGTACATCCTCAGAAATTTCTTCCTCAAATTAAGGGCGGTATTCAATATTAGTAGACTTCTCTTGGCCAGAAATGCCTTTTTTGCCATAGCGAGTCTGCTTTTGATGTCCTCCTTGCTCCGTCCGTCATTGGTTATTTTACTGCCTAGGTAGCAGAATTCCTTAACTTCATTGACTTCGTGACCATCAATCCTGATGTTAAGTTTCTCGCTGTTCTCATTTCTACTACTTCTCATTACCTTCGTCTTTCTCCGATTTACTCTCAAACCATACTGTGTACTCATTAGACTGTTCATTCCGTTCAGCAGATCATTTAATTCTTCTTCACTTTCACTTAGGATAGCAATGTCATCAGCGAATCGTATCATTGATATCCTTTCACCTTGTATTTTAATTCCACTCCTGAACCTTTCTTTTATTTCCATCATTGCTTCCTCGATGTACAGATTGAAGAGTAAGGGCAAAAGGCTACAGTCTTGTCTTACACCCTTCTTAATACGAGCACTTCGTTCTTGATCGTCCACTCTTATTATTCCCTCTTGGTTGTTGTACATATTGTATATGACCCGTCTCTCCCTATAGCTTACCCCTACTTTTTTCAGAATCTCGAACAGCTTGCACCATTTTATATTGTCGAACGCTTTTTCCAGGTCGACAAATCCTATGAAAGTGTCTTGATTTTTCTTCAGCCTTGCTTCCATTATTAGCCGTAACGTCAGAATTGCCTCTCTCGTCCCTTTACTTTTCTTAACGCCAAACTGATCGTCACCTAGCGCATTCCCAATTTTCTTTTCCATTCTTCTGTATATTATTGTTGTAAGCAGCTTCGATGCATGAGCTGTTAAGCTGATTGTGCGATAATTCTCGCACTTGTCAGCTCTTGCCGTCTTCGGAATTGTGTGGATGATGCTTTTCCGAAAGTCAGATGGTATATCGCCAGACTCATATATCCTACACACCAACGTGAATAGTCGTTTTGTTGCCACTTCCCCGAATGATTTTAGAAATTCTGATGGAATGTTATTTATCCCTTCTGCCTTATTTGACCGTAAGTCCTCCAAAGCTCTTTTAAATTCCGATTCTAATACTGGATCCCCTATCTCTTCTAAATCGACGCCTGTTTCTTCTTCTATCACATCAGAAAAATCTTCACCCTCATAGAGGCTTTCAATGTATTCTTTCCACCTATCTGCCCTCTCCTCTGCATTTAACAGTGGAATTCCCGTTGCACTCTTAATGTTACCACCGTTGCTTTTAATGTCACCAAAGGTTGTTTTGACTTTCCTGTATGCTTAGTCTGTCCTTCCGACAATCATATCTTTTTCGATGTCTTCACATTTTTCCTGCAGCCATTTCGTCTTAGCTTCCCTGCACTTCCTATTTATTTCATACCTCAGCGACTTGTATTTCTGTATTCCTGATTTTCCCGGAACATGTTTGTACTTCCTCCTTTCATCAATCAACTGAAGTATTTCTTCTGTTACCCATGGTTTCTTCGCAGCTACCTGTTTTCCTTCCCAACTTTTGTGATGGCGCTTTTTAGAGATGTCCATTCCTCTTCAACTGTACTGCCTACTGTGCTATTCCTTATAGCTGTATCTATAGCGTTAGAGAACTTCAAACGTATCTCGTCATTCCTTAGGACTTCCGTATCCCACTTCTTTGCGTATTGATTCTTCCTGACTAATGTCTTGAACTTCAGCATACTCTTCATCACTACTATATTGTGGTCTGAGTCTATATCTGCTCCTGGGTACGCCTTACAATCCAGTATCTGATTTCGGAATCTCTGTTTGACCATGATGTAATCTAATTGAAATCTTCCCGTATCTCCCGGCCTTTTCCAAGTATACCTCCTCCTCTTGTGATTCTTGAACAGGGTATTCGCTATTACCAGCTGAAACTTGTTACAGAACTCAATTAGTCTTCCTCCTCTTTCATTCCTTGTCCCAAGCCCATATTCTCCTGTAACCTTTTCTTCTACTGCTTCCCCTACAACTGCATTCCAGTCGCCCATGACTATCAGATTTTCGTCCCCCTTTACATACTGCATTACCCTTTCAGTATCCTCATACACTTTCTCTATCTGTTCATCTTCAGCTTGCGACGTCGGCATGTATACCTGAACTATCATTGTCGGTGTTGGTCTGCTGTCGATTCTGATTAGAACAACCCAGTCACTGAACTGTTCACAGTAACACACCCTCTGCCCTACCTTCCTATTCATAACGAATCCTACACCTGTTATACCATTTTCTGCTGCTGTTGATATTACCCGATACTCATCTGACTAGAAATCCTTGTCTTCCTTCCACTTCACTTCACTGACCACTACTATATCTAGATTGAGCCTTTGCATTTCCCTTTTCAGATTTTCTAGTTTCCCTACCACCTTCAAGATTCTGACATTCCACGCCCCGACTCGTAGAACGTTATCCTTTCGTAGATTATTCAATCTTTTTCTCATGGTAATCTCCCCCTTGGTAGTCCCCTCCCGGAGATCTGAATGGGGGACCATTCCGGAATCTTTTGCCAATGGAGAGATCATCATGACACTTCTTCAATTACAGGCCACATGTCCTGTGGATACACGTTACGTGTCTTTAATGCAGTGGTTTCCATTGCCTTCTGCATTCTCATGTCGTTGATCATTGCTGATTCTTCCGCCTTTAGGGGCAATTTCCCACCCCTAGGACAAGAGAGTGCCCTGAACCTCTATTTGACAAGGCCGTTGGCAGAATGAGGCTGACTTCTTACGCCGGAAGTCTTCGGCCGCCAATGCTGATTATTTATCAAAATTTAGGCAGTGGCGGGGATCGAACCCGGGACCGAAGACGTTCTGATTATGAATCAAAGACGCTACCCCTAGACCACGGTTCAACTGAGTTCCCAGGGCATTCTTAATGACACCGACCTTGCTTTTAATTTCACCGAAAGTTGTCTTTCTATATGCTGAATCAGTGCTACCGACAATCATTTCTTTTTCGATTTCTTCACATTTTTCATGCAGCCATTTCGCCTTAGCTTCCCTTCATTTCCTGTTTATTTCATTCCTTAGCGTCTTATATTTCTGTATTCCTTAATTTCCCTGAGCATTTTTATGCTTTATTCTTTCTTGGAACAACTGAGGTATCTTCTGTTATCTGTGGTTTCTTCGCTGTTACCCTCTTTGTATCTGTGTTTTCTTTCCAGACTTGTGATTCCCCTTTTTAGAGATGTTCATTCCTCGTTAACTATATTGCCTATCGGGCTATTTCTTATCGCCGTACCTATAGCCTTAGAGAGCTTCAAACTTACCTGCCTCTTCATCCTTTAGTACTTCCGTAACCCAGTTCTTTCCGCATTGACTATTCCTGACAAAACTCTTAAATTTCAGCCTACTCTTCATCAAATTGCGACCTGAGCCATCTGCCGCTGGCTACATCTTACAATCCAGTATCTGTTTTCGGAATCTGCCTGACAATGATGTAATCTATGTGAAACCTTCCTGATCTTCAGGTATCTATTGGTCTTTTCCGACGGTATCTCCTCCTCTTGTCATTCTTGTACAGAGTATTCGCTATAACTAGCTAAAATTTTTTGCGCAACCCAATTAATCTTTCTCCTTTCTCATTTGCAGTGCCAAGCCCATATCCTCACGTAACCCATTCTTCTACTCCTTCCCCCGCAACTGCATTCCAGTCCCCCATGACTATCAGATTTTCATCTCCCTTTAGGTGCTGATTTTCGCCTTCAATATCCTCATATACTTTATCTCTTAATCTTCGCCTTCGACGTCGGTATGTGCACGTGAACTATCGCTGTCGGTATTTGTTTGCTGTCGTTTCTGATGAGAACAACCCTATTGCTGAACTGTCCACAGTAATTCACTCGCTGCGCTACCTTCCTACTCATAACGAATCCTATTCCCGTTATAACATCTTTTGCTGCTTTTAATATTCCCATATACCGATCTGACCAGAAATACTTGTCCTCTTCCCATGTCACAGAGCGCCAATATATCTACGTCGACCCTTAGCATTTGCCTCTTCAGATTTTGTAACTTCCCTACCATGTTCAAACTTGTGCCATTCCAAGCCTCGACTCTTAGAACGTTATCGTTTCGTCGGTTGTTCAGTGTTTTGCTCATTGTCACCTTCCCGTTTGCCGTCCCCTCCCAGAGATTCGAACGGAGGACTAGCCCAGGACCTTTTGCCAATGGAGAGGTCATCACGACACTTTTCAATTACAGGCCATGTGTCATGTGAATACACGTGTGTCTTTAATGCAGTGGTTCCCATGTCCGTCCGCACCCTCATGCCTTTGATCATTCCTGGTTCTCCCGCCTCTACCTCCCCAGCGCAAGAGTGCTCTGAACCTCAGTGCGCTCCTCCGCCCACTTTGGCAACGCCGTTCGCTGAGTGTGAGGGGGCTGTTTATGACGGAAGTCTTCGGCCGCCACTGCTGATTTTTATTCGAAACTTAAGTGCGGTGGCGGGGTTCGAACGCGAAGAACAGGACGTTCGTTTCATTGCAACCCCCGCCCTCCCCCCCCCCCCCCACCCGCTTTTTAAAATCTTTTTTTAGTGGCAAGGAAGAAAGGATGCCTCACCTTTGCCTGTCAATGTCCTGGTCCCACACATGGTACTGGCCTTTTTTTGTTACTTATTTATTTCTTGTTGAAACTTTACAGCTTGCTTCTCAAAACAGAAAGAAACAAAATCGGACTTAATCTTACATGGTTTCTGCCACTTAAAAAAGAAAAAAAGATCATTTTCAGTCGTGGCCTGCAACAGTTTTATTTTTTTACTAATTAAACAAACAAAGGAAGACAAGCAGGGCCACAAAAATGAAATAAACTGTCTAACAATACACCTGAAAGTGCACCATGAGGAAATACCAAGACGACGAGTTGACATTTTTTTTTGATAGGTTTACTAAAAGCAAGGTAACAAGAATGAAACTTTCGAACAGGAATGGGATTCTACACTTCTTTGACGATTAAGTACGAGATACAGCATATATTGTACCGGCTGCTGTGGAAGTCAGCACCAACACCAATAGGGATGGAGAGAGTTGCGATGGCCGGTGGGAGGAATCCAAAATAATCTTGTAATAGGTCCATGACTACGGAATTTATTGCTAGCGCAGTCGAGCAGATGTAATTTCGATGGATTGCTCACACGCTGCCTGCGATATGTAAGCTATAAGAGAATCTCAGACCAGAGAGCAGTGTTGGCTGCAGTAAGAGCAGTGTCAGTAGGAGTAAGTAGTAGCTAGCAGTCGTGTGTATAGAGTTGGCTGGGCCGGTCGTGGGAAGCGATGGCGGTGCCTGAGCGATGTAATATAAGGTAAAAGCAGTCACGCGCATATGTAGTTCGTTACAACAAAATCTGTACTATTGTTATATCAAGTCCCATGTAAATGTTTCAAAAAATCTTTTAATAATAATCCTTTTTATAAAATTAACTTTTTGAAAATCATTCATCTGAATTTAAAGAATTTATTAATTTCTGCAATCCATGGTCATCCCGATTATCGTAAAGAAAAATCAGTTGTTTCTTTTTATACATGACAAATCTAGCGGCCAGCATTGCACTGGGCTGTGCCAGAAAAATTTCTTTTATGAGCAGATATATACTCGTTATCCGGCGACTTCATTGAGGTAATAAATTTTCAATTTATTCAGAATGATCTTTCAAGGCCATGACGCAGCACTGCTGACGTCCAAAATTTACCATTTTAAATCCACAGTCAATTATTGATAGGTTATAAGTGAGCCACAATTTTATTGAGAGATTAGTCACATTTTTTATTGGTAGGTTACGGAATTTATCTGTTGGGACGATACAATCTGTACATTAAACTTTAAGATTAATGGATTACTTCATTACTACAACTAAAAGAAATTTAACATCAACCTGTGCCAAAATGTAAATACTGTATCTTCAGTTACTGTTGGCAGAATGCAGGTTAAGTAACGTGTTCCTATTACTCAGTACTGATGCTCTCGAAGTCTGCCACCGAACTGGGCCACCCAGCGATGGGCGGGTGGTTAAATCATCGTCGAGAGGGTGGGCCGAACTGTCTTCCTGGATATGTGGCGCTGTCCGCTCTTTCCACTGGCGCACGGGTCAGCACCTTGTAGATGCCGCTTCGCGGCGCTGTTCTGGTCGGCGTGCAGTCGACACTTTAGGACCGCACGGCATATTCGCAAAAAGCTCACGATAACGTGGCGTCCCTTGCCACGTCCAATGGCCTGTAACTATGTACTGGTAAAACGCGCGGGGGTCTGGGTCATACCCACTTTCCACCACATGATGAACATAATGCCCAACAAGCCACGTAACTGTATTGATCTTCGTTCTAGGAAAGAAGACTGAACAGGACGCAGGAGAATCTCACCGGCGATCGGCGTTTCCGTCATCCTGGCAAAACAGATCAATTGTCGGCAGAGCCAACTCCAGTGTCTGTGTCCGCAGGCGACCAATCGATGACAATGTATCTTTTTCATGGCAATGACTACATAGGTCTATTCCACTAAGGTCTATGCAAAAAAGTCAAACGTTGGTGGGGAGTAGGTTATGAACGAATTGGTGGTATGAGGATGCTACTTCCACAGGAAGAATTGGTAGGCTGATATTGGACCAAATAACCTTCCCATCTGTGTCTGGCAATAGAGATCCACAGAGGAAGCGCGAATTGGAAACACCCAGCGTCACGACATCATTTTGACAGAGAGAAGCGACTGGGAAAGAATATCAACCTCAAATAACTGACATCAAGAAAATATTCCCGAATGGGGCTATTATTTTTCTTACCAACATCTATTGAAAGGAGGGGGAGGCGGGTTTCGCAATAACCTCATAGCGTACCCGAAAAAGATAGTTTTGTCAGATAAACTCGCCCGATAATCGTTGTAAATTTTGGAAATGGGAAAAATTTGAGCAACAAAATAGGCTTTGCTCGACACATAAGTTTTCGAGGTCCGAACCTTGTGAAGTAACGAGAGGGAGCGACGCTCGTGTTGAACGATCGCTCCTTGAATCCTGTGAGTGGCACTTCCAGTTTAACGCAGCCATCTTCATCGGACAACAGTCAATAATAACACCCAACGGTCGATGGCGGGCAACTACCAGCGGCTATGGAATCACAACCGTATCAAATCCCAGAAAACTGAGTAACCGACACTTTTGGTCGTTAATATGTGCTGCCGGAAGACGAAAAAATGCATCCAAAACATTCTTGGGCCCTAGTATGGCTTCATGAGTACGAAGATGTACCACAACCTCGTCGACATATGCGCAAATGATGAACCTTTCTCCCAATAACGACCAGCCAACCGATCGAGCTGCTATGAAGCGCAGTAAGGGTTCCGGAAATAGTACAAATAATGACATACATAGCGACTCCACCGCAAGACACTTCTACACACTTCTGAGGTGGGCGGGGGGTGGGGAGTAAAGCGACCATTCGCGTCAATAGACATCTGAATACCAGTGATTAGAGAGGTGAAGATCCGTCGTGCAGCATCATTGATACCAACAGCCGTCAAGGCTCACAACGGAAAATCATGACTAACTCTGTCAAACGCATGATTAAAACCAATAAGAAGTAAACCTACCGCCACAGGAACAGTGGAAGCATTGAGATGAGATTACGACATTCAGCAACGGGAGTCAGGAGACTATGACAGAATGTTCAAATGTGTGTGAAATCTTATGGGACTTAATTGCTAAGGTCATCAGTCCCTAAGCTTACACACTACTGAACCTAAATTATCCTAAGGACAAACACACACACACCCATGCCCGAGGGAGGACTCGAACCTCCGCCGGGATCAGCCGCACAGGAGCCGCACAGGAGCGTGCTTTCATAACGCACGACAATGTCAACAGACAAAACAGACAAGCGGTTATTTATCGTCCGCACTATGATTTTATAATCAAAATTGAGTGGTCTTATCGGTTGGACCTGATCAACGGAGGGACGTTCCGTCTTTCTGGGAGTTAAAAATTTTTCCGACTTAAAGGAGGGTCGGATGTGTACCCCCTTGCACCACTTTATTCACCGTAGGTGTTACCATATCTCGTATCAGAGGCTAAAACCGGATATAAAATTCTTGGGGAAGCCTATCCAAGCGCGGCGATCTGCGTCAAGGAGAGCGAACTACGATGTCAGGTACCTCATCGCCGTGAAAAGCTGCCTAAAACTTCTCATGGACAGCTGGTGTAACAACACTGTCAAGGAAATAAGTAAAATCAGCAGACGGTATACCATCTGATGCCAATCCAATGTAAAGATCGCAAAAATACCGGGAAAGTTCACGCATTATTAGATGACCACTCTCGTCCATCTATAGAACGAATGGTACTGAGACACGTCCTTTGAAATAGTTTTCGAAGCCGAATTAGAAGATACAGAGGCGCCAACTCATCCTGGAGAATCGAACGTTACTGGGAACGCAAATGAAGACCATATATAATAATAGTCTTTGGAGTCGCTCGAGTTTCGCCTGAACGCGACGAACTTCCATAATTGTTTGTAAGTAGGCTGTTTAGGTTATTATGCGGGTGACGCCACGTAGCTCTCTGTATTAAAATCGCTGACTGCGCTGTGTGCAGTCTGTGGCTGGTTGGACTCGTTGTTGGATTATTCGTTAGTGTAGTGTTGGGCGGTTGGATGTGAACAGCACGTAGCATTGGGTAGTTGGAGGTGAGCCGCCATCAGTGGTGGATGTGGAGAGAGAGATGCCAGAGTTTTTGAGAGGTTACTATAAGCGGACGATCTGGACGTATGTCCGCCAGGAAAATAATAAGGATGGATGTCATGAATTGATAGATATATATGATGAGTTTTGAACACTATTAAGGTAAATACATTGTTTGTTCTCCGTCAAAATCTTTCATTTGCTAACTATGCCTATCAGTAGTTAGTGCCTTCAGTAATTAGAATCTTTTATTTAGCTGGCAGTATTGGCGCTCGCTGTATTGCGGTAGTTCGAGTAACGAAGATTTTTGTGAGGTAAGTGATTCATGAAAGGTATACGTTATTGTTAGTCAGGGCCATTCTTTTGTAGGGATTATTGAAAGTCAGATTGCGTTGCGGTAAAAATATTGTGAGTCTGTTTAGTGATGATCAGAGTAAGTAAAGAGAAAACTGTCTGAGTACGTTCAGTTTTACTCAGCTGTTTCAGTATCAAATAACGTAGAAGTTTACCAGCCCAGTCATTCTTAATTTTCGAAGGGGACGTTTCATCTTAAAAGGACATCTCGAGCACTATCATAAAGACAACGAAGGCCTGAATAATAAAATTCAACCACTTTATCAGCGCTAAAACGTATGAATGCAGTGCGAAGCCGAAGTCTGGCAATGGCATAACTGAGTGTTAACGCGCTTGGGAACATCTTGCCCGCCTCAACATGGTAGCAATGACATCATCCAGAGAGGAGCCCACCAGATGTAAAATACACACATCAAAAAAAGTTTTGCGTCAACCGGGTTCCCAGAACTCCTGAAGACAGATGTTGATTGTGGATATTGTATCACAGACATAGTTCCTTGGACTGTTCAGAGATGTCACTAAACCCACCCAAAGATGTAAACAACCATGCATGAACGGCTCCTATTAGACAGCCGATGAGTTCCAGTAATTCCACCAGGAAGGAGGTCCACGGCTCGTGTTGTCTGAAGTGTTGTCTGTAGTTCAACCATGCCTAGACGATCAATACCGCTGTTCGATCGCGTCCGCATTGTTACTTTGTGACAGGAAGGGCTCTCAATAAGGGAAGCGTCCAGGGGTCTCGAATTGAACCAAAGCGATGAGGAGACACGGAGAGACAGGAATTATCGATGACATGACTCGCTCAGGTCGCCCGAGGGCTACTACTGCGGTGGATAAACCGCCACCTACGAATTATGGCTCGGAGAAATCCTGCCAGCAACGCCACTGTGTTGAATAACGCTTTTCGTGCAGACACAGGACGTCGTGTTACGACTCAAACTGTGCACAATAGGCTGCATAATATGCAACTTCACTCCCAACGTCCTTGGTGAGGTCCATCTTTGCAGCCACGGCACCATGCAGTGAGGTACAGAGGGGCCCAACAACATGCCGAAGGGATTGGCATCACGTTCTCTTCACCGATGCATGTCGCATATGCCTTCAACCAGACAATAGTCTGAGACGTGTTTGGAGGCAACCTGGTCAGGCTGAGCGCCTGAGACACACTGTCCAGCGAGTGCAGCAAGGTGGAGGTTTCCTGCTGTTTTGGGATGGCATTATGTGAAGCCGACGTAAGCCGCTGGTGGTCATGGAATGTGCCGTAACGGCTGTACGATACGTGAATGCCATCCTCCGACCGATTGTGCAACCACATCGGCAGCATATTGGCGAGGCATTCGTCTTCGTGGACGAAAATTCGGGCCCCCATCGCGCACATCTTGTGTATGACTTCCTTCAGGATAACGGCATCGCTCGAGTAGAGTGGCCACCACGTTCTCCAGACACGAACCTTATCGCAAATTTATTTTTGGACAACATGGTTGTGGAGAGAAGCAGCGATTAGTATGATTACTCAATAATTCAAGAACAGTCTTAATCGCATTTATTATTGTTATAATACCGCCAACCGGTTTCAACCCGACGTAGGGGTCATCTTCTGGGCGTTTACACCATTGGTCAACTGCTGGTGGTGTCTACATAACGGCAGGAAACTAGTCGGGTTGAAAGCGGTTGGCGGTATTATAACAGTAACAAATGCGATTAAGACTGTTCTTGAATTATTGATTATTTATTACTTATCGCACATGCCTGGGATATATTATGGACGACATGACTCAAGAACCATTATGATGGATCTACGCCGAATCGCCGTTGAGGTGTAGGACAGTCTGGACCAACAGTGCCTTGATGAACTTGTAGATAGTATGGCACGACGAATACAGGCAACCATCAACGCTAGAGGACGTGCTACTGGGTGTTAGAGGTACCAGTGTGTACAGCAATCTGAAGGTCTCGCTGTGTGGCGGTACAACATGAAATGTGTGACTTTCATGAGCAATAAAAAGGGCGAAAATGATGTTTATGTTGATCTCTGTTCCAATTTTCTGTACAGGTTCCGGAGCTCTCGGAACCGAGGTGATGCAAAACTTTTTTTTGATATGTGTATTTGGCTTGCAAATAGGGCGATAAAGACGTACTCACTGCGGGACGTTGTTACGTCATTGAATCAGCACAGTGGCTAGCGAAGCTGGCAGGGATAGCGTCAGCTGACAAAAGTTGGCTACATAAGGGGAGCTGACATAAACGGTACAGTAATATGTACTAATGTGAAATATCTATAGATCCACGCATCCTGTAGGCTCAACTACGCCATCATATCATTAAGTTCACAGTAATACAAACAATCCTGTTGGAGGAACATCCGCAACTGAGCATTATAGCAGAGGTTGAAAATACCGCTTCAGTTGTAAATTACTTTATTTTCACACAACCTGTTTCGGGCTGTTAAAAATGTTTTTTAAAAGTTTTTAAAACGTCTCAGAAAAAATTTGTTTTTTTGTTTTTTATGTGTGTTGCGGTGTGTGAAAATTATCTCCCGTCTTTTGCTAATTCCAGTACGACACCTGAGTATGGGCTTATAACAGTCAGAAACCGGTCGGGTGAAAATAAAGTAATTTACAGTGGAAGCGGTATTTTCGGCCTCAGTTTCTCAGTAATAGTTACAATTGGGTATCTCATCCACAGGAAGTATCATAAAAACTATACCCTATATCATTAAGATCGTCCAGCGTTCCGTCAACGGAATACCGTCCCTATAATGCACAGCCATGGCAGCAGAACTTTCCGTCGCAACGTTAAAAAGCATAGAATACCCAGAGAGATAAAACACATCAAATAAGACTTCTTTCAAATACACATCAGCAGCTTGGGAATCATAAATAAACCGTCGTAACGCAACAAAACGTAATGCAAATCTTATTCTGTTGACACTTAGGGTAAGAAACGGAAACGCTTGCATTAGTTAACAAAAGGTAAGACATGAAAGTAGCACCACAAAAAAAAAAAAAAAAAAAAATGTACGCATGATGTCCCGCTCTCCACAACACCGGAAGGCGCAGATTCCATACTTTGTATTTTTCACCACGACGCTGCACACTGAAGTTGAAAACGCTGTTTCGCACCACTCCGTGATCACATTAAGTTCGTGACTCGAAAGGATAGGGGCCTCATGAAGGTCCACGGCAGGAAGGGAGGCGTCCTCATTTCACCCAGCGAATGGGAGAAACACAACCGGGAACGATGAACGTCATCATCAGATAAAGAAGAGGCAGGCAGTGGAGCGTCTGAAGCGGTCTGAATCATCTGACAATCCGGAAGAGAACCCGCAGTAACATATCGCTCCATCGTCTCAGGTTGAGGAAGGGATGGCGTTTCATTAGAACACTCTAAAGGCAGACCGGCAGACGATGTCTCCGTTAAAGCATCGGAATGCACCGGAACAGACGTTCCTCTGCGTGGAGGAGAGGATGCAGATGCAACATTCATTTCAACATCCACAGAACCAGCCTCGTCATTCCTGGCGAAACATAAATCGCAGTTAACGTCGGTATTCATAGAATCAGCAATGGGAGAAGCACCCTCCACCACCAGCACCATCCCGGAGATGAGAGATTGGGGAGGGGTGACTTCAAATTCTTCACCATCCTGAGTCCGCCGGCATTGGCATTCTGCTGCCGGTGCCTTAACGGCAACTGGGGCCGCATCTGAACCTACCGGTAACGACGGGAAGTCGCGCGGAGTGGGGGGCAGTGTCTCCCCAGTGTCCTCCGGAGAAGACACTACTTTACCTAATTGTAACGGACGACGTTTTTCATAGGACGACTTTAATACCGATACACGGCGCGGACAATTGCATCTGAGATGGCCACTTTCTTTTCAAAGGAAGAAGGTTCCTGCTTGCCTTGCATACGTAATATGAATCCTGTAACGACAAACATTTAGCTGTGAAGGAAAATTCTTTTAAACGCACACTTCTACGGTTCAGATACCACGGATATGCCGAACGCTTCCGTAAGGACGCAACACCGCCTTAAGAAATGAATCGTCCACCCGATGGAAGACTGTAAGCTCTAACCGGAATATACTCGATCGCCGGATTTGCAAGGAGGACTGGAGTAGCGGAACCATAATGATGTGTAAACATCACCTGAGAACCCACCCGAGGGAGAAGGCGGCCTGCTTGCTAGGGATCTTGAAACTCCGCAACAATGCATCAAAATAAGCAGTATCCACCTCATCAGGCGTAATTCGAACGTATCAACCAACCAATCGTGGATTTATAGACAGCCTGGTTGCACATAAAGCGTACTCTTGTCAAAACTGACACGAAGTACACCCCGACGAGGAATATTCTTGGGAGACTCTACGGACATCATGGCGCAGGCAGAGAACTCTGCCGCCAGAGAACAAACCAACTACGCTAGATGGCTCAAATGGCTCTGAGCACTATGGGTATTAACTTCTGAGGTCATCAGTCCCCTAGAACGTAGAACTACTTAAACCTAACTAACCTATCACACACCCATGCCCGAGGCAGGATTCGAACCTGCAGCCGTAGCGGTCTCGCGGTTCCAGACTGTCAACTACGCTAGACAACAACGATGCGACACTGGCCGATACACACACAGGACTGAGTACGCAAAAGTTCGACACACGCGACGCTGGTATACAGGCGGAAGTAGGAACAGCCTGCTCGCCCGACGAGCAAGGCAGAACTAATAGTTCCCCATCCCAAGGGCAAGAGAGTGCCCTAAACCCCAGTCCGCTCCTCCGCCGTCTTTGGCAAGGCCATTGGCTGAATGCCGGTGACTCTTTATGCCGGGAGTCTTCGGCCGCCAGTGCTGATGATTTTAATTCAAAATTTAAGCGGTGACAGGGCTCGAATCCGGGACCGACCACGTTTTGATTATAAATCAAAGAAATGGCCCTTTTTTTCGTGTACCTATCATCTGATCTAACTAAGTTTAATCTCCAAAGTAAAAGCAATAAAAATCAAATCTATCCCTACTTGGCACCGCCACTTTACCATAAAAAAAAAAGAAATGAACAGTCCTTCTTCAGGCGTTAGCTCCCACTACTCCGAAAATGTCTCCCAAGCGATAGGTTCCACGGTTCTGTATTTTTTTAATCTCTTCATTTATTTATTTTTATTTTACTTTTATAATTACATGGTTATAATTATGAATTGTGTACAAATGAAAATGCTACAAAACAAAATGTTACAATAAAATTCAAAGTATAAAGTAAAATAGTGTTGGAGACTGCTTGCGCTACTTCAGCGGAGAGAAACTTTCTTCAAGGAATGATGCTGCTGGAGTTTTCTTGTCCACTGTCTCTAGCGTTTTCTATGTCCATCAATACCATCTAAAGGATCTACAACAAACTAATACTTCATTGCCTCAATGAATGCAGCGTTCCTGAAATCATCCAATCGCTTTCCTTTGTCACTGTTTGCAATCCAGGTCATTCCGTTTCCGACGAGATGCTGTGCCCTACGTTACGCTGAGCTTGACGCTCCCCAAACAGCGGGGACGTTTACGAAAACGCTGCGTAAATAATTTACAAAGAGCGTACGTGCAAGAATGGTGTGAGCGTTTTGCAGGTAGCACCAGTAATCATGTTCCACTGTCTCCCTTTCGCAGAAGATGTAATCGATTATCATTCGCTTGAACCATGTAACCGCATTATATTTGGCAAGGTGAAACAAGTAGTCATCCAGCCACAGAAGGGACCGAGGGTCAGCACGTCAGATGGAACACGTAGGTAACAAGCAAAGATTTTCTGTGTCCGTCGCCAAACGCCGAACGACGACATGCACGTGAAGCGATGTTCATCAGCATCTAGGAGGCGGCAGTCCGTTTATCTCGTAGCGTCGAGCCGGTGTCGCGTCGCATATTTTTTGTTGGTGACCTGATACCAAGTCGCAAGCACAGTGGTTGGCAGTAAGTGGTGGTGCATCGTTTCCCACACTCGTTGCCAGTTGGGTACTTGGTTCCTACCACATTACGCGGAGCTGCCCACAGAAAGGTGGTGTAAAAATCTTTCGCCTTCGGTGGGCGCGCTGTGGGGAAACCCGAGGCCACATAGGCTTATTTCAGAACTAATGTCGATACGCGGGAGAGCTGTGACGCTACGTTCGCCACTTACGCTGACGAGAGTGAGACCGGCATCAGGACGTCAGATAGACGACCTGTGAGGGAGGCATGTTGAGTGGGCCATCGTTTGCACATACTGCTCATATAAAGTGCAGCTGTCCGAACTCGAACATTAACCAGTCTCAGTCCCCCATTGTGTAGGGGGGAGGGTGAGAATGTCATGTGTTCTGTAGACAGGACATAACCGAAGGCCGCCTGAAGCCAACGACCTATCGCCGCTGGTAGAGAGAGGACCTGTGCCACGTGCTTGAGTTCTGATGCCACATAGAGGTTCAGGTATTCCACACGTTGCAGCTGGCTCAAGTCCCAGAGCTGCCTCCGGCGCACCATCATGCGTCTTTGATAGTTTGCTGCCGCCGTTCCGCGCACATCCTTCGCAAACGTGACACCCAAATATCTGAATTCAGTAACTGGCTGGAGGGAGGCGACAGTGCCTGGCCTGAGACTGCGTCCTGTGTACAGCGCCGCCGACTTGTTAATGTTCAGAAATCTGGCCGCAACCGCTCCATATTGCTCGATTCAGTTTAGTACGCTGCGGCCTTCACCGGCGGAATCAACCAGTACTAGTAGGACGCCAGCGCACGCCCTATATATAGCGGAATGTGATGCCCCACAGGGTGATGCCAGATAGCCTGTGGTTGGGGCCCCCGAGGAGTGGTTCGAGCGCGATTGCATAAAGAGAGGTAGAAAGGGGGCAACCCTATCGTAGAGACCCCTTGATGGGTATCGGGTCTACTGTCCTTCCATTGAGGTGTACTTGAGGGCTGGTTGCTGCCAGAAGGCGCCAAAGGGCATCGATGAGCCTGACAGGAAATCCCATATGGTGCAAGTTGTGGTGCACTGTCGAACGCCCGATTGAAATCGATCGAGACGATCGCCGCTCGTAGTCGGCATGCCGAGGCGATCGCTACTAAGTCCATACAGTCGCCGGTGGCCATCTGTATGGTGGCGTCTCCCCCCTGTGACATATGTTCTGGGGCGACAATCGCTGGCAAACTCTTCTTAATGCGGCCTGCTAAAAGCCTGTCTTTTAATGTGGTACATGGTGGGGACCTTACCTGTTGTTCAGTCATCTCTTCGCGAGAGGACTTACGTCGCCTTCTAAGCGGCATTTCCTCAATGACAATATGTGAGCTCTGATTCGGCGTCGTTCTGTCTGCCCGGTGACGGGGGTAGAGTGTCGAAGTCCCTGAGCGCCGCATAGTACACTCCTGGAAATTGAAATAAGAACACCGTGAATTCATTGTCCCAGGAAGGGGAAACTTTATTGACACATTCCTGGGGTCAGGTACATCACATGATCACACTGACAGAACCACAGGCACATAGACACAGGCAACAGAGCATGCACAATGTCGGCACTAGTACAGTGTATATCCACCTTTCGCAGCAATGCAGGCTGCTATTCTCCCATGGAGACGATCGTAGAGATGCTGGATGTAGTCCTGTGGAACGGCTTGCCATGCCATTTCCACCTGGCGCCTCAGTTGGACCAGCGTTCGTGCTGGACGTGCAGACCGCGTGAGACGACGCTTCATCCAGTCCCAAACATGCTCAATGGGGGACAGATCCGGAGATCTTACTGGCCAGGGTAGTTGACTTACACCTTCTAGAGCACGTTGGGTGGCACGGGATACATGCGGACGTGCATTGTCCTGTTGGAACAGCAAGTTCCCTTGCCGGTCTAGGAATGGTAGAACGATGGGTTCGATGACGGTTTGGATGTACCGTGCACTATTCAGTGTCCCCTCGACGATCACCAGTGGTGTACGGCCAGTGTAGGAGATCGCTCCCCACACCATGATGCCGGGTGTTGACCCTGTGTGCCTCGGTCGTATGCAGTCCTGATTGTGGCGCTCACCTGCACGGCGCCAAACACGCATACGACCATCATTGGCACCAAGGCAGAAGCGACTCTCATCGCTGAAGACGACACGTCTCCATTCGTCCCTCCATTCACGCCTGTCGCAACACCACTGGAGGCGGGCTGCACGATGTTGGGGCGTGAGCGGAAGACGGCATAACGGTGTGCGGGACCGTAGCCCAGCTTCATGGAGACGGTTGCGAATGGTCCTCGCCGATACCCCAGGAGCAACAGTGTCCCTAATTTGCTGGGAAGTGGCGGTGCGGTCCCCTACGGCACTGCGTAGGATCCTACGGTCTTGGCGTGCATCCGTGCGTCGCTGCGGTCCGGTCCCAGGTCGACGGGCACGTGCACCTTCCGCCGACCACTGGCGACAACATCGATGTACTGTGGAGACCTCACGCCCCACGTGTTGAGCAATTCGGCGGTACGTCCACCAGGCCTCCCGCATGCCCACTATACGCCCTCGCTCAAAGTCCGTCAACTGCACATACGGTTCACGTCCACGCTGTCGCGGCATGCTACCAGTGTTAAAGACTGCGATGGAGCTCCGTATGCCACGGCAAACTGGCTGACACTGACGGCGGCAGTGCACAAATGCTGCGCAGCTAGCGCCATTCGACGGCCAACACCGCGGGTCCTGGTGTGTCCGCTGTGCCGTGCGTGTGATCATTGCTTGTACAGCCCTCTCGCAGTGTCCGGAGCAAGTATGGTGGGTCTGACACACCGGTGTCAATGTGTTCTTTTTTCCATTTGCAGGAGTGTATAAGTCCAGGGTTTGCCAGTGCCACGCAGCCGTGTCCTTGCCGAACTGCATAAGAGCCTTGCGGACTACCAGTTTGGTGCAGAGAAGCCACCACCACGGCAGTCGGCTGGTATCGGCAGTGACGTCGTTCACAGTCGGCCCACGCTGCGGCAACTTCCCGACGCCAGTCCGGGTACTGGAGATGTGTTACATTTATCTTCCAAAGGCTGTTAGTACACCAGACTTGTTGATCGTGGAGATGCAGCGTGCAAATGCAGCCACTATCATCAGAAAAGACCATAGGCCATCTTCTGCGGCCACCACTCCTTATGTAAGATCTTGTGACACATATCTGGGATCCAGTCGGCCTGCCGGATGACTGGTAAGATGCGTCTGTCCAAAACTGTCACCGTCTATCTTTCCCCACGTGTCCCACAAATGAAGATGGTGAATAAAAAAATGGTTCAAATGGCTCTAAGCATTATGGGACTTAACAGCTGAGGTCATCAGTCCCCGAGACTTAGAACTACTTAAACCTAACTAACCTAAGCACATGCCCAAGGCAGGATTCGAACCTGAGACCGTAGCAGCAACGCGGTTCCGGACTGAAGCGCCTAGAACCGCTCGGCCACAGCGGCCGGCTGATCGTGATTCACCATACCCAGTTCCAGACGAGGCATGTAGTGCAGTATTTGGTCCTTGCGATGAAGGACGCAATTAAAATCTCCAGCGAAGACAATGTGCTCGTACATCCTAGAAAAAGGGGACCTATATCATTAGAGCAGAATCTGGACCTGCCACGACTTTTGGTTGGGCCCGACGATGCATAAACATTAATGAACGGGTGTCACGTGCCGTGACCGCTGATCCTCGTGAGATTTGTGATGTCGGTGGCTTCGAAACCGTCAGGCACTGAAATCACCAAGCCGATATCTGTGCGACCACCAGGCATCACGTATGTTGGGTAGCCATAAAAGTTCGGCACAGTGGTCATTCGCATTTCTTGCAGGAATGCAGAGCTGACTCCTGTGGCTCACACCCCGCCGACCTCAGCAAGCCCCGGATCGGGGTCCTGCTGACGTCCTCGGCCCACGATGCGGGCACGGAAGTCTGCTCATGTTCCATAAGATCATGGTGGTTGATAGGGAGGGACCGAACGGCTTCGCAGCCTTCAATGGAACCTTCCTGTTGATCACTGTTCGCTGCATAGGACCGGCAGACAGGCTCCGCCCACCCCAGCACCCGTTGTGCAGGGATGCGGTGATCATACGGCATCGTTTTAGGCGTTTCGGAGAACGCTGTTTCCGTGTGTGGCCTTCAGTGTCTGATGATGGTTTTAAGTCACGTCTCGCCAGCACAAAGGCTTCCATTGGGATAAGTGCATCGATTGCCATCCTGCTTGCCGCGGTGCCTGGTGGTATCGATGGCGCTGGATGTTCTGCCACTGGCCAGCCTAACCCATCGGCCCGGTGTCGGAGGGCGGTGCCGGTACTGCAGCGTCGGTCTGTTGTGTCTGGACGGACGGAGACGCCGTGAGCGCCGCCGCGTAAGTTACTGCCAGGGTTGTCGGCATCGCTGGAGGTGCCACGTCTTGTGGTGTAAGTTGTGTAATCCGACGTTGGAGGCACTAGGAACGTAAGTGACCTTCCTTGCCGCTTCTGAAAAGCGTTTTAGGCTGGTCCTCATAAACGACTGTGGCGCGGCAGCCCCTTATTTGGAGGTATGATAGTAGGTGCCGTCGGAGTTCAATGCACATCTGGCGTACTTCGTTGAGGACTGGATACACCTTAAATTGGGTACACTTTTCTGCCACGTGTTCGTGTACTGTAGCATAGGGGCGCAGCGCCACCATGATGTCTGCCACTGGACGTTCGAAGGGTAGTTCAAATATGCGTACTGTCCGCAGTCCCAGTCCGGAATGAGCAACCTCGAAGTTGCCAACATTCCCGTCTACGTGGCAGAAGCGTAGTTCTTGTTTCATGTCTCGAAGAACCCTTGTCGCACGTTGAGTCGCTAGTAAGTTTCACATACACCGTGTTGCTTACGATCGAAATGTGGATGCCGGCTATGTCGGCAGCCGGGATCTTCACCTCTTCTATTAAAAAGCGCTCGACATCGACTGTTTTTGGTCTAGCACAGTCGTTTCTAAAAGAGAATCTCAATGTTCCTTTCGGTATTGATTCACCATGATCTTGTCGCGCTACGACGTCACGTTAATGTTGGCAGAAGGAAGTAACAACAACACCGCAGGTGGAAACACACATCACGTCCGCGCTGCTCAGCCGCCAAAACCTTACTGCCCCTAGTCCACGGGTACTTTTATTATAACGGTATATAACCTATACTAGCTAACAATCCCGGCACTGCCCGGATATCCATTTTGCTAATTTTCTCTTAGAAACGAAAACAAAAAAACTGTGTTTGTAGTGTAATACCGAAAAAAATTCGTTTCTATGTAGTCGTGAAAAAAATTAACATACGTAGTATTTCCGTAAGCTGGGCGCAACTGTTCGCTCGTCTATTACGCGATTTTGTAATCATCTCCCTCTGAACAGCTCGATCAGCAGCTACTATTTTCGCCTACAGCCATTTGCGTTTCGCGCTTGAGAACTGTCAAAAACGTTGCCATTTCCTTAAGCTGATTCGACTCCAGTAGTGTCGTAGTGGTCAAGAATACATGTATTAAAACTTGACGCATGATGAGGCATTCTTTCACGCATCTCAGTGTTTATGACATCATATGTCTTGAACTATCTGCCTATCTACCTATTTATGTAGGTACATTCAGCGGCTTATGTGCGCACTGTCTGAGAAATATATTACAAATAGAGTTAGGAGCAAAGTGCTAAAAAATTTAAACGTCATGCATGATGCTGCAGTTTGTCACGCGTCTCATTGTGTATGACGTCATATGTCCGAACTGTGATAGATAGGTGGTTCTTAACCCGACACCGACTTTTGTCTGACATTAAGGGATATGTGTACCAAGTTTGTTTTAAATCGGTGCAGTGGTTTAGGAGGAGTTGTGGAACACCACACACACATTTTTATAATATGTGTCCCATGTATAATTGCGGCTGCGGCAGAGAGGTCTTGAAACAAGAATTTGTCATTCCCCTCAGACCATACATATACGGATTCGTCCCTCATGGTGCTATACACAGATCTGGTAATCGTCTGAGCCGCGTTTGGAGTGGCCGCGCAGTTCGAGGCGTGATGTCACGGACTGTACGGCCCCTCTCGTCGGAGGTTCGAGTCCTCCCTCGGGCATGGGTATGTGTGTTGTTCTTAGCATAAGTTAGTTTAAGTAGTGTGTAAGTCTAGTTACCGATGACCTCAGCAGTTTGGTGCTTTAGGAATTCACACACATTTGAACACATAAATTGCAGTTGTTTCAAAGAAAGTGCTTTTTTCGCATGCTGCACATCAAAATTTTTATTTTTATTTATGCACCGAGACGCGTTTCGCCTTTTAAAAGGGTGCAAAAAAGGTATTTTCTTTGAAACAACTGCAATTTATATACAGCTGCTGCGAAAATGGCCACTACAAGAAACGTGTTATTTGAACACATCTTTGAATCGTCTGAAAATCTGTAATCTGTTGACAAAAGTTTGTGACCATAGACGTAAAGTAAAGGAAATTTAGTCTGAAAAGACGACGATGTGTCATTACTGTGTGTTTCCTGGCATATCAAGTGAAGCCGTAACGTTGTTCGAGACTGGCACGACACCACTCAACAAACACTACGGTTGTCGAACGATTGCATAAAACTGAAGCAGCATGGAATGACTTTCCAATATCTGCCATACAAGGCCTGACTGACGCGATAACCAGCAGATGTAGAGCGATTAATACTATCAGAGTTGGTTGCTCTTAAGTCCCTCAGCTGGTATCTTGAGGCGTTACAGTCAGAGATTTGCAGAACTGAGATCAAATAAATCCTTCGGAATTCCATAAATCAACTGAAAAAAACGACTATTCAAAGGGACTTACAAGTATCTGAGTTTAGAGATATACCGTCAAACTTTCGACTATCGAACTTCCTGGCAGATTAAAACTGTGTGCCGGACCGAGACTCGAACTCGGGACCTTTGTCTTTCGCGGGCAAGTGCTCTACCAACTGAGCTACCCAAGCACGACTCACGCCCCGTCCTCACAGCTTTACTTCCGCCAGTACCTCGTCTCGTACCTTCCAAGCTTTATAGAAGCTCTCCTGCAAACCTTGCAGAACTAGCACTCCTGGAAGAAAGGATATTGCGGAGACATGGCTTAGTCACAGCCTCGGGGATGTTTCTAGAATGATTATGAGTTTAGACTTTAGAGAAGGTGAAAGTATCACTGTGGAAATTCCGACACTGCGCTTAATAATGGAGGCAAGATTTCAGAAAAGTTAAGATACTTTCAGAGGGTTTTGTCGACCTAGAGAAAGGAGTTCAACAATGTAACATAGTACAAGATCTTCGAAATTCTCAGGAAAATTGGTATAAGATATAGGGAAGGACAATGATATACAATCTGTACAAGAACCGAGGGAAAAAGCAAGAAGCGAAGACCAAAACGAAGGGTGTAAGACACAGATGTAGTCTTTCACTCCTACTGTTTGCTTGGTTTTGAAAGCAACCGTCCGTTCGTCTAGTAAGCGTCAGTCATGCTCCAGCTCTCGGCCGAAATAAGAGTACGAATATAGAGCGGTAAGATGTTTATTTTTTTACGTGTTTTCCTCGCAGTACATTTGTTAAATTTCGCGCGTGTTTCTCTGTTTAAGAGATTTATCGCGTTTTGGTAAATTCATTCATTCTGTAGCGCAGTAGAGTTACTTAACAGCCAGCACCGTAGCTCATTAACCCATCAGCGTCCTTTGGTGAGATATCAGGAGAGTAGCAAGTTGCATATCTAAATTTTCTGCTTTAATAGTTCATTTAGTCGTGCTAGGATGACTGTGTGCTGTGTATGGACGCAGAAGGAGCCGGCTGCAGTTCGCGAACAGCTGAATGTTTTTTGGCTACGGACAGTCACGTTCAGGCTGCTGCCTCGGAGTGTAGCGGTTGCGGAGAATCTGGCGCGTCACTTGTGACACCTCAGGTGTCGCTGTGTTCCCCCAGGCACTGCTCCCGAGACACCACCTAGTGTACACGATGTGGGTTATCCGCCCTCACAGCAGGGTGAGTGGCGGGTGGTAAGGCATTCGCGTCGCACGAGACGGAGGAAAAATGTGGAGACTGGCCGCCTGGCCGCTCCTATTCATCCTGTGAGTGGACAGGTGGCCGCTCCTGCTTCAGGGTCCGAGCAGGCACACGAGGGTAGGGGTCTGCTGGTTATTGGGAGCTCCAATGTTAGCCGCATTACGGAACCTCTTAGACAGATTGCGTTCAGGGATGGAAAGGAAGCCAATGTGCACTCGGTATGTCTGCCAGGGGGCCTCAGCCGAGATGCGCAGGCGGTCTTGCCTCTGGCTATCGAGCGTGCACTGTGCAGCCGTCTGCATGTTGTGGCTCGCGTCGGCACCAACGACACCTGTCGCGATCCTTAGTTCGTACGGGCAGCTGGCGGAGGTGGTGAAGGCTGGTGGCCTCGTGAGCGGCGCGCATGCAGAGCTCGCAAACTGCAGCATCGTACCCAGAGTTGATCGGGGTCCTTTGGTTTGGGGCTGAGTGAATGCTCTCAACAAAACGCGTCGTTAACTCTGTGACGGCCTTGACTGCAGATTTCTAGACCTGCGTTCTCGTCTTTGGATTGTAGCACTCCCCTTGATAGGTGAGGCGTGCGCTACACAAATTAAGCAGCTACTCGGGTAGCAGAGAACTTGTGGAGTGAACATGAGGGTTTCTTAGGCTAGGCAGTAGTTTGAAGTGCTCTGATGAACAGTCGCCAGTCGATATGCGGAAAGGGAGGTCAAACGGCCTTCAGAATAAAGACACTTTGACTGTCGCAATTTTATCTGTAAACTGTCGAAGTATTCGTAATAAAGTTCCCAAATTTACCGCCCTCCAGAAAATTTCTCGGGCTCAGATTATTCTTGAGACCTAGAGCTGGCTGAAACCCAAACTGGAAAACTCTGAGATATTTAGCGAGTCGTGGAACGTATATCGGAAACACAGATAGAGGCCATAGGAGGGGGAGTCTCTATTGAGATCGAAGTTGAGTGTGACAGTGAAGTCACCTGGTCACGTGTAACAGGTGTAGGTGAAACCAAGTTAATTGTGGATGTTTTTATCGGCCACTCGATTCCGCTTTGACAGTTCTAGAGTAATTCACAGAAAAACTACGGTCAATAGCGTGTAAATACCTTTATCATATAATACTAGTTGGAGGCGAATTTAGCCTGCCGAGTATACACAGGGATGTCTATGGATTCTCTGCGGGGGGTACAGACAGACAGTCATGGGAAATGAACACGTTTTCCGAAAATTGTCTTAAGCAGTTAACTCGGCAGCCCACACGAAATGGAAATTTATTAGACCTCATAGCTACAAATGGGCAGGACTTAATCGATAATGTCAGTAGAAACGGGGATTAGAGATCATGATGTCACTATAGCAACTACGATTACGAAAGTTTATAAATCAGTCAAGAAGTCTAGGAGAGTGTTTCTGCGAGATAGAGCAGATATTAGCTTCTCACTTAGAAGACAGTGAATTCGCATCACTTAGTTCCAGTAAGATGGATGCAGAGGAATTGTGGGCAAAGTTTAAGCAAATTCTAAATCTTGGTCTGGAGAGGTTTGTGCCTAGCAAATGGATAAAGGACTGAAAAGGCCCACCATGGTTTAATAACGAAATTCGGCGGATGCTGAGGAAGCAGAAGCTGCACACTCGGTTCAAAAGGGAATGCACAGATGTCGACGAGTGAAGGTCAGTAGAGATTCCTGCGTCTATGATAGAACTATGCGAGAAGCATACGACATCTATCACCAACACACCTTAGCAAAAGGTCTGGCAGAGTGCCCCAGAAAATTCTGGTTGTATGTGAGATCGTTAAGCGGGTGAAAGTCTTCCATTGAGTCTCTTGTTGACCAGTCTGGTGTGACCGTTGCAGATAGCAAAACGAAAGCTGAAATTATAAATTTCACGTCCAGAAATCGTTGATACAGGAGAATCGTGCAAACATAACGTCATTTGATAATCGGACAGAGTCCCGTTTGGACGAAATAGTGATAAACATACCTGACGTAGAGAAACAACTGAAAGATTTGAAAGCAAATAAATCACCAGGGCCGGATGGAATCCCAGTTCAAATTATACAAAGAGTAGTGTACAGCATTGGCCTCTTACCTAGCTTGCATTTATCGTCTATCTCTAGCCAGCACAAAGTCCCAAGCGACTGGGAAAAAGCACATGTAACTCCTATATGTAAGAAGGGTAAAAGAATGGATCCGCAGAATAACGGACCAATATCCCTAACTTTGGTCTGCTGCAGAATCCTTGAACATACTCTCAGTTCAAATATAATATACTTTCTTGGGCCTGAGAACCTTATGTCCACGAATCAGCATGGTTTATGAAGACATCGGTCGTGCGAAACTGATCTTGTGCTTTTCTCACATGATCTACTGGGAACTATGGATGAGGCAGATTCCGTATTTCTAGATTTTCGGGATGCATTTGATACGATGCCCCACTATAGGCTGTTAACGAAGGTACGAGCATATGGAATAAGTTAGCAGATATGTGAGCGGCTCGAAGACTTCCTAATAATAGAACCCTGTATGTTGTCCTCGACGGCGAGTGTTCATCAGAGACAAGGGTATCGTCAGCAGTGTCCCAGGGAAGTGTAACAGGACCGCTGTTGTTCTCTGTATACATAAATGATTTGGCGGACAGAGTGGACAGCAGTCTGCATTGTTCGCTGACGATGCCGTGGTGTACGGTAAGGAATCGAAGGTGAGTGACTGTAGGATAGAGATGGGGGATCTGCTCTTGAACTAATTCATAGAGTTGAATCTTTCAAAGGAGTGAACAATCAGTGATTCAGAAAAAAAGAACGGTAGCTCCAAACGTTTCCCACGGCAGAGAGAGAGAGAGAGAGAGAGAGAGAGAGAGAGAGAGACGGAGCATATCAGCAGCGCCTCTGCTGGTCAGAGCACAGTGCACGCCACACAACACAGCCAGCGCCGGCCTCTGCCCTGCTTCTACCTTGGCTGCCTGCATTGTGCAGTGCCCCATTGGATTTTGTGTTTCACATATGCCGTGCCGTCTCTGTGCGTCGTCTGCCGTGTGCAGTGTCTGGCGCAGCTTAACTTCGCATCGCACTCTGTCGGCGATCGTTTCAGTCGCACGTCCTGCCCTCTGGGCAGTTGATGCGAGCAACAGGACAGAGAGCCACCTAGCGGATAACATAGGAACTACTTGCAAAAACCTGCTCGCAAGGGAACGGACGATTTGTCTCGGAGCGGGTGAGTTCACCGCTCCCCCCACCCTCGGAACACGCCCGCTCAACGCTCACCCCACCGTCTCGACTCTAGCCAGAGCGTTGAGCAAAGCGACTCAGGTGTCACTCTGGTCTCTGCGGTCTCAGCTCATGCAGTAATACAGCTCGCGGCTCGACCTGCTCGACTCAGCGCCTCTGCATCGGAGTTCCTCTCTACTGGATATTGTTCTTCGTAGTAATACCGCTATGTATATTACATTATTATGTTATGTATACATAATTTGTTTTTATTTTATTTTTATTTGTTTAAACTGATTAGATTAGGTTCCTGATGACTCCTCTTACCATAGGATTTTTATTATGGGCACTCGAAATTACGCTTTAATTACGAGCGAACCGATAAACGTATCGCAAAATGTGATACACCAATATTTTCCTTGTTTTATTCTGCGTAAGGCTATATGCAGCACTTTCGTTTTACAGTCAAATTTATAATTTTTTTTCTTATTCTGGTACGGATTTTGCGATTTTAGGCGTCTTCGGAAGGAAACGTTCACTTTAAAAATATATGGCTTGCGATGTATTTGTATGAGGTTAATGAAATTTTAATACATTATAGCCAAATATATTGTTAATGTAAATCTCAAGTTACAACATTTTCCGATCACCCAAAAAACCATGATAGTGCAAAATAAATCAATAATCAAAAACTTTGTCATATCGTGAAAATTTCAATAAACAATACAAAATTCTTACTCATTATCTGTGTTACTTCAAAATAGGATCAAATAAGATCAAAATACAGGTATAGTACTGGAATAAACCAAGTTTAAAGGGCAATGTGCCTTCCATTTATTTTCTATTGTAAATGAGTGGTGAGTCATGAAAAAGAGCTAATTCATTTCAGGGAGTGAACAGTTCTGATCCAATCTCTGAAAAGAACAGTTTTGCCCATCTCTACTGTAGGAACATACAAGACGATTTAGACGAATTTTCCAGTTGGTATGATGAATGGCAGCTGGCCCGAATGCAGAAAAATGTGAGTTAATGCATATGAGTAGGAAGATCAAACCTGGAATGTTCGGATACTGTGTTACTAGTGTCCTACTTGACAGTAAAGTTGTTTGCATATATGGACATAGCGTTGCAAGGCGATATGAGATGGAACAAGCATGTGAGAACTGTGGTAGGGAAGGCGAATGGTCTTGTTCTTTGGATAATTTTGGGAGAGGGTCGTTCACCCACAAAGGAGACCGCCTATACGACGCTGGTGCGACCTTTCTTGAGTATTGCTCGAGTGTTTGGTATCCTTGCCAGGTCGGATTGAAGGAAGACATCGAAGCAATTCAGAGGCGGACTGCTAGACTTGTTACCGGCAGGTTCGAACAACAAGTATGCATTACGGTGATACTTTGGGAATTCAAATGGGAATCCCTGGAGGGAAGGCGACGTTCTTTTCGAGAAACACTACTGAGAAAAATTAGAGAACCAGCATTTAAAGTTGACTGCCGAACGATTCTATTGCCGCCAATATACATTGCGAATAATGACGACAAATATAAGATACGAGAAATGAGGCTTCATATGGAGACATATAGATAGTCGTTTTCCTTCGCTCTATTTGCGAGTGGAATGGGAAAGGAAATCACAATTAGTGGTACAGGGTAGCCTACGTCACACACTGTACGGTGTGGAGTAGCTACACTATGTGATCAATAGTATCCGGACACCCCCAAAAACATACCTCTTTTATATTAGGTGCATTGTGCTGCCACCTACTGCCAGGTACTCTATTTCGGCGACCTCAGTAGTCATTAGACATCGTGAGAGAACAGAATGGGATCCTTCGTGGAACTCACGGACTTCGAACGTGGTCAGGTGATTGGGTGTCATTTGTGTCAAGCGTCTGTACGCGAGATTTTCACACTCCTAAAAATCCCTAGGTACTCTGTTTCCGATGTGACAGTAAAGTGGAAATGTGAAGGGACACGTACAGCACAAAAGCATACAGGCCGACCTCATATGTTGACTTACAGAGACCGCCGACTGTTGAAGAGGGTCGTAATGTGTAATAGGCAGACATCTATCCAGATCATCACACAGGAATTTCAAACTGCATCAGTATCCACTGCAAGTACTGTGACAGTTAGGCGGTAGGTGAGAAAACTTGGATTCATGGTCAAGCAGCTGGTCATAAGCCACACATCACGCCGGTAAATGCCAAACGACGCCTCGCTTGCTGTAAGGAGCGTAAACATTGGACGGTTAAACAGTGGAAAAACGTTGAGTGGAGTGACGAATCACGGTATACAATGTGGCGATCCGATGGCAGGGTATGGTTATGGCGAATGTCCGGTGAACGTCATCTGCCAGCGTATGTAGTGCCGACAGTAAAATTCGGAGATGGTGGTGTTATGGTGTGGTCATGTTTTTCATGGACGGGGCTTGTACCCCTTGTTGCTTTGCGTGGCACTATCACAGTACAGGATTACATTGATGTTTTGAGCTGAAGAGCAATTCGGGGATGGCGATTGCATCTTTCAACACGATCGAGCACCTGTTCATAACGCACGGCCTGTGGCGTAGTGGTTACACGACAATAACATCCCTGTAATGGACTAGCCTGCACAGTGTCCTGACCTGAATCCTATTGAAGACTTTTGGGATGATTTGGAACGCCGAGCTCGTGCCAGGCCTCACCGACCGACTTCGATACGTCTCCTCAGTGCAGCACTCGGTGAAGAATGGGCTGCCATTCCCCAAGAAACCTTCCTGCACCTTACTGAACGTATGTCTGCGAGAGTGGAAGCTGCCATCAAGACTAAGGGTGGGCCAACACCATATTGAATTCCAGCATTACCGATGGAGGGCGCCACGAACTTGTAAGTCATTTTCAGCCAGGTGTCCGGATACTTTTGATCACATAGTGTATGTAGAAGTATATGTACATCGAAGATGTAATAAGAGAAATAAAAGAAAGCTTCAGGATGGGGAATAAAATTGAGGGTGAAAGGTTTTGTGACGGCCTTCGTAGCGACAACACTTTGCTGTAGAAACAGCCTACGAAGTCACCGCCACACTTTTAATAGCGGGCCGACCGGTCCGCTGGAACAGTGAACAGAAAGATGAAAACCCAACACTCGGATTAAATGAAAGTCGGTACTTATCTTTATTAACGACGATACAAAACACAGTGGTGAACATAGTCTACAGAAATCTGTCTAGTTCGAGTCGGAGCGGCTTCGTCAGCGTCGGCTGACGACAAACAACAAATCTGCTGCGATGAACACACAACTGACTAGCAGGTACACAATGCGGTGGCGAGTATACAACTGAGCGGCGAATCCAGAACTGTCCTAGCGCTCGCGACTCCAGCGCTTAAGAAGCCAGAAGCCAGCGGTGGCGCGCGCAGACTTGCGGCGATTTCCTGTATCGCTGGCGCTGCTTATGCGGACGGCGTCCGGACTTTGATGCTGCCAACCTTTTGGCAGCGGGCTCGGTTGGCATTACTGGCTAGGATATAACACCTCCCCCCCCAAATCGCCGCACCGTCGTGGAATAATGACGTGGCGAGCGTCGACGGCGGGGGAGGGGTCTGGCCGCAGACGTAGCAGAAGAGACCGGGGCGGAGACTGTTGTCGGTGGCAGTCCCCGGTCCGCACCTCAGCATTGGCTGCGCGGGGCCTCGGGAAACACCGACTGAAAACCGAGGTCAGGGTGCACGCCTGTGACCACGGGCGCAGCTTCTGGTACTGGACGCGACGGGGCGTCGGGACCCACGAAGAGAGGCAGCGTCTCCTGACGCTGCGTCGACGGCTGCTGAGTGGGCGCCGGACAAGGCGCTGCGGTGTCAGACTCCGTGGGGGTGCCCAAGGAAAGCGGCTGCAGGACAGGCTGCACAGCCACCGCTTGGGAAGGCGGCCCGGCTGAGGGGTCGACGTCCATCAGCTCCGAAGGCGGTGGCGACTGAAGAGGGACCGCAGGCGCCGGAGCGACCACCTGGGGCGCTCCCGGATGAAGCTGCGCGGGAGGCATCAACGGGACGGGCTGTCGGCGTGGTAGCGGCGACGGCTGCTGCTGCTGCCCTGGGGGCGGCAGCGAAGTCGGAAGGCGCGGCTGGAACCCGCCGCGGACCAAATCTGTGGACAAAGAACGAGCGGCAGAATCCGGGCGGCCAGCGCGGCGCAACTGGTTCTGATGCCTCCTGTGCACCCCAGTAGCACCTTGAACAGTATAAAAACCGCGACCCTGGACACTTATCACGGTACCACGTTCCCAACGACGGCGACCGTGATAAACTCTGAAAAAAACGGCGTCGTTGCGCTGAAAACGCGTGCGATGCTCAGAAGCGGCGGGTCGAGCCGGGGGGTGCAACAACCGTAGTAGGGTGCGATGACGACGGCCGTGGAGAAGCTCCGCAGGCGAAGGGCCGTCGCGTGGCGTGGTCCGGTACGACGACAGGAACGTGATGAGGGCCTGCTGACGAGAGTGCGTAGCACGAAGGCGGTCCATATGATCCTTGAATGTGCGTACAAAACGTTCCGCTGCACCATTCGATTGAGGGTGGAACGGCGGAGTAAGAACATGGCGAATGCCATTGGCAGAACAAAAACTTTCAAATTCAGCAGAGGTAAATTGTGGACCATTGTCAGACACTAAAACTTCTGGAAGACCCTCAATACAAAAAATTGAAGTCAACGCCTGTACAGTTTGTGCAGACGTTGTAGACTGCATGGGCACAACAAACGGAAAATTACTAAATGCATCTATCACGATGAGCCAACGAGAATTCCAATATGGACCAGCGAAATCAATATGTACTCGCTGCCAGGGACCGGCAGGGCGTGCCCACTCAAAATAGCGTTGAGGCGGAGCAGCTTGGTGTTCGGCACACGTCGAACAATCTGTAGACATCTGCGTAATCTGCTTATCAATGCCGATCCATGTACAATGACGGCGGGCAAGCTGCTTGGTGCGGACCACTCCCCAATGACCTTGATGCAACAAGTCGAGGACCTTGGATTGGAGCACTTGGGGAACCACTACACGAAGCTGGTCATTCTCGGTGCGTAACAGCAAAACTCCGCTGAGGAACTGGTTTAGACGGATGAAACAGCGACGTCAGGGACTTGTGATCTGTGACTAAATAGAATGGTCTACTATAGAGGTAGTGATGGAATTTTGTGACACCGAACACAATAGCCAACGCTTCCTTGTCCAATTGGCTATAATTACACTGAGCTTTGGTTAACAATTTAGATGCGAACGCAATAGGACGTTCGGTGTTACCGACTCGGTGAGACAACACAGCACCGAGGCCGAAAGAAGAAGCATCACAAGCTAACACCAGAGGCTTGTTAGGGTCGTAATGGACCAGACAACGATCATTCAATAAAGCCTCTTTAAGCTGCTGAAAGGCTGATTGGCAATCAGCTGACCACACAAACGGAACATTCTTACGGCGGAGACGATGCAACGGTGCAGCAATCTGTGATACATTAGGTATAAACCTAATATAATATGTCAATTTGCCAAGAACTGCTTGCAATTCATGCAGATTGCGAGGGGCGGGCAATCACGAATAGCTGCTAAATGTGACTGGGAGGGATGAATGCCTTGAGCATTAATAACATGTCCCAGATACTCCAACTCCGTAAGGAAAAATGAACATTTATCGATGTTGCAACGTAGGCCTGCCTGAGACAACACTGTAAACAAACACTCCAAATTACGGAAATGTTCAGCAGGCGTCCGACCGGACACAACAATATCGTCTAAATAGTTGCAACACGATGGCACATGAGCCAGAAGTTGTGACAAAAAACGCTGAAAAACAGCTGAAGCTGACGCACAACCAAAAGGCAAACGCAGAAAACGGAACAACCCCAACGACGTGTTTATGACAAAATACTGTTGTGATTGCTCGTCGAGGGGCAATTGCAAATATGCTTCACGGAGATCAATTTTGGAAAAGAAACGAGCTTCCCCTAACTTATCCATCAGCTCGTCCGGTCGAGGTAAAGGAAAAGAATCAATGACAGTCTGAGGATTAACTGTCGACTTAAAATCAGCACACAAACGTAACTTGCCAGACGGTTTCTTTATAATAACTAAGGGAGAAGCCCACTGGCTCGCTGAAACGGGTTGAATAACACCGTTGTTTTGCCAACGACGAAGTTCATCTTCTACAGGTGCCCGGAGGGCGTGAGGCACTGGACGAGCACGAAAAAATCGAGGCTGAGCATTATCTTTTAACGTAATATGAGCGGCAAAGTTCGCAGCACAACCGAGTTCGTCTTTAAATATGTCACTGTATCGGTTACACAAATCGGTTATGCTGTCTTGAGGAACAACAACAGAATTAAGTTGCAACACATTGTCTTGGATAGACAGGCCAAACAATTCAAAACAGTCTAATCCGAAAATGTTCACACTGTCTGTAGCGCGGAGCACTGTGAAGGAAACTGTTTTTGTGTTGCCCCGGAATGTGGCTGGCACGCTACATACACCTAACACAGGAATGTGTTCGCCACTATAAGTAGCCAAAGAATGTTTTGCCGCTGAAAGTTTAGGGCGGCCGATAGCCGCATACGTAGCACTATTTATGAGAGTCACAGACGCACCAGTGTCTAATTGAAAATTGAAGGTCTTATCCTGGATGCGTAGCTTCACAAATAGTTTATTACACTGTCTCTGGATCGGTGCAGCGGAGGCGGAAGACACAAAATCAGCGCGTTTAGCGCGTGTTCGCTGCTTACGACAACTCGTGGGTTGGGCGGGTGGAACAACAACTCCCGCTTCACTTGCAGTCTGTACATTACTTTTTACAGCGTTTGAATTACGCTTGGGTCGCATAGCAGAGGGCTGGGTGGGTGGCTTATTGCGAACAAGTTTATTACCCACACGAACCGTGGAAGAGTCTTTAAACCCGACCTCCTGGGCGGGCTGGCTTTGAAGAACATGAATATCCATGGGCTGGGCAGCACTAGAATTGTTCTTGCGTTTATGCAAACAAACAGTCTGGATGTGTCCTTTCCTTTGACAAAAGTGACAAACCGCGTTTCTTAACGGGCAACGTTCACGAGGATGAGCAAGAACACACTTAGGGCAAGACTTAGCGCTATCATTTTGCACACGCGGCTGACGAATGTGTTTAACATGACGCGGCCGGCTAGTGTTTACAGTCTGACTCTGCCGGTGGGGCCGCGGGCGTGACATAACTTGCTTAGCACAGGCAAATTGAGAAATACATGGCTGATCTAACTCACACTCAGCATAGTCAAAAGTATCTTGGGCTTCAATAATGTTCATCACAGTCTCTAATGACGGGTCAGGCACTTTAAGATAGCAGCACGAATACGAGAATCTGCAATGTTTTGAGTAATAGCGTCGCGTAACATGACATCATTGTAGGAAGCTCCACACACACAATTAAATCGGCACAGACGGGTGAGGCCCCGTAAATCTGTTAACCACTGTTTATTAGATTGATGTGGCAGTTTCTTTAATCTGAAGAACTTGAATCTGGCCGCTGCCACATGAACTCGCGACTCGAAATACTCAGCAAGCTTGGTAACAACAACGTCATAGTCTAAAGCTTCTGGCTTGGATTCCGGGAACAACTTACAAAGTAGTCTATAGACTTCCACGCCTGCAGTGGAAATTAAATAAAGCTGCCGCTCATTACCTGTGATTTTGTAGACTGACATGTGCGCCTGCAACTGCGCGAAATATTCTTGCCATTCTTCTCGTGATGCCTCAAAAGCACGAAAAGGCGGTGCTGCCTGTGCTTGTTCCTTGTGTGGTGGTGGATTAGCCGCTTGTTTGGCGATTGCTTCCACCAGACTTTGTATTTGCTGACTCTGTAACAAGATCAACTGTTGTAATTCGGCAGAAATAGTGAACACAAATTAAACCAGCCCACAAAATTCTATCTCAAGAAACAAGTTGAACCAGCCCTGCACACGAGTTCGGAAGTCCTCGTCGCCAGTTTTGTGACGGCCTTCGTAGCGACAACACTTTGCTGTAGAAACGGCCTACGAAGTCACCGCCACACTTTTAATAGCGGGCCGACCGGTCCGCTGGAACAGTGATCAGAAAGATGAAAACCCAACACTCGGATTAAATGAAAGTCGGTATTTATCTTTATTAACGACGATACAAAACACAGTGGTGAACATAGTCTACAGAAATCTGTCTAGTTCGAGTCGGAGCGGCTTCGTCAGCGTCGGCTGACGACAAACAACAAATCTGCTGCGATGAACACACAACTGACTAGCAGGTACACAATGCGGTGGCGAGTATACAACTGAGCGGCGAATCCAGAACTGTCCTAGCGCTCGCGACTCCAGCGCTTAAGAAGCCAGAAGCCAGCGGTGGCGCGCGCAGACTTGCGGCGATTTCCTGTATCGCTGGCGCTGCTTATGCGGACGGCGTCCGGACTTTGATGCTGCCAACCTTTTGGCAGCGGGCTCGGTTGGCATTACTGGCTAGGATATAACAAAAGGATATCAGTGATAAGACGCGCTGTTGACGCTGCTGCCCTCAGTTGCGCTGAGGAAGAATTACAGGATCTACCGAACGGAATGAACAGTCTAATGACTGCCCAGTATGGACTGAGAGTAAACCGAAGAGAGATGCAAGTAATGAGGAGATGTACTGATGGCATTAGCGATAAACTTAACATCGCAACTGGGGACCACACAGTAGACAATTTGCAAGTATCTTTGTAGCGAAATACGCGTTATCGATAAAACAAGGTTGCCATAAAAAGCAGATTAGCGTAGGCAAAGAGACCATTCCTGGTCTGCTAGTATCAAAGAACGGCCTTTTCATAAGGAAGAGATTTGCGAGAATGTACGATGGAGCACAGCATTGTACGGTAGCGAATCATTGAATGTAGGAAAACAGGAGAAAATCGTACCGGTTGAGATGTGGTACTACAGAAGTCTGTTGATAATTCGGTGGACTGATAAGGAATGAAGAGCTCCTCCACGCAATTATCCCGGGTAGGAGCATGTGGAAAACACTGACAAGAACAAGTGACAGGGTGATAGCACATGTGTTTAAGACGTCAAGGAATAACTTCCACGGTACTAGAGGAACCTTGAAAGTTTCGTTTATAATAATTCTTTTTGTTTGACTTGTTTTTTATACTGATTTGGTTACTTGGTTGTAACTTTGTTGTTGTTTAACTCTGGGTGACTGTGCATTCGCAACCGCGAGAGAAACTGTCATAATCCTTCTAAAAAAAAGTGGAAACTGCTCAAATGCTGAACTTTACAGTTAATCTCCTTAATTAAATAAAGTGGTCCTTATGCGTTAATGATGTGCTTAATAGTGCTGTTCATGGAATGGACCCTGTGCGTTGATAATCTTCGTAGCAAACTGATCCTGAAATGAAGATATCTTACCCCGTAATGTAACCGTTTGGGCCGCAGTGCTTGGTGCTCTATGTGTGCCTGCTGTAAATTTCTAACTGCAATTGGTGAGAGCTTAGTGCAATGCTCCAGACAGTAAACTATTTTATACCCATCACTGAGTGAGACACGTTTTAAATAAAATTGACTCGGATTGAGGATGTGGACAATGCTCTTAAGTGAAATATTACTTGACAAACTGTTTTTAAATTATCTGATATATTATGATTTCTACGAAATTAATGTTACAACACTCATTAACATTGACAAAGGGCAATTTGGATACCAAATTATTACTCACACAAATGTTAGACAAGTCGTTAATAAACATGAAAAACACCTTACAGTGAAAATTACTTAATCTTTAATGAAAATTCTAAACGTCTTCATATGGACGTCTCATTCAACAATGATTCTAACTACTCGTGACTGCAGTGCCAATAAAAAATAATATTACCTTCGTTCCCCTCTTGCTCTTTTCATTCTAAATAACTAATCAAATCCTTCTTCTCTGTTTCACAATATTCAAACAGAAATCATTTTACTTAAACACAGATGCACTTAACTTCTACATTGCCACGAGTCCTCTGGTCGGCGTTTTTTTCACTGCTACTCTAACGACACAACTCCCGCGCTCTTGGCTGCCCAGCAGCGATGACAAAAACAAGCTTATCTTGCTGCGACACAGCTACTCTGACCAAAGACTGCGCGCGAATACCAGTAGTCCACAGCCATTTTGCATCTGGGATGTGATACATCAACTAGTAAGGATTTTGGTGTGTCGAATCGGAATATACCTTTCAAAATGTTCTAGCCCGTACCATTTTTGAGTTTTTAAAAGTTTTTTTTATTTTTAGTATTCAGTATTTCGCTTTTTACTGTTCTTTTGTTTTGATGTTTAATTGCCTGTTTTTAATTTGAATTGTTTGTTTTTAAATAAAATTCATCACTACTTCTTTAAATACAAATAGTATGGGGAACAAGTTCTTGTATTTACTGTCATCAGATGTGTTCTGGACAAGGGCAGTCTGCAACCACTTGCGCTTGATGGCAGTGTAATTAATTTACAGAGGCCGCTCCTGCACTGCATCTGCGGCGTCTCTGTTTCACCGTAGCTGTCTGCTACGATGTTCGCTTACGTGGCCAAATCTTAAAGTAATGCATTGTCACTGATGGAATAAAAGCGTCCAACAGTACATCCAGTTTCGTGAACGTGTAAAACAGTTTTCAAGACAGTGACTGCCTAAACATCTACATCTACATCTACATGACTACTCTGCAATTCACATTTAAGTGCTTGGCAGAGGGTCGTCGAACCACAATCATACTATCTCTCTACCATTCCACTCCCGAACAGCGCGCGGGAAAAACCAACACCTAAACCTTTCTGTTCGACCTCTGATTTCTCTTATTTCATTTTGATGATCATTCCTACCTATGTAGGTTGGGCTCAACAAAATACACTCCTGGAAATGGAAAAAAGAACACATTGACACCGGTGTGTCAGACCCACCATACTTGCTCCGGACACTGCGAGAGGGCTGTACAAGCAATGATCACACGCACGGCACAGCGGACACACCAGGAACCGCGGTGTTGGCCGTCGAATGGCGCTAGCTGCGCAGCATTTGTGCACCGCCGCCGTCAGTGTCAGCCAGTTTGCCGTGGCATACGGAGCTCCATCGCAGTCTTTAACACTGGTAGCATGCCGCGACAGCGTGGACGTGAACCGTATGTGCAGTTGACGGACTTTGAGCGAGGGCGCATAGTGGGCATGCGGGAGGCCGGGTGGACGTACCGCCGAATTGCTCAACACGTGGGGCGTGAGGTCTCCACAGTACATCGATGTTGTCGCCAGTGGTCGGCGGAAGGTGCACGTGCCCGTCGACCTGGACCTGACCGCAGCGACGCACGGATGCACGCCAAGACCGTAGGATCCTACGCAGTGCCGTAGGGGACCGCACCGCCACTTCCCAGCAAATTAGGGACACTGTTGCTCCTGGGGTATCGGCGAGGACCATTCGCAACCGTCTCCATGAAGCTGGGCTACGGTCCCGCACACCGTTAGGCCGTCTTCCGCTCACGCCCCAACATCGTGCAGCCTGCCTCCAGTGGTGTCGCGACAGGCGTGAATGGAGGGACGAATGGAGACGTGTCGTCTTCAGCGATGAGAGTCGCTTCTGCCTTGGTGCCAATGATGGTCGTATGCGTGTTTGGCGCCGTGCAGGTGAGCGCCACAATCATGACTGCATACGACCGAGGCACACAGGGCCAACACCCGGCATCATGGTGTGGGGAGCGATCTCCTACACTGGCCGTACACCACTGGTGATCGTCGAGGGGACACTGAATAGTGCACGGTACATCCAAACCGTCATCGAACCCATCGTTCTACCATTCCTAGACCGGCAAGGGAACTTGCTGTTCCAACAGGACAATGCACGTCCGCATGTATCCCGTGCCACCCAACGTGCTCTAGAAGGTGTAAGTCAACTACCCTGGCCAGCAAGATCTCCGGATCTGTCCCCCATTGAGCATGTTTGGGACTGGATGAAGCGTCGTCTCACGCGGTCTGCACGTCCAGCACGAACGCTGGTCCAACTGAGGCGCCAGGTGGAAATGGCATGGCAAGCCGTTCCACAGGACTACATCCAGCATCTCTACGATCGTCTCCATGGGAGAATAGCAGCCTGCATTGCTGCGAAAGGTGGATATACACTGTACTAGTGCCGACATTGTGCATGCTCTGTTGCCTGTGTCTATGTGCCTGTGGTTCTGTCAGTGTGATCATGTGATGTATCTGACCCCAGGAATGTGTCAATAAAGTTTCCACTTCCTGGGACAATGAATTCACGGTGTTCTTATTTCAATTTCCAGGAGTGTATTTCCGCATTCGGAAGAGAAAGTTGGTGACTGAAATTTCGTAAATAGATCTCGCCGCGACGAAAAACGTCTTTGCTTTAATGACTTCCATCCCAATTCGCGTATCATATCTGCCACACTCTCTCCCCTACTACGTGATAATACAAAACGAGCTGCCCTTTTTTTGCACCCTTTCGATGTCCTCCGTCAATCCCACCTGGTAAGGATCCCACACCGCGCAGCAATATTCTAACAGAGGACGAACGAGTGTAGTGTAAGCTGTCTCTTTAGTGGACTTCTTGCATCTTTTAAGTGTCCTGCCAATGAAACGCAACCTTTGGCTCGCTTTCCCCACAATATTATCTACGTGGTCTTTCCAACTGAAGTTGTTCGTAATTTTAACACCCAGGTACTTAGTTGGACTGACAGCCTTGAGAATTGTACTATTTATCGAGTAATCGAATTCCAACGGATTTCTTTTGGAACTCATGTGGATCACCTCACACTTTTCGTTATTTAGCGTCAACTGCAACCTGCCACAACATACAGCAATCTTTTCTAAATCGCTTTGCAACTGATACTGGTCTTCGAATGACCTTACTAGACGGTAAATTACAGCATCATCTGCGAACCTAAGAGAACTGCTCAGATTGTCACCCAGGTCATTTATATAGATCAGGAACAGCAGAGGTCCCAGGACGCTTCCCTGGGGAACACCTGATATCACTTCAGTTTTACTCGATGATTTGCCGTCTATTACTACGAACTGCGACCTTCCTGACAGGAAATCACGAATCCAGTCGCACAACTGAGACGATACCCCATAGGCCCGCAGCTTGATTAGAAGTCGCTTGTGAGGAACGGTGTCAAAAGCTTTCCGGAAATCTAGAAATACGGAATCAACTTGAGATCCCCTGTCGATAGCGGCCATTACTTCGTGCGAATAAAGAACTAGCTGCGTTGCACAAGAACGATGTTTTCTGAAACCATGGTTCCCTTCGAGGTGATTCATAATGTTTGAATACAGTATATGTTCCAAAACCCTACTGCAAACCAACGTCAATGATATAGGTCTGTAGTTAGATGGATTACTCCTACTACCCTTCTTAAACACTGGTGCGACCTGTGCAATTTTCCAATCTGTAGGTACAGATCTATCGGTGAGCGACCGGTTGTATATGAGTGCTAAGTAGGGAGCTATTGTATCAGCGTAATCTGAAAGGAACCTAATCGGTATACAATCTGGACCTGAAGACTTGCCCGTATCAAGCGTATCAAGTCGATTCACAGGTTCTAAAATTGCCGATAGGCGTTTTCCTTGTTTTACATTAAAAATTTGCTTACAATATTTGCACTTACAGAGTATTTCCGCTGACCGTTCCTCCTTGGTAATGTCCTGACGTATACCTCGCATAAATCCTCTTTTAAATACTGAATAATAGAAAATATCTGTACCTGTAAGTACCAGTGACTTCTCAATATTATTAGTGGCATCTCTTTTTGACTCATGCTTCAAACTGAACTGGTAAACAAATAATACACTGCAAAACATAATTAAAGGACCACTTTTTCGAATTCTCTCCCATTGAGATGTAAAGTTCGAAATTTGGCTCAAAGGTGTCTACAAGCTTCCTTTGTAATTGTGCAATTTCGTCGAATGGTTTTGAACTTTTCCTAGTGGTTCCACCCTGTACAGAAGAACAAAAAATTGCGGTCGCACTTCACTGCAAACGGGAGAGATCATATTCAATGGGGCCGCTAGCTCACATGTCCTTAGACAAGGGTTGTATCAAAGGCAGTATCAAAGATGTCAAGAACGTTGCTCATCGTACTGCAAACTTTCGTTTTTGGCCTTGAAATGTGTCGGTATCAGCGTCGTAAAGATACTGTTAGTTTCATTGTCATTCTGAGTGCCACCGCCTGAGGCCATTTTGAGTCTATTGTGAACGGTGGTGAGTCTGAAATATTCTCCTCGGCCACTCATGAGAGAACCAAGGCTCAAAGGTGCCTACAAGCTTCCTTCGTAATTGTGCAAAAGCGTGGCATCCTGGGAAGCCACCCTCGGGTTCGAAATATGTGAAGGAAAGGCCGTAGTCCGGAAGCTGTAAAGTGGGGTAATGATGTCACACTGGCACCAGATTTCATCGCAATACTGTGTAACGCCACCGTGGACGTGTGAAGTAAAGGAAAAGTCGTCACAGCGACTCTTATCCACATTTCACCCTACTTTTGACGCCTCTGCGATGGGGATCAGAACCGCGACGCCTAGCGTTGAGATCACACGGCTTTCTTACGAGCGGTCGAGGAAAGCATATCAGACACACCATCGGTCAGAGTATACACCAAAAATCACCCGACTGTGAGAATTGACGGTACGCCCGTTCTTCGGAGACGAGAAACGCGCTACTTGGGACTCATCATCGATGAAAGGTGGAACTTTGCAAGGCACATAGAAACCGTAGCCCAGAAAGCTCTACAATTATTAAATAACCTGATTTCCATAGGACACAAGAGATGCCACCTCCCACCTCATTTAATCAACCTCTATCACAACAGTATACTGACGTCAATAGTGGGTTACGGCTCGGGAGTCTGGGCTCACAGGCTCACGAGGGTGGTGCCTGCCATGACGGTGAGGAGAGTACAAAGGAACATGATATTAAGGTCCGTGGGAGCTTATAGAACATCTCCAGGAGGAGCCCTGCTAATCATAATGGGGCTCTGTCCCTTAGATATAAAGATTAGGGAACAGGCTGCATGGTACTGGGCCAAAAAGGATAATATCACCAAGGTAGAGGAAATTATGGGGGCACCAGTCAGGGAAAAAGGGGAGATCAGGGAAAGGGGGGTAGATCTATGGCAGGAGATATGGGAGTCGGACGAGACTGGTAGAAGAACCTTTCAGTTCCTACCAGATGTCAAGGAAAGATTAAAAATGAAGTATTTCGAGCCAACTCGGGGGATGTTCCACTTCCTCACCGGTCATGGCCCATATCCGACTTATCTAAGTCGGTTTGGGAAAAGGGCGACGCCTGCGTGCGACTGTGGCGCACCGAAGGGTACTCCTGACCATGTGGTTTATGAGTGCCCCCTTTTCGATGATGTAGCCGGGACATTGAGACGACAACTACCAAATACAAATACCTATGACCTTTTAAGACAAGAGGAGACCTTTCAGAGACTGAATACGCTAGCAAACGAGGTATCACAAAAGGTATTAAAAACCTTTTTGAGAGACCTTCATGCATAATTAAATAGAAATCACCGATTGCGACCACTGCCCCAATCCCATACCGCCTGTTCGTGGGTAGGTCGACTTCACAGTTGGGATCCGCCACGGCCAGGACCAGGGGGACTGGGGTGATACCGATTAGAGACGACGCACCGATTATGACGTAGAATAGGAAGTAGATTTAGTCAATTAGAACAGGATAGTAAATTAGGAACCTGCAGCGATAAACTATCCCTTGCCTGCCCTGTGCCAGGGGCACGCTCATAGGGATTAGCTCTATGAGCAAGGCATCAAAGTAGGTTTATACTAACACTGGCACAACTGTAACGCTGCAGGCAGTTAGTACTAACCTTTTGTAGTAACTAGGAATTATGCTAACTAGTAAAATATGAAGTAGTCTGCCTAGTAATAATCGTAGAACTGTCTGTAGTTAAGTTAAATGTAGAAGCTGCTATTGTATAAAAAAGTAGAAATATAGGATCCACTAATCACTAACGTGGTGGGTCAATTATGTATAATTATCATTTATGAAATAAAGATTTTTTTTTTTAAATCCCCAGGTGGGAGGGGGGGGGCATAAACGGCGTCAGTGAAACCACCCCTTCCCTTGGGGCGTTGGTTCCCACACATTTACCGCTCGCAAATGAAAGTTCTCAGTGCAGTGACAACATTCGTCAGTACTGCCACCTTCTGGCCGTTTCAATCAGACTAAGGGCATCGTGGGGCTGCAACCCCACTGGACGTTGTATGACCCCTTTGGAATGTAGTAAAGTTTGCTCTGATATTCAGAGTGGAACCACTTCTTCTTTTTGGTCATCAATCTACTGACTGGTTTGATGCGGCCCGCCACGAATTCCTTTCCTGTGCTAACCTCTTCATCTCAGAGTAGCACTTGCAACCTACGTCCTCAATTATTTGCTTGACGTATTCCAATCTCTTTCTTCCTGTACAGTTTTTGCCCTCTACAGTTCCCTCTAGTACCATGGAAGTCATTCTCTCATGTCTTAGCAGATGTCCTATCATCCTGTATCTTCTCCTTATCAGTGTTTTCCACATATTCCTTTCCTCTCCAATTCTGCGTAGAACCTCCTCATTCCTTACCTTATCAGTCCACCTAATTTTCAACATTCGTCTATAGCACCACATCTCAAATGCTTCGATTCTCTTCTGTTCCGGTTTTCCCACAGTCCATGTTTCACTACCATACAATGCTGTACTCCAGACGTACATCCTCAGAAATTTCTTCCTCAAATTAAGGCCGGTATTTGATATTAGTAGACTTCTCTTGGCCAGAAATGCCTTTTTTGCCATAGCGAGTCTGCTTTTGATGTCCTCCTTGCTCCGTCCGTCATTGGTTATTTTACTGCCTAGGTAGCAGAATTCCTTAACTTCATTGACTTCGTGACCATCAATCCTGATGTTAGGTTTCTCGCTGTTCTCATTTCTACTACTTCCCATTACCTTCGTCTTTCTCCGATTTACTCTCAAACCATACTGTGTACTCATTAGACTGTTCATTCCGTTCAGCAGATCATTTAATTCTTCTTCACTTTCACTCAGGATAGCAATGTCATCAGCGAATCGTATCATTGATATCCTTTCACCTTGTATTTTAATTCCACTCCTGAACCTTTCTTTTATTTCCATCATTGCTTCCTCGATGTACAGATTGAAGAGTAAGGGCGAAAAGCTACAGCCTTGTCTTACACCCTTCTTAATACGAGCACTTCGTTCTTGATCGTCCACTCTTATTATTCCCTCTTGGTTGTTGTACATATTGTATATGATCCGTCTCTCCCTATAGCTTACCCCTACTTTTTTCAGAATCTCGAACAGCTTGCACCATTTTATATTGTCGAACGCTTTTTCCAGGTCGACAAATCCTATGAAAGTGTCTTGATTTTTCTTTAGCCTTGCTTCCATCAATAGCCGTAACGTCAGAATTGCCTCTCTCGTCCCTTTACTTTTCCTAAAGCCAAACTGATCGTCGCCTAGCGCATTCTCAATTTTCATTTCCATTCTTCTGTATATTATTCTTGTAAGCAGCTTCGATGCATGAGCTGTTAAGCTGATTATGCGATAATTCTCGCACTTGTCAGCTCTTGCCGTCTTCGGAATTGTGTGGATGATGCTTTTCCGAAAGTCAGATGGTATATCGCCAGACTCATATATTCTACACACCAACGTGAATAGTCGTTTTGTTGCCACTTCCCCCAATGATTTTAGAAATTCTGATGGAATGTTATCTATCCCTTCTGCCTTATTTGACCTAAGTCCTCCAAAGCTCTTTTAAATTCCGATTCTAATACTGGATCCCTTATCTCTTCTAAATCGACTCCTGTTTCTTCTTCTATCACATCAGACAAATCTTCACCCTCATAGAGGCTTTCAATGTATTCTTTCCACCTATCTGCTCTCTCCTCTGCATTTAACAGTGGAATTCCCGTTGCACTCTTAATGTTACCACCGTTGCTTTTAATGTCACCAAAGGTTGTTTTGACTTTCCTGTATGCTGAGTCTGTTCTTCCGACAATCATATCTTTTTCGATGTCTTCACATTTTTCCTGCAGCCATTTCGTCTTAGCTTCCCTGCACTTCCTATTTATTTCATTCCTCAGCGACTTGTATTTCTGTATTCCTGATTTTCCCGGAACATGTTTGTACATCCTCCTTTCATCAATCAACTGAAGTATTTCTTCTGTTACCCATGGTTTCTTCGCAGCTACCTTCTTTGTACCTATGTTTTCCTTCCCAACTTCTGTGATGGCCCTTTTTAGAGATGTCCATTCCTCTTCAACTGTACTGCCTACTATGCTATTCCTTATTGCTGTATGTATAGCGTTAGAGAACGTATTTCGTCATTCCTTAGTACTTGCGTATCCCACTTTTTTGCGTATTGATTCTTCCTGACTAATGTCTTGAACTTCAGCCTACTCTTCATCACTACTATATTGTGATCTGAGTCTATATCTGCTCCTGGGTACGCCTTACAATCCAGTATCTGATTTCGGAATCTCTGTCTGAGCATGATGTAATCTAATTGAAATCTTCCCGTATCTCCCGGCCTTTTTCAAGTATACCTCCTCCTCTTGTGATTCTTGAACAGGGTATTCGCTATTACTAGCTGAAACTTGTTACAGAACTCAATTAGTCTTTCTCCTCTTTCATTCCTTGTCCCAAGCCCATATTCTCCTGTAACCTTTTCTTCTACTGCTTCCCCTACAACTGCATTCCAGTCGCCCATGACTATTAGATTTTCGTTCCCCTTTACAAACTGCATTACCCTTTCAATATCCTCATACACTTTCTCTATCTGTTCATCTTCAGCTTGCGACGTCGGCATGTATACCTGAACTATCGTTGTCGGTGTTGGTCTGCTGTCGATTTTCCTTTCACTTCACTTCACTGACCCCTACTATATCTAGATTGAGCCTTTGCATTTCCCTTTTCAGATTTTCTAGTTTCCCTACCACCTTCAAGATTCTGACATTCCACGCCCCGACTCGTAGAACGTTATCCTTTCGTAGATTATTCAACCTTTTTCTCATGGTAACCTCGTCCTTGGCAGTCCCCTCCCAGAGATCCGAATGGGGGACTATTCCGGAATCTTTTGCCGATGGAGAGATCACCATGACACTTCTTCAATTACAGGCCACATGTCCTGTGGATACACGTTACGTGTCTTTAATGCAGTGGTTTCCATTGCTTTCTGCATCCTCATGTCGTTGATCATTGCTGATTCTTCCGCCTTTAGGGGCAATTTCCCACCCCTAGGACAAGAGAGTGCCCTGAACCTCTATCCGCTCCTCCGCCCTCTTTGACAAGGCCGTTGGCAGAATGAGGCTGACTTCTTATGCCGGAAGTCTTCGCCCGCCAATGCTGATTATTTATCAAAATTTAACCAGTGTCAGGGATCGAACCCGGGACTGAAGACGTTTTGATTATGAATCAAAGACGCTACCCCTAGACCACGGGTCAGGGAACCACTAGGACCTTTCAAAACCGTTAGATGAAATTTGATGTGAAGCAGTTTGTGCTTTTCCACACATATTGTTATGCGCCTTCCTGTGGCATGATTGCGGAGTAGGTGGGGTGTAGAAGGGGAGTTTGCAGTGCTCCTGGTTCACGCCCCCCCCCCCCCCCCCCCTGTGTCTTGATCCAGAACGGGTACAACATTGACACATGCGTGGACAAAATAGCGAAGAGTCACTCCAAAACCCCCCAGTTTGTCAACACGCTCGGTGCCACCCACACACCTTTGCTGAATACGTTAAAAATATACATATCAGAAACTTCATCACTGATTCAGCATCACGGCTGCTCTAGCGCCTAGGCAGGCAAACTTCACCTAACGGGTGTCAAATGTGTTACCTAACCCTCAGGCGCTAGAGCACTCACGAGGCTGTACTGGTATCGACTTTTCTGACAGGCGTATTCTTAACGTGGTGAACAAAGGTGCATGGTCAGCACCGAAGGTGTAGCTGGACTAGAGGTGTGAGAGGGACCGTTTGCCATTTTATTCACGCATGTGTCAGTGCCACATCCGTCGAGGATCACGACGCAGGAGGGCGTGGAAAAGGAGCACCGAAAAAGCATATGGCCCGTTTGCTTCGTATCACCTTCAACTTTCGTCGAATGGTTTTGAACTTTTCCTAGTGGTTCCACCCTGTACACAAGAACAAAAGTTGCGGTCGCACTTCACTGCAAAGGGGAGAGATCATATTCAATGGAGATTCTAGCTCACGATGTTCTTAGACAAGGTTTGAATCTTTAGAGACATGTCAGCAGTATCAAATACGCCAAGAAAGTTGCTCATCGTACTGCAAACTGTAGTTTTTGGCCTTGAACTGTGTGGGTATCAACGTCCTAAAGATACTATTGGTTTCATTGTCGTCCTTAATGGCACCCCCTGAGGCCTTTTTGGGTCTATCGTGAACGGTGGTAAGTCTGAAATATTTTCCTTGGCCACTCATGAGAAAACCAAGTGATTTCACTCTGACTGTCGCAGTTCTGGTCTCCACCGCATTGGCGTCAAAAGAAACGTTGAAACGCGTGTAAGAGCGGCTGTGACGACGTTCTCATCGAGTGAGACGCCGAGGTGGCGCTGGGTGGAATTATGATGAAGATTGGTGCCAATGTGATGTCATTAACTCAGCTCACATGAACTTCTGAGTTGTGTCTGAAGCATCGACAGCACGATAGTGAGGTCGCAAGGCTTTTGCACCATTGCAGAGGAAGGATGTAGGTACCTACTGAGACTAATTTCATTCTTATGCGTCGCAAGTGGAGACTGAAATGCCTGGGCTAGCAGGGCAGAGCGGATTAGGTTGTGGAAAGGGGCCAAAATAAGTTGCTGGTAGTTGCACTCAACACACAATATTACAACAAGGATGCAAAACACGCAAAACTTTAATCGACCTCCTTTGATTAACTTTAAATCGGCTGAAGGCCACATTCAAAATCAAAGACAAAGAGACTTAAGAGAGAAATTGGAAAACAAGGTTCTCCTGGAGGTTTCACCCAACAATATTTTTTAAATCTTCAATCGAAACAGGCTGAAGGCCTTAGCAATTTAATTTTAATGGAATTTGGCTGGAGGCCGCATATTAAGCAATTAGAAGACTTTCAATGAAAAGGCAGAAGGCCTTATCTTAAAACATTTCATGCAAAATTCGTCTGAAGGCCCCATACAAAAGCATAACAATCTTATGCCTTAAGGGCAAGACAAGAACATTAATTTAGGAGATATTAAAACTGGGCTGAAGGACACGTATCAACAAAATATGTTTAACGGCTTAAGGCCTAGAAAAAGAGTTTCAATGTAAAAGGAAGAAGGCCTTATCTTAAAACATGTAAAATTCGGCTGAAGGCCCCATATAAAAGAATAACAATCTCATGCCTTAAGGGCAAGACAAGAACATTAAGAGATATTAATACTCGGCTGAAGGCCACACATCAACCAAATAACTAAAACCCAAACAGGGAAATAACTATGTAACACACAAGGAACGGCGCTCAGAAGTTTCCAAGAGTCGGTCTGGGATTGTAACACAAAGGCCTATTTAGGTGAGACAGGTAGCCTGTCCAACGACTTCTTAATCTGAAGGCAACCCAACCGACAGACAGCCGACCTACCAATCAAACAAATCAGCTCCACTCCACGCAACCAGCAAAACCACCACAAGATTTCAATACAACGACACACAGAATATTGGCGCCCACAACGACCAGCAACACCTCAGCTGTTGAACTACACGCTCTGCTGGACAGCAACATCACGAGAAGGATAATACACTGCCGAAAATTACAACGACCAGGGCAAGTAACCGGAACGTCAACGGTCACAAGGCAGAAGATACCGCTGGTCATCTTCAGTAACAGGGAATAAATTAAGTTAAACTTCACAGGAAGATGACTGGAATCTTAGCCGACTTGAACAGACACACGTTGTTGCTCGCGGGAATGTCCCAAAAGCGATAACCAGGATCAAACGAAGAAATGTAAACCGTTGAGGCTCGATAGTAGGTTCAGTGAGAACTCAACTTTCATGTCGAAGATGGTCCACCCCCGGTAGCTGAGTGGTCAGCGCGACAGAATGTCAATCCTAAGGGCCCAGGTTCGGTTCCCGGCTGGGTCGGAGATTTTCTCCGCTCAGGGACTGGGTGTTGTCCTAATCATCATCATTTCATCCCCATCGACCCGCAAGTCACCGAAGTGGCGTCAGATAGAAAGACTTGCGAACGGTCTACCCGACGGGAGGCCCTAGTCACACGAAATGTCCAAGGTCGGTGGGCTCGAACTCCGTAGCACTCGCAAGCAGCACCTCACACTCCAACCGCGGGTACACGCCGCCAGCGACCCCAGCCAGAGAACGCGCGACGGAGACTTCCTTGCTGCTCCACGCCAACCGACCGACTGGTAACACACCGCCCAGCCAGAAACTATATCCGCCACACCAAAGATAGTACAGAAGTACTAGTATCGATACACGCTGCTGCTGCCACTCACAGAGAGGATAGCAACATTATCGCGATAACAGCAGAAGAAGTAAAACCACAGGACTGCAATCAAGGTTTAACCTAAGACAAGCAAGATTCGAGCCAGCCACGTTTCAGAGACAGTTACTGGGTTTCGAAAAAGTGATCTTTTACTTCTGTTGGACAGCGTATTTTGTCTTTAACTTAAGTAAGAGAACAAATGTGGAGCAAATTTTCTAACATCTCTTTGTACAATATGCCTAAATTACCTTCACTGTCAGCGAACAGAACGGGTTGCCAACATCGGAACGTCTATGGTGGCTTGACAAGCTTGAGATATTATCAGTACTATGTATATTGATCTTACCATTATTTACAAAATTAACACTTTGAAGATAAGCTGTTTATAAATAAGGTACAGCTTGATGGTTATTTCATTCTTTCAGACGTAATGCTGCAGGTATTAAGGGCAACGGATTCCTTGTTGTTGCTCTTAGCATCTGCATTTATTAACTTATCGAATTACGTCTCGCGCTTAAGAGAGTCCACTGGTCGCTTTGGAGCGCTTCAGGTGGTGTAGACCTGGTACACGGCAGTCAAGTGACGGTCCATGCTGACTTCAGACATGGCGTGAAGTCGAGTGTACACTGATTTAGGAAATGTCGTGGGATAGGCACCGAATACCGCGTGGAGCCTGCAGGCTGCAGTGACATACCGTGGAAGTGAGTCCACAAGTCCCTGATCCCTATAGAATCAGTTGACATCAAATCATCCACAGAGCGGCAGCCACGTCTGGTCTGTTCGTTGGTGCAGGATCCACGACACAACATCTGCGTTGAGTGACATCCCAGATACGTTCCATGGGGTTGAAATATCGGCTCCATGATGGCCATCTCGGTCTTTGGATCTCCCCTGCATGTTCATGGAACATTCCACGGCGACGTGGAAGTGATGTAGCGGCACGATATCATCTTGAAACGCTGCAGGACCGCCAGGATGCTGAAAGGCCAAAAATGGATGTAGATGGACTTCGAGCAGCTCAGAATACCGCGGGCAATTCAAAGTCCCTTCCAGGAGCTCATTCCATACCAGGAAACTGCACCCCAGACCATAACACGGAAACTATCGCCTTAGACCACACCTTCTTGCGAGGCGGGATCCATCGATTGATGTTGTCTGCACCACACAGAGTGGCTCCCATAGCCACAGTGATTTGTCCTACACTACCATGTTACAGCTTTGTCCCCGTGTCCATTCCTAGTGAGACAAATGCAAGCTGTTGTGCCCGATGACGTTGGGTTAATAGTGGCAGTCGTGTGGAGCGCCGGTTATCGTACCACATGAAGCCAATGTTGCTACGGATTGTCCACTGGGAAACTTGCCTAGCACGTACTGCGTTGAACTGAGCCATGATTTGTTGCACTATTACCCTTTTGTCATTACTGACGATTCGTCTCGGACGTCGCCAGTCACGGTCATCGACGGTGGCTGGAGGGCCGGAACTTCTTGTGTTGTAGGCTGTGACACCCTCATTCAACCATTCACGATACGCATTGGACACGATTGAACGTGAAGCCGAATTCCTACACCGCTGCCGAAATCGAAATTCCGATCTGTCGGTACCGACCATCTTACCCAATTCGAACGGCGTCAGCTCACATCGACGTTGCTTGTTACACAAATCACATGCACAACCACTTTTCAGGAGGTCTCCTAGACGACGGCAGCTGGCACAGAGAGCGTTTGGTGCGGATATAACACAGCTGCGACATCTGTGCCCCATTATCCCATGACGTCTGCGAAATCAATGCATGTACCAGCCTGTTCGATGGAATCAGCGCAGTAAGGTGGGTCGACGTTTAGCCGTGAAAGGATGGGAGAAGGGAACTGTTAGGTGTGGAGGTGCCCATGACCACACAACGATTGCCGTTATCCGGTTTGTTGGTGTATCCACATGGACTATCCAATGTGTCTACAAAGAATGTTGTGATACGGCCTAGGAATAAATAATAGGAATAAATAATAAAGATCTTAAGCGACAAGGAGTGGAGACGAGAGTCACATCTATACGGTACTGCAGTGCACGCAAGTCCGAAGCAACTGGCACTGAGGCGACTACAGCTGCCATGAAATACGTGAAATGTATTCGCAGTTGCGAATATGCACAACCTCCAGCTTTATAATGGAATCAGGGCACTGAAAATTGTGCAGGTTGTAGACACACAGGCGACGACATATGGAAGTTTGGCTCTTATCCTGAAGTGTGCTCAGACAGCCGATGTGGTCTAGGTGACCGCTTGCGACAAGCGGGAAATCCGGTTTAGAATCCTGATCCGGCACAGATTCTCAGTGTCGTCATTCCATTATAGAGCTGAAGGTTGTCCATGTTCGTAACTGCGAATAAACTTTGTGTTCTGCCTTACGGCAGGTCTTGTCATGGAGGAAGCCTCGTCAGAGAGGTCCACCACATAAGCGTCTAGGGAAGTGATCCCAGTGGTGGTTTCCCGTTGCCTTCCATTGATGATGATGACACAATGATAAAGAGGACAACACAACACCCCGTCCCTGAGCGGAGAAAATCTCCGACCCAGCCGGGACTCGAGCCTGGGCCCCTTGGCGTGGCAGACCGCCGCGCTGACCGCTCAGCTATCGGGGCGGACAACTCAAATACATTTCATATAGTAGAGTGACGCATTGTTAGTGAGACCCGTTTCAAATACGATAGGAACTGCTACGTTCAGTGAATGCAGATGCATCTCAACCAGTTTCCGGACTAATAATGCGGAGGGGACTGCTCGAAATTGATGTTTAGAGTCGGATACAGCGTAAAGTGCCATTTCTCCCATCAGGATAAAAAGATGGACGTCCTCAGTAAGCCAAAAACACAGAATCTAGACTACGAGTCGCCGTCTGACCTGAAGATGCAATGCATTGAGCGCTCCAGTAGTTCAATGAAGCCTTTAACCCTAATAATGTGAAGGGGTGCGACTCAGACCGGAACTAAACCGATGATGTTTTAGTGGTGGTTTTCCTACTATACTGTGTATTGAGTATTAAACTCAGGACCTAGAAACGAGGGAGAGGCTTCGTCCCACCATAGCCCTCAGACGATGGCAACCCTAAATATTTACGTGGTAGAGTAATTATGGTATACCCGTACGTGGAGAAAGTGTTTGCCCACAATCGCCGACATAGTGTAATTGAGGCGAAATAAGGGGAACCAGCCCGCATTCCCCAAGGCAGATGGAAAACCGCCTTAAAACCCATGCACGGGCTGCCCGGTACACCGGACCTCAGCACTAATCCGACGGGCGGATTCGTGCCGGTGACCGGCACGCCTGTCCGCTCGGGAAGCAGCACGGTAGACCGCGCGGCTAGCCGGGCGGGCTTCCTACCGTAACTTGGATCGGCTCATTCAGATTACTGTGATTATGGACCCAGGTGTTTATTTGAGCATTCTCGATGGTAGATAGTTGCCGTTTCGTTGTGTATCTTCATGATTATGCTGTGGACACTCAGCCCTGTCTTCAAAGATGACAACAACCGTGTTGACAGGCACAATGTGTTTTTGGTTAGGAGAACACAAAGGCACCGTCTCGTATCTACATCTACATCATTCCTCTGTAATTATTAATTAAACACTTGACAGAGGGTTCACCGAACCACCTGCAAGCTATTCTCTAACGTTCCACTCTCGAACAGCGCGTGGGAGAAACGAGCACTTAAATCTTTCTGTGCGAGCTCTGACTTCTCTTATTTTGTAATGATGATCATTTCTCGTTGTGTAGATAGACCCCTAGAGAAAATTTTCGCAATCGGGGAAAAAAGACGGCGACTCTGCCGCAACGTGCTGAGGGAAATTCAAAGTAGCAGGCATGGATGCCATAGACGGGGACTGTGGATAGATGGTGCTAGCTGGGAAAGTGGGTCTGCCGGGAGGCGTGCCGATATAGTTTCCGACATTTCCGACAGGCTTTCAAGAATCCAGACTTACAAGTGAGGCGACATTCCATAGGCACGCAGTCTGATAGGAAGAAGCTTGCGAGGAACGGTGTCAAAAGCCTTCTGGAAATCTAAAAATATGGAATCTGTTAGACGTCCCTGTAGACAGCACTCTTTACTTCGCGAGAATAAAGAGCTGGTTATGTTTAACTAGAAAGATGTTGCTGACTATTTTCAATAAATCATTTTCTTCGAGGTAACTCATAACGTTCTAACTCAGTATATGCTCCAAAATCCTGCTGCAGATCGACGCCAGTAATATGGATCTGTAATTCAACGGATCACTCCTACTTTCTTTGTTGGGTATCTTGGGTTTCTTTCGTGGTGTGGAGCCATGGTGAAGAACAGCTCGGTGACTTCCAAAGACACTTGAACAGCCTCCATGCCAACATAACATTTACCATGGAAGTAGAAAAGGACAAGAAACTGCTATTTTTAGATGTGCTGGTCACAAGGGACGGCGAAAATCTGGGACACAGCGTGTATCGAAAACCGACTCACACGGACCGATACCTGCACAAACTGTCAAACCACCACCCGAGCCAGAAAAGAGGCATGATTAGTACGCTCGTAACGAGAGCAGGACGAATATGTGAGCCGCAACACAAACGAGAAATGCAACACCTGGAAACTGTCCTGAGGAGCAATGGGTACTCCACAAATTATATTAGAAGTGTAACAGAGCCAAACACTCGGCGAAGTATGGAACCAGAAAAAGAAATGTCGGGTACGGCCTTTCTGCCATACATTCCCAGAGTGACGGACAGAATCGGCCGTATATTGCGCAAACATGGCGTAAAGACGATTTTCAAACCGACAAGGAAGATCAAAGAGTGTCTTAGATCGGCGGAGAAAAGAGACCCAATTGCAATGTCGGGAATATGCCGCATACCATGCACATGCGGAAACGTTTATGTCGGAATGACTGCACGATCCATTAACACCAGGATCAAAGAGCATAAGCGACATTGCAGGTTGGGGCAGGTGGAGAAATCGGCCGTGGCGGAGCACGCACTGAATGAGACCGACCACGTAATAAAATTCGCCGACACGGAAGTTCTGGCTGTAGAGAAGCACTATCACACGCGCTTGTTCAGAGAAGCTGTAGAAATACAAAAACACGCGAACAGTTTGAACAAGAAAGAGGAAAGCCTTAAGGTAAACGGATCGTGGCTTCCCGTACTGCAGCGAACGACCGTCGCAGGTAGCAAGAGGAGAACCGCACCGGAAATGACCGCGGAGAAGTCCTCGGACGTTGGCGCGCCAGGTACATACAGTCTGCGGCCGCGAGCTCGGCTCCAGTTCACCACCGGCAATGGAGGGTGAAGCTTTGACAATGCCAGCCACTCGTGCTGGCGAAACGTCAGAAAAATCATTACATGAACGTCGGCCGAAGAACCCGAGACAGAAGCCAATAGGCAGTTTGTCACATTAAATACACTTCATTTGACGAATAACAAATACTCATTAACATTACGCCACTCCTGTTTGAACTGCAGTGTCCCAAAGAAACAGGCGCTTATTCTGAAAGAACATTTTTTTTATATGTTTAAATTACAGCATTAAGGAATTCCAAAAGATGTCCAATCGAACCCCCCCCCCCCCCCACCCTTTCAATTGAGGCACAATCTTTCCCCTTTCTAGGCGGAGGCTGAGCCAGAAACACAGAATGCCACAAAAACACAGTTTTGCTGTGAAATCTTACAGGACACACGGAAACAGTTACAGAGAAGGGTACGGCACCCACAAATAACACAGGCTAAGAGTCAGGCTGGGAGCACATCCTACGGGAACTTGTTCACACTGTGCTCACCACAAACTGTAGACATTCCGGCCGAAAATCCGCTTGCGGTGGCTGCCAGAAGGACGAAGCAACCAACAGCCCCACGCCGTGCTTCTCACACAGGCACCTCAATTTGTACAAACATCTAGGCCAACACTAACTCCGGACTCCCCTCTCACTGCGAGGCTTAGCACAGTCCGTATCAAATGCCTTCCAGGCAACCAGTAACCGCCGCAGGAGTTTCACGATTGGCAAACAGCCCCAGCGTAACAGACATCACACATGTGCTTACGCCCGAGCCACAACTCTGCCAGTCTCACAGGCCGCCCCAAACCGACTGCCTCTCGCCGTCCCGCGCGCCCCACCCGAAAACGCAAAGATGCTCATGCCCGGGGACGCGCCAAAGATAACAAGCCGATCGCTGATGATCGACCAGCGATCTGGCTCACCCTCTGGCACACAAAGTTGAAATACTAAAAGTTTTGGCTGGTTTCGTTGTCTATGGGCTGGGATACGTAGTTGCCACAATACAAGCCAAATACTGCTAAATCTACGTTATGTTGATGTTGTTGTGGTCTTCAGTCCTGAGACTGGTTTGATGCAGCTCTCCACGCTACTCTATCCTGTGCAAGCTTCTTCATCTCCCAGTACCTATTGCAGCCTACATCCTTCTGAATCTGCTTAGTGTATTCATCTCTTGGTCTCCCTCTACGATTTTTACCCTCCACGCTTCCCTCCAATACTAAATTGGTGATCCCTTGATGCCTCAGAACATGTCCTACCAACCGATGCCTTCTTCAAGTTGTGCCACAAGCTCCTCGAATATACACATGAATCGAATGGTCGAAGGTTCCTATCACTCGGAAATTGCGAATTTTGAATGTTATATAGAAATTTATAAATGAAAGATTGCAATTAAATAAAATCGGCAGGTACTGTTTTAACGACTTTTAATGATGGATACGATAGCAGAAGTACCTTTAAGAATGCCCTTTATTACTGTAAAACACTTATTGGTGTCGATGGTCTAGTAATTAAATATATACAAGTTGCATATCAGGGAAACAATGGATTCCTGCTTCACATAATTACTTATGAACAACAACATACGAGATATTCACTTCTAAACGCGTACTACGTCTTCACTGCAGAAGCCACGGAAGCCTCACAAGTGCACAAGTCGGCACTACGAAATATTTCTATTTACCGCTACCACGCACAAAGTGCTCCACTCTCCAAGTCTTTCCCGCGACTGTGCATCCGTCGTGCCGTACTGTCCAGGTGTGTGTGTGTGTGAGAGAGAGAGAGAGAGATTTTGTACTTGATAAATGATAAGTAATTTTATCAAATAATTTACTTTCGAGACATCGACTGTGATATTGTGTTTGTTTGGAGCTGTTGGATCTCTGTCACCGTCTTTGGTAGTATTGTGCGCTACAAACAAAGCATTTGCTCTCAAGTTTAAGAACATATCTTAATAAATGCCTTTTTCATTCCTTCTTCAAGAGATAGAAAATGCCCCCTCCATTGCTTCTAAAATCGTGTTCGACTATGTTGTAAGTGAGTGAGTGTGTTTTTTCACATTATATATTTTGTTGGATGTCTGAATTATTTAATTGCTGGTTACAGGAAATACAGCCGATGAAGGCTTCATAGAGCCTCAGCATAATATTTCCGATTGGTAAATGTTGCAGCCTTCGTTAAAAGTTGTTATTGCACACAAACTCTAGTAAGCCTGAGTCCCTTGTAAAGCAACAGCTGCAAATCGGTGTCATCGGTTATAGTTTCCAGGTGTATAACTTGCTGCATTATACCTGTCCCTCCTTAAATGGTGCTTGAAAAAAATTTAGATTTGGAAGCTTTTAACTTAAGCCGGCCGGGGTGACCGAGCGGTTCTAGGCGCTACAGTCTGGAACCGTGCGACCCGTACGATCGCAGGTTCGAATCCTGCCTCGGGCATGGATGTGTGTAATGTCCTTAGGTTAGTTAGGTTTAAGTAGTTCTACGTTCTAGCGGCTGATGACCTCAGAAGTTAAATCCCATAGTGCACAGAGCCATTTGACCATTTTTTTTTTTTTAAATTTGAGGAAGTATTGTGAATTACGTCAAGAGTAGACCTAATCAATTACAGCCTTCCATATAATTCAGTCTGCCTGTTTGTTGTGTGCTTGCATTCCTGCAGTAGTATTTTAGCTGACATGTATTTTCTGGAATAATAAGCGTGATCAGGTTAGCTTTACAACAATGATCTTTTGGGCCTACCTTGTAATAACAAGTCTGAATTTAGCATGTTACTTGTAACTATTTATCGTGGCAGTAGTAAGTACTTCAGAATTCATAGCCATGTTTTGATAAGAAACAGTTGGATATGTGTGTAAGGGTACGTGTGAAACGACATTGAGATGTTTGACGTAAACATTGAAATTTTTTCGCTGTTGATGTAGATTTACAGATATTTTAGACTTGGAAAGAATATTGTGACACATAACAAGCGTCATAGATATGTGTCTTAAACCAAGCTTGGTACTCGGATCGAAGTCTGAATGCGACCACCTGTTGGTGAGGACAAGCAACAGGAGCTGAAAGCGGCAGTTGATGTTTTTTTTAAGTTTTTAAAGTATTAAAGTGTATCTCATTTTCGCCAATTAAATATTGCTAATTCGTTAGTTTAGTTTGCCCAAGCAATGTTTGTTTTTTAACTATTTATGGAGAATATTTTTTGTACCCGTTCTCATTTTCCTTAGCAAGCGACCCTCTACATGCATGAAAATAGGTTGCGATCAATTTTTATGTACCAGTTTGACAGAAACATTACAATTTCTTGCGTTACCGACGTTTTTCAGAGTTTTACAAACTGCTACTCTTACAAGCATCTTAGATGTGGAAAATAATTAGTTAGATGCGGTTGCTGCACACAATTACTGGTTTACATAGTAAGAGAGATATCATGTGTAAGGAAAACTTTTTTAAATTTTTTATTGGAACTATAGTCTGATTAGGCTGCTTCATTTTAAAACTGCGGTGAGACTGGCGGGAGAGAAGGAGGAGGAAGAGATGCAAAATGCAACTGAGCTAGTTATTTCTAATACGTGCTCACTCCCTGCGTCATTTTAGTACCACGTTGTGGGCTTATTTTTTTTTTTTGGGGGGGGGGGGGGGAGGCGTGAGAGGATAAAAGCACAACTCGGCTATTTGTATTTTTTAAAATTTACTTTATTTATTTATTTCTTGCAGCTACGATTGGACTGGTTGCTTCCTTTTGGTACTACATTGTTATTGGAGAGGCTGAGGAACGAGGGGTGTAGGGGGCCGAGAGGAGGCTGCAAAGCACAACTGCTACTCTGAAACGATGAAGCTGGCACAGAACTGAAATTCATGGAGCGCCACATCAAACCAGTCGGGGGACTGATGACCCAAAAGAAAGACACGGCATTTTGGCACTGATGGGCTGATTTCCAAACAATATCGAGGTAAAATACTTAAGATATTACAAAATTCGGATTATACAGGAAACACATTGCAGCGAGTTAGATCTTCATTCATCGAGTTATAGATGTACATGGTGACTGCGTGATGATGTTACAGAGTTCCAGGTATGATGGACAAGGGTACATGTATCAATTTGAGGTCCCGAAAACGACCGTGTCGAAAGGTATGAGCGAAAATCGTTATGACAGCTCTTACAGTGCAATACATCTACCGGTAATATTGTTGATAAGATTGTAGGGTAGGCGACTTTCAGAAAGGGTAGTATGGACCAAAACAAGAAAAAAAATGTTTAGTAATCATGGACTCTAAAATGCATACCTTAAGATCTATGAGCACTTGTTTATCTTCGCTACTGTGAAACACATGTGTTCTACTGGACAAGTGCCCATAGCTCTTAGGGTATGCATTTTAGAGCCCATATTTAATGGTCTTTTTTACTTGTTTCGGTCCATACTACATCTTCGAAAAATATAGAATCCAGAGACGTTGCAATGGAAGAGACGTGTTTCGCATTATCGAAGACCGACAAGTGTTCATAGCTCTTAAGGTATTTAAAAAGAGTCGTTGTTTCATAGGTCTTTCTTTGTTTTGATCCATACCACCTCCTCTGAAAGTGGACTGCCCTAAACTATTAGCAAAAACAGCGCTGGTACATGTATTCTGCTTCAGGGCATCAGTACGATTATCGCTTATAACTCTGGACTCGGTCTCTTACCTAAAATTGATGCATTTACCTTTGTCCATCATCCCTGGAAGTCTGTCACACCATCACGGCATCACCCTGCGTAATGACCCGTATCATCCAATTCGCAACATTTAGATACAAATAAATACTAACAAATAGCAGACCGTTTGTCTCTGCTTAATAGGGATATTAACCCTTAGCTTCAGCCTGTAAATTCATTGATTTACTCTCGAAAAAACTATTCGCTGTTTTTGTGTGTTTTTAAAACTACTTTACTGTGGAACAAAGCTTTATTTTCTTTCACTGATTTTTCTGTGCCGTCAAATGCTGCACAATATTTTGCCATTGTAATATAGAAACTTTTACTGAAAATACTACAACTGAACAATATTGCATAAGTTGTCTGTATTCCCGAAGTCGCTTACATGTGGGTGTCGGCACTAGTCAGCTGATCGAAATGTCAGTTTCATAGTTTCAGTATAATGACGCCATGTGCTTCGTATATCATCTACGGTCTAAGCACGTATTGGGTGCTTCCCCGTTTGACATATTCGCCGACGTGACCCATAAACGAAGTGGCGGCAATGCACTATCCATTGCATTCGCCTTCAGTGGGACAGAGAATTTACTCAGAGAAAGAGGACTTGGGTCATTTATAATGTGTTTGTATAGGATTAAGTTCCACGTACTTACGGCCATAAAATTACGAGCTCGTTATCTGAGCACCTCTTCAAGCTCCCATTGCATTCACCTTTAGTGGGACAGAGAAAGGGAAAGTAACGTCTGCAAAGATAAGCTGTTTTCCTGAGCAAATATCACTACAAAATTCACCCTCGATTCGTCACACAAGACGCTGCCCGCTTGCCCTCCGTCCTAGATGCCGAGTTCGATCATCATGAAGTGCTTCTCTATTTCAGATTAGGCATTAACCTGCGGCACGCCCTTGATGACCTCCAAATTTCGACGAGCAAAGTACCTATGGAATTAGAGCGAGATCAACTGCTTCGAAGGGTTCTCTCTGCAATTTGGCGGGGATTCTGGGACAGAGCACCAATCCGGCGTTTAGGACATTCTTCGCATTGCGTCTCAGCGTTACCGAAGGTGCCCTAGTGATAACGGTTGAGGTATCGGAAGTCCCTTGTACGACCAGTTCTTACAGCCCATCAGTCCAAAATGTTTCGAGACTGGATTAATAGAAAATAGAGAAAACTTGAGATGGTACTTTTAACACTTCATTTGTTGTACATTGTCCTATTCTTACCCCCTCCCCCCCACGCCCCCGTCCTTTCCACTTGTCCACGTGAATACAACAGATAAAATGTTCATACAACCATGTAAATGTAAATGTCGTGTGACTAGGGCCTCCTGTCGGGTAGACCGTTCGCCGGGAGCAAGTCTTTAGATTTGACGCCACTTCGGTGACTTGCGCGTGGATGGGGATGAAATGATGGATTGGGGCAACACAGCACCCAGTCTCTGAGCGGAGAAAATCTCCGACCCAGCCGGGTATCGAACCCGGACACTGACATCCTGTCGCGCTGACCACTCAGCTACCGGAGGCAGATATACAACCATGTGAAACAGTCAAAAACTCCTACTGTTGGAGGTTGCTCTAATCGTGTGTCATATTGTCTAGGATACTGGTTATATCGTCAAAGCGTTGACCCCTCTGTGAATTTCTGCACTTAATCGTTTTGTAGTAGTTTCGTATTGATAACACCAAGACTCTTCATCCGTGATGATTTTTTCCAGAGAAGAATTCTCGGCGTTTTGTTTTTCTCTTTCCTCTCTTTCCTCTTCCTCAAAATATTCTGGGCAAATTCTTTAGAATTTGATTTGTGCATGTTGCTGCACTGCGACTTATTAAACAACAATGTCGATACCCAACGGCCACACGTCCACTTCTTACAACTGCCTACTCACAATGAACTGGCGGAAATCAGATCTGTTGTTTACAGTTGTTAGTTCAAGATGCTACCTTAACTGATGTCGCTTACACATCAGGAGTAAAATCAGCCTCGGAACATTTTGGACGGCTGTGGGTCAGAAATGTGGACGATGACAGACTGACTAATAAACTGGGGGCATTAGGAAGAAAAATTTTGGATTAAATGTACGGACATGTGAGAGAAGCAGGAGGATGGATGAAGAGTAAGGTACAACCATGAACTGCAACAGCTTACACGAGGGAAAGATACAGCAAAATTTAATAAATCTCGGGATCACGGTGATTATAGCTAGTGGGGGGGGGGGAGGGGGGAGGATGAGGGAGCAGATGACCAGATGTCCACAAGAATGACGAAAGGAAGACTATATTCTCCTAGGAGGAAGAGCTGGCAGTGAGCAAGACGGCTAGATACTGTGTTGGCTGATAATGCCAAGATGGAGATTCGAGGATGGAGGAGGAAAGTAGGGAACAGACGTGTACAGGAGACCCAACGCCATTAAGGCCTATACGGAAAGATGAAGAACAAGTAGTAGCTCAGTCGATGTGGGACAACAGCAGCTTCAGCTTCAGCCTGTATGCCAGGGAACGGTTAGCGCCACTTCCCCACAGGCAGCACGAGTTCCACTTCACAGCCACCGGGTCGACAGCCGCTAGCGACCACGATGGTCGCAACCAGCGCTCTCCACTCGGATGGAGTTCTGCTGTAAGTAGGCTGTTTAGGTTTTTTTGGTAACGCCACCTCTGTATGAAAATCACTGGCTCTGCTGTGTGCAGTCTGTGGCTGCTTTGCATTGTTGTAATACTCAACCATTGTAGTGTTAGGCAGCTGGCTGTGAACAGCGCGTAGCGTTGCGCAGTTGGAGGTGAGCCGCCAGCAGTGGTGGATGTGAGGAGAGAGATGGCGGAGTTTTGAAATTTTATCATGAACTGCTATATATATATATGATGATATCAAGGTAAATACAGTGTTTGTTCTCTATTAATATCTTTCATTTGCTATCCCTATCAGTAGTTAGTGCCTTCCATAGTTTGAATCTTTTATTTAGCTGGCAGTTGCGGCGCTCGCTGTATTGCAGTAGCTTGAGTAGCGAAGATTTTTGTGAGGTAAGTGAGTTGTGAAAGGTATAGTTTAATGTTAGTCAGGGCCATTCTTTTGTAGGGAATTCTGAAAGTCAGATTGCGTTGCGCTAAAAAAATATTGTGCGTCAGTTTAAGCACAGTCCCGTAAAATTGTTCAAAAGGGGACGTTTCATATGTCGACCCTTAGCCGAGGATACCTCACTGGAATCTTCTGATTTTTTCCTGTAGTTTGTGTAATTAGTGTAGATTTTGTTTATTGCTAGCGCGTAATTGTAGAGAGAATCTCCTTTGTAGTTGCAGTCTTTCATTGTTGTACAGTAAAACAGGTGTGGCACGCATGTAGATTTGCACCAAGTATTTCGCAGCTGCAATTAACTAGATATTATTTTCAGTGTTATGTTAATGTGTTTTCTTATTTTTGCTCTTCAAATTGTGTTTTTCTGTGTTGTCGTGTGAAATACTGTGACAATAATGGCGTGTGAAAAACGTAATACTAGGCTCCAAACAGTGAAAACGAAAGCAGTGTGTTAGCGCCACCGAGTAATGAATTAACTGATGTTCAAAGTAATAATTTGGTAACTGTGCATAGGGAAATGGAGCGGGCGGCAAACAATGGCGTAGACAGTGAAACAATTAGTGAGCAGGGAAGCATTATCGATCGGTCGGTCGGCAACAGCTCGCCTCAGGAATCCGAAATGACAGGACACAATTTCGCAAATACTATAGATTCAGGTTCTGGGTCATCACCGTTTTCTCAAATGAGTCAAGACACATTTTCTGCTTGTCAAAATGTGAATGTTGCCGGTGAAAATGCACTGCCAAAAAGCATAGAGAAACAGATTCCAGACACTAATACATTATTATTGCAATTAATGCAACAAATGGAACAAAATCAGAGACAAACACAGCAACAGTTAGACACAATGGAACAAAATCAGAGACAAACACAGCAAAAGCTTCAAAAGTTAGACACAATGGAACTAAATCAGAGACAAACACAGCAACAGCTTCAAAAGTTAGACTCATTGGAGCAAACTCTTTAACAAACACGTGAGGATTTAACTACTGAGTTACATCACATTGAATCGAAATGTCAAAAAGTCTGTAATGACGTAAAAACACAAATTTGTGAGCATTTCCAACCTATTTTTTCGCGGCATGAAAATGCACTACAGAATCACGAAGCAGCCATAAAAGAACTGCAAACTACTGTTCACGAAAATCATGAGACCTTGCAAGCTAAATTTGACTCAGTTGCATCTACCGATTCGGTTACGCAACTTGCAAAAACTCAGGAAAACTTAAAGGACACAGTAGATACTCTGAAACTTGGTTCAGAAAAACACACTGAGGAAATGTGTTCACTATCGGAGAAAGTAGCCGAACTTTCGGATCAGTTCACTAACTTATCTACGAAGGTAGATGATGATCTGAATGACACAAAACCGGTAGTCTTTAATGACACAGAAGAGAGCGAACAAATTAGGAAACTGAAACAAAATCTGAATCAAATTAATACGCAACACCAAAGAGAAATCCGCGAAGTACAAGATCAGCTGACACAGGTAATACAAGAATTACGTATTTCAGAGGACACTCGCGCCCCAACACGGGAAGAGGGACTTAGAAATACGGAAAAGACGCAAAATAATAACACAGGGCATTTCGGAAGTTATGAAAGAAACTGGCAATGTGCACCGAATTTTGAGATGGAACGGCCGACACGACCTAACAATGACCGATATGCGACTCGCCGACATGATGATTTTGACTATAAGCTGTTCATTACTACACGTAAATTCAAAACGTTTAAGAATTCTGGCAACGACATTCATCCACAAGCATGGCTCCATCAATTCTCTCATTGTTTTCCTCCCAACTGGTCATTAGAACACAGATTAGAATTTATGTGTGGCTACTTAGAGAATGAACCAGCTGTAAGAATGCGATCGGTCATTCACGATTGCCACAGTGAAGGAGAATTTTACCATGCCTTCCTCTCAGCATATTGGTCTCAAGCCACACAAGACCGAGTAAAACATAGCATCATAATGATGAAATGTTTCGAACAATCTGAATTTTCCAGTATTATGAAATATTTTGAAGACATGTTGCATAAGAATCAGTATCTTTCAAACCTATACAGCCCCTCAGAACTCATCCGCATTTGCTTAATCAAATTACCTGAACATTTACGACACATTATTTTGGCAGGACGTTGCAAAGACGACATTGAAGCGTTTCAGGGACTCTTACAAGAATTAGAAATTGACACTGACAATCGCGGAACGCGGAAACAGGAACACAACAATTACAGGTCATATCCGTCGCAATTCCACGATGAAAGAAATAATAACTGGACGCGACAAGGCTATTCTCACAACACAAAACGTGACCAAAAAAGACACCACCCATATGACAACCGTTGGCAGAATAATAGGTACGGAGAAAGATCGCACTTCCATAGTAATGAACATGATAGAGATTACCATAGAAACAGACAATATGGGAACCAAAACAATTATTATCAAGGGAGACAGAATAACTTCAGACGCAACAGTTCGGCGCACAGTTACGATTCAGGGAGAAATTCTCCACCACGTGACGGACAAGGAAGAAACTACGGAACCTACCGACATGACGACAGACGATATATTCGTAACGACAGACCTGAATTGCATCAGAACTGGCGTGATTTAAACAGGGCAGGGCTTTCTCGTCAGAGTGAATTTGTAGAAGTTAGGTCTCCTAATCCCAATAACGGCGCGCGCCAACAAAGAGACAGACAATGACTCGCACAGCAGGCAGCCGCGTGCGCCCGCTGGCTACGAGAAAAATAACATAAGACGCTAACCTTGAGAAAAATTCCAGTATTCTTTGACGACGTATACCGCATGATAATTGCATTGTTCAAACTCTGAGTACTATGAAGAGTAAAGGATTGCACCACCCTTCACATGTAAAACCGTTTATTGAAATATAATCTGCTTTTCAACTTTGTCTTTGCCATAAAACTTTTCACTTTACATTGCTAGTAAGCTTTGTCAGACTTAAGAAACTGTTAACATGCAACAATGTTTTGAAGTTAAATATCCAGTCAAGAATCAAGAGAACTTATTTAAACAGAAATTAAGAATGCATTGTTATAGTGAACAGACGACACAGTGTTGTATTTGTACATTATTGCTTGTTAGCTGCACGATTATGTAACGACTATCAGGCTTACATAGGACACATACTGGTAAATGAGATTTTAATGCAACATTTTGGTTTACTTGAAAATATATTCTGGGTTTAAAGTACTTTCTGTGAGATACCAGATGACACAGAGGTTAGTTTATGTGACAGCTACAAGATTTTATCACGACGCTACTAATGAGTGACAATTTACAATGTTGCTTTTGCGCTGTATCTGTTTTATATCTGCACAGTTTTCTGAATTCTTTTGGAAAGAAAAACATGTTTTAGTAGTAACTTTTGTGGTATAGCAACAATGAGACAGCCTTTTTCGTGGCACAACAATACGTTACTGTACAGTACTTTCTTCATCACAACAATAAGCGTAATAACTACGATATCTATACACAAAGCATTTCACTTTTGTTTATCATGAGGTAAGTACATTGACTTCTGCAGAACTTAGCTTTCGGAGGACGATAACTACGACACTTCCACAGAGATTATGTTGCGACAAGACGCACAGTTTAGCGCTACAGTACATGCATTTGAGTGATTAATCTTATACTTAAGACACTTATTTTTAAAGATTTTTAATTACAAAGAAAGTTTTCCGTGATACATTTCATTCCATTGCTGTAATCTGTAACACCTGAGGGTATAATTACATTAATCCTCAGGGGGGTACACACTTACTTTGTGTACCATGTGTGTGGCAAGCACAAGGAGCCCTAGCTAATATGGTATTTGCTTATACAACTTTACTCATCGGTACCATATTTCTCTAACACAGAATTACACAGCTATCTGATTATTTGACAGAGAAACAAACATTCTTTTTACTACAGCAGTGACAGATGTTTACGCAATTACACAGTTGGATAACTTCACACTTATGAAACTGTATTTTGTCTGTACTTTGTAAACTGTTCATATTTTTTCGTTACCATTGTGATATTATGAGAGCTTTGAATGATGTATTTGGTATGGGATCATGATTTTAAAGTACGTTTGAGGTAGATGACACTATTGAAATGAGCAGAGAATATCTTTTTTAGGATTTGAAATTATTGCAGAAAGCTACGACGATTTTGAGAGTTGACTGAGGTGTTATGATGTTATTTTTACGACGAAGATGTGTATTATGCTGTTGAGGTATGTTTATGATCAATAAGCTGATGCTATATGAGGAATGTTTATTATGATATCCATTTATTATGATGAAATACTGAAGAAGTGTCGACAAATATGTATATGTGTAATAAGGTAAGGAATAATGAGTAGTGTTTAGGGGCTCTGATTTGTGGAAAAGGATGTTGGAAACCAAGAATCGTACTTTAAGAGTTATGAAATGTGTGTAAATGCGTGAATGTATCACAATGCCGACGAAAACTTTTTGAACACTGTTATATTCATAGGATTTTTGTTTCTACACATTTGCAACGTAAATTCTTTTCCTGTGAAATATTTATATGAGACTGTCACTGTAGCGGATACTGGTGTCGTAAATATTTCGGTAAGAAAGTTCAGTGACCACCTGCACGTAATGCGTCTTGGGCACCCAGCGGAGCGGCCAGGTGTGCCAGACGCCTGGAGAAAAAGCCATTATTGCGAGCCCTTTTCAGCGGCACAGGTAGAAAAAAAAAAGGGAGGCCATTATCCTCGCTATTGACGTTCCATTGTAGAAAGCATCGTAAATACGACACGCTAATAATAACTTGGAAACATTCTTACATCTGCACACCTGATTAGGACAAGTGTCTATCTACGAGAATTGAGAGAATTTCTACTAACTTATGAAATGCCTCATGACTACTGAATGATTATTTTATGCTTTACTTTGTACATAGTTGCTTATTTCATTTGATATCTGGTTTCCAGCTGTCTTGCAGCATTGGTTTCATAAAAAAATTAAATGCATTTGCTAATGTGAACACTTTATGTCAACAGATCTATTAAATAATAATTTTGTGATCCACATTCTTCAAAAAAGGAGCACTTGGAAAGGAAAGAACAATAAGAAGGGACTAGTAACAGTAAATGCATACATAATATTCTTTTCAAGTACAAGGTAATATTTTTTTACAATAAGTTGTTGTGGTGCACCACTTTAATTACATAGACATTAAGATGTGAATAGACATTTCCCTTATCTGCATTGTTGTCTTTAGTGTACTAGCTTGCGCTTTGTCATGTTTAGATATAATTTATTGCTTCTGCTGTTTGCCAGGCATAGTGCTACTGAATTTTAATTTGTGTTACTCTCTTAAGCCAGTTTTACTACTGATTTATTTTTCTTGTTTGCTGCTCATTGCCTTATATTAGTTGTAATTTATGCTGGTTGCTTTGCTTTTTGTATTTTTTATCATTGCTGTTTGTGTTAATTGTTTTGTGCTGTTGCATTGCCTCGTTCCTTAGTTTAGCATCTGAGCTCAGTAGATTTAAGTTAGCTTAAGAGGGGTAGAGTATATAAGAGACAGATTTGGCAAAAATGAGTATTGTGCACTAAGAAATAATTATTTTGAAAGAAATATGAACAGAGTAGAGAAAGCAGGTATTGATAGGACTTTTTGGAAATAATGAGGAACGAAGGGAGATCTCCGAGAAGTAAAGAAAGTTTTGTTTGCAAAATACTGCAGTAGAAGAAACCCTGTCCTTTCCTTGTGTTATCCCACTATGTGTTTGTGTACCCTTGTGTATTTGTGTTTTTCCTGTCTTTATGTATTTAGCTGATGAGAGCTATGTTGTAGAATTTTTCTAATACTATGTTATTTACTTTGTAAAGATGCTTAGACATTATTTATTCTGTTTTGTTTTAATGCTCATGTGTGAAGTCGATGTTTCAATAATTATTTTGATCTTTTATGTATTTACTTATGTCATAATTCCTGTAACACTGGTGTATATGTTTATTTCTATTCTTTTGTAAAGCCCCTAATACTACAAATGTTATCTGTATTGTTATGTTCTTTAATGATGTATTTTGTACCTTTGTTATTGTGTTCTTATGTTATAAAATTGTACTTGTCACCAGTTCATCATATTATTAACTTGTAAGTTACATTTCACTGCACACGTTTCTGTTGGTCATAGTATATGGACAATATGTGAGAAGTAGGGACTGTTAGTGTTTAATTGTGGGTTAATAATTCAGCAAGGGACTGGATAACAGCATTGCTGGTTCTAAGGACAATTCCCAAAACTTTGTGAGTGCACAAGTGGTGGTTATGGACTTACTATATTATCCGCAAGACTCTTCAATTGTGATTGTGCACCTGCACAGTCACAACAGATGGCTGCTGGCCGTCACTACAAGGACTACAGTGTGTCTGCATCGTTGATGACCCACCAGTACCATTATCTCTACAAGGACTACAGTGGGTCTACATCTTTGATGATCCATCAATACCATTATTTCTACAAGGACTGCAGTGGGTCTGCACCTCTGGTGGCCCACCAATACTGTAATCTCTACCAGGACTACAGTGGGTCTGCTCTGTGATGACCTACCCACCAATACTCTTCAAAACTTCGACTGACTCCGCTGTGGGTTTGCTCTGTTGTGGCCCATTACCTGTCAGCATGTCAATAGTCAGCACTGTCTTTCCGTTGGAAGGACAACGCTATTTCTTCAAGACTTTTACTGCTCAGACTTTGAGAAAAACACTGCAATTTGATGAATGATCAGGACTGTCTTTATGGACTGTGAGAAAATTTTAGCTTTTGACCAACATTGTATCAACAAGTGTGTGCATTTGATTTCTTTGTTATTGTAATTACGATTATGAAAAATTTTAACAAATATGTATTGCCCACTGCCCAAATCCATTTGTAAAATTTTTTGTGGGGAGCATGGGGGCTATGTAAGTAGGCTGTTTAGGTTTTTTTGGTAACGCCACCTCTGTATGAAAATCACTGGCTGTGCTGTGTGCAGTCTGTGGCTGCTTTGCATTGTTGTAATACTCAACCATTGTAGTGTTAGGCAGCTGGCTGTGAACAGCGCGTAGCGTTGCGCAGTTGGAGGTGAGCCGCCAGCAGTGGTGGATGTGGGGAGAGAGATGGCGGAGTTTTGAAATTTTATCATGAACTGCTATATATATATATATATATATATATATATATATATATATATATATATATATATGATGATATCAAGGTAAATACATTGTTTGTTCTCTAGAAATATCTTTCATTTGCTAACTATCCCTGTCAGTAGTTAGTGCCTTCCATAGTTTGAATCTTTTATTTAGCTGGCAGTTGTGGCGCTCGCTGTATTGCAGTAGCTTGAGTAGCGAAGATTTTTGTGAGGTAAGGGCCATTCTTTTGTAGGGAATTCTGAAAGTCAGATTGCGTTGCGCTAAAAAAATATTGTGCGTCAGTTTAAGCACAGTCCTGTAAAATTGTTCAAAGGGGACGTTTCACTGCCGCTGAGCCCAGTGGCGGGTACCTCGTCACCGCTCTATCCTCATCGTAGTCGGGGTAGTCTCAAACGTGTCCGTTTTCAGCGGAGGATCTTTGTATCGGTGCTCAACATGAACACTGAATCCAGCATCGACACACACACACACACACACACACACACACACACACACAGACAGAATTATACACACTCGAACTACCCAGTAATGCCGACGTCCGCCGCTTGCCGCAAGAAGTGCACATCCTACGTGACATGACTATAATCTCTGGCATGCCATCATTACCAATTTCCGTTATCTACTTCTTTGCGTCTCCATTCCATGCGGTCCATCACTTTCTACTTAAATCTGCTGTCCAGCAAATTGCCCAGAATCCGCATTCCATTCCTCCCCCATCTCATCTTTCCCTCCTGATACCCTTCTCAAACAGATTTTCTTATTTTATTTTACACTACTGGGAAAATTGCAACACCAAGAAGATACTGGCCATTAAAATTGCTACACCATGAAGAAATGCAGATGATAAACGGGTATTCATTGGACAAATATATTATACTAGAACTGACATGTGATTGCGTTTTCACGCAATTTGGGTGCATAGATCCTGAGAAATCAGGACCGCGAACATCTCTGGCCGTAATAATGGCCTTGATACGCCTGGGCATTGAGTCAAACAGAGCTTGGATGGCGTGTACAGGTACAGCTGCCCATGCCACAGTTCATCAAGAGTAGTGACTGGCGTATTTTAACGAGCCAGTTGCTCGGCCACCATTCACCAGACGTTTTCAATTGGTGAGAGATCTGGAGAATGTGCTGGCCAGGGCAGCAGTCGAACATTTTCTGTATCCAGAAAGGCCCGTACAGGACCTGCAACACACGGTCGTGCATTATCCTGCTGAAATGTAGGGTTTCGCAGGGATCGAATGAAGGGTAGAGCCACGGGTCGTAACACATCTGAAATGTCACGTCCACTGTTCAAAGTGCCGTCAATGCGAACAAGAGGTGTCCGAGGCGTGTAACCAATGGCACCCCATACCATCACGCCGTGTGATACGCCTGTATGGCGATCACAAATATACGCTAACAATGTGCGTTCACCGCGATGTCGCCAAACACGGATGCGACCATCATGATGCTGTAAACAGAACCTGGATTTATCCGAAAAAATGTCGTTTTGCCATTCGTGCACCCAGGTTCGTCGTTGAGTACAATCATCGCAGGCGCTCCTGTCTGTGATGCAGCGTCAAGGGTAACCGCAGCCATGGTCTCCGAGCTGATGGTCCATGCTGCTGCAAACGTCGTCGAACTGTTCGTACAGATGGTTTTTGTCTTGCAAACGTCCCCATCTGTTGACTCAGGGATCGAGACGTGGCTGCACGATCCGTTACAGCCATGCGGATAATATGGCTGTCATCTCGACTGCTAGTGTTACGAGGCCGCTGGGTTCCAGCAAGGCGTTTCGTATTACTCTCCAGAACCCACCGATTCCATATTCTGCTAACAATAATTGGATCTCGACCAACGCGAGCTGCAGTGTCGCGATACGATAAACCGCAAACGCGATAGGCTACAATCCGACCTTTATCAAAGTCGGAAACGTGATGGTACGCATTTATCCTCCTTACACGAGACATCACAGCAACGTTTTACCAGGCAACGCCGGTCAACTGCTGTTTGTGTGTGAGAAATCGGTTGGAAACTTTCCTCATGTCAGCACGTTGTAGGTGACGCCACCGGCGCCAACCTTGTGTGAATGCTCTGAAGAGCTAATCATTTGCATATCACAGCATCTTGTTCCTGTCGGTTAAATTTCGCGTCTGCAGCACGTAATCTTCGCGGTGTAGCAATTTTAATGGCCAGTAGTCTATTTGGTTTGGTTTCAGGCAGAGCCCGTTTCGCCAGATATAACAGAACAGATTTTATAAGCTCCTTCTTTCTTAATGCTCGTCCTATCCAGTTTTTTTCGCTCTTTTCGTTACATACAGTAACAGCCTTTGCTTTCCCACAGACTGCAATACCTCCTCATTTTCCAGTCTCTCCACCCATCTTATTCTGTTTACTCTCCACCACGTCAATATCTCAAAAACACTTAACCTTGATCTATGTTTCTTCCTCACAGCCCAATGGCGTTTAGCTACCCACAGCTTCAGCAGCACTACACGACATATACGCATCAGTTGTCTGCGCACGGATCACGCTTTTTCTGTAAATTCTGGCCCTGTGAATCGCAAGGTGCCATTGCCTACGGGGATGACATTAACAGTGAAGGGATGCAGGTCGTCCGCAGTAATATTCTCTTAGTCAACAGCTGGCATGGTGCTTCTATTAGCGCCTCAAGTCCCATGGACGTCCAGGTGAATGTGTCGATTTCAGAATACTCCAAATTGCGTCCTGTATGTTTAGAATAGCCGTTTGCCCGGATGACGGCGTTTCCGGACACGACCGTCGATCTGACGTAACAAGCAACGTGATTCATACCAACAGGCGAGACGCTTCCACTGATCTACTGTGCAAACTCGATGATCCCTTCTCCAGTGCAGTCGTAATCGACGATGTCGTTCAGTCAGCACGTAGGCGTCACGTTCAGTGAAAATGTAGGGGTCATCTACTAGGCAGTCCCATTTTCAACAATGCACGTTGAATGATGCACTCCTTAGCATTTCTACCTGCAACAGGATTGTTTTCCTCCGTCTTATCTGTCACAGATCGGCTCTTGTCCTGCTTTAAAGAGAGCGCCAGCTTCCGACCTCCACATTCTCTTAGTAGAGGAAGATGTCCAAGACCTTGTCGTCTACTTGTGAGTTCAACATCTTTCAATCACTTTCCACAGACTCTCACGACAGTACCACGCGAGCAGCCGAACGGCTTCGGCGTTTCCGAGACGTTCGTTCTCAGGCGCCTAACTGCAACAATCTGTCTCAAAGTTGTTTACATCAGTGAATTCCCCCCCCCCCCCCCCTTTGTCGCCATTTTATCACTATCATGATTGCCTCCGCGTATATGTTCCGCCCATACAGGGTGAATCACCTAAAACTTGCACCACCGCAAATATTGCGGAAATGGAAAGTGCTATTGATGTGCAGTTTGCACAGATTCCAGATTGCAGCGGAGTGTGCGCTGATATGAAACTTCCTGGCAGATTAAAACTGTGTGTGGGACCGAGACTCGAACTCGGTACCTTTTGTAAAGTTTGGAAGGTGGGAGACGAGGTACTGGCAGAAGTAAAGCTCTGAGGACGGGGCGTGAGTCGTGCTTGGGTAGCTCAGATGGTAGAGCATTTGCCCGCGAAAGGCACAGGTCCCGAGTTCGAGTCCGGCACACAGTTTTAATCTGCCAGGAAGTTTCATATTTGCACAGAATGGATTGATAGCCAGCGGCTCGTATTGTTAGGCACTGAACCTACTGTAATAGGAAAGTTTATTTTTTGTGTAAACATACACTTTTTATAGAACAGTGCATATTAACATATCCAACGTACATGTTCTTCTCTGCGTCCAATACAATTTTCTGGAAACAATTCGTGAAGACATGCTGTAGAACTTCGTACACTAGAGGCTGTACAACATTCATTTACGTACCACAGGTTCCTTCTAGTCTGCAGAGGAACGTCTTCTAGCATACGGAACATGGTCTGGTAGGAGACTGCAACGCTTGTGCGCGTTGAGTGTCCCTTCTGTGAAAAACAGGCCCATGAGTTGATGGTTCACTATCCCACGCCACACGTTTACACTCCATGGACGCTGACTTTCCACCTGACGAAGCCAACTGGGATTGTCGTGGACATTTCCGCGGTTGACCTGGGCGTGACTGATACAGGGTGTAAATTTTAAGTTTACAAACCAGAATAACTCGAAAAATAAGGTTCACACGAAAAAATGTGTAGAATCCAAAGTTGATTATTTTCGAGGGGGCCATCTACTGGTGCTAAAATTAGCCTGCCACCCCAGCCCCCTGGGGATGGGGTGGGAAGCAACTTATGGGAAGCAACTTCAAAATTTCAAATGGGAACCCCCATTTTTTATTGCAGAATCAGATTCTTCATAAAAAACTACGTACATTTTGTCTTAAGCATTTGTTTTGATTTTTGGTAGTTGGCGCTGTAATTCAAGAAAATCCATGTTCTAATTTTTGCGTGGAAAATGGTTACGGATAAATACTCGTTAGTAAGTAGGATGTTTGGTTAGTTAGCTAGTTAGATGATTTGTTTGATAATTAAAAGCTGTGTGGCATCATGACCACGAAACAAACAAAACTTATCCGAATCTGGGGAAAAGTATTTGGGGCAACATTTGTAAAACTCTGATTCCTCTCTCTCAAACCCCTCTCTATGGGGAGAGAGGGAGAGTTTTAGTTTTGGCGAATAAAAATTTACGAAATAAGTATTTTTTATTTATCCGTAACCATTTTCCATGCAAAAATGAGAACAGGGATTTTCTTGAATTACAGCGCCAACTACCAAGAATCAAAACAAATGCTTAAGACAAAATGTACGTAGGTTTTTATGTAGAATCTGATTCTGCAATAAAAAATGGGGGTTCCCATTTGAAATTTTGAAGTTGCCTCCCACCCCATCCACAGGGGGCTGGGGTGGATGCCTAATTTAAGCACCAGCAGATGGCCCCCTCGAAAATAATCAACTTTGGATTCAACAAATTTTTTCGTGTGAACCTTATTTTTCGAGTTATTCTGGTTTGTGAACTTAAAATTTACACTCTGTATATGTCGCTTCATCACTAAACAAGACACATGATACATTCTGTCTTAATGCCCATGTACAGAAGTCAACACGATTCTCGTAAGGGCAGTTCTTCATAGAGGGAGATGTGATAGAGATCTAACCTATGTCGATGGAGAATGCGTAAGACACTTGCCTGAGTCATGCCATTTCCTGGTGGGATTGCGCGGGAGCAGACATGAGGATCAACTGCAACAGCAGCAAGACCATTAATTTCCTCCTCTTCTATAGTCACTTGTTTCCTTCTGTTGCGCTATCTAGGTGTTACAGTACCACTTTCACGTAATGGTTGAAATGACTGATAAATAACGGCCAAGATGGTTGGCGTCTATTGGGATATCTTGCCGCATACACCGTGCAAGAACAAAATGAATTGTTCCTACACTCTCCATACACGATGAGCACGCCGCCTTTTTCTACACTGGTAAATTCCATCGTCCACCTACGGCCTATTGCTTGAACTGTCACACACTAACTGACTAGCAAGTTGCACTGCACACCGGCAGTGAACACCACTGTCATTCTAATGTACTCTAATTTTCGTTTTTTAATGACAAAAGGCGTCGTTCCACTTATGTGTATGTTGACACAAAAAATACTCTTTCTCGGTGTTATTGCAATCCGGTGATTGGGTAACAATACTAGCATCTGACCACCAATACGTTATGTAAAACCGCACATCGATGCCACTTTCCATTTCCGCAATATTTGCGGTGGGAGTTTTAGGTGATTCACCTGCACACTTTCCTTATCGCATTACGTGCCCATAGCGTCACCGGGCGCATTCAGTTTCGCTCTGTGGGCGTTAATTATAACTTTTTGCGTTACCAACACTCATAGGCGCAGTGCAAAGCAGTCCTCCTCCGGTGAGAAAAATGCTCTGTTTGCACGAGGTTGCTTTTTGCCGTTGCCATTATTACGAATTATACTGCCCCTCCAAACATACTAAGCGCTTACCGTAAGGACACTTCGTAGTTTTAGTTGGTTGGAGGGTTGGTTTCTGGCACATGCTGCGTCTTCATATCGACGTATCCACCTATTGTCCTGATCACTGCTTAGTTCATCCAGCTGACTAAATACACTCTGCGGTTGCGAACTGATTTGTAGCGCTTTCTGCTTCCATTTTCGACGCAGCCCCTGGATGGTGATGACATTGGAACTCTTGCCCAACTGTATTAGTACCGTTTTATCCAACCTGAGTAGCATTCTACGATGTTTCTCGTAATACTGGATGATCTGCACGTCGTCATTCATTTTTCGTATGCATGCATGTGGATAACTACACGAATGCTTGGAAAACAGAGACGCAGTAACGTGATGTGGATTATCCTCCGTAGCGCCTCCGTCGCTGAAGCACATAAGGCGGGAAATAGCCGGAATCCCTGTTGCAGCGCTCTTCGAATGACAGGATATTGTGTTATGTAAGGGCATCACTTGGTTTCTCGCCTGTATATGCGTGGCCTGGGTGCTACAGTCTGTGAGGTAAAATGTCCATAAAATGCCAGCAAAACCCCACTGCACTTAAGGCCGCCGAAAATACTTTTATTGAACTGTCGAGGCATTCTGTAAACAGGCAACAGCTACAGCGACTTGCGTTTACCGTATCAAAAGAGTAATCGGTAAGCGGATAAAACGTCTAAACGTCGATCGCCCCACTACCATAGTGGCTTAATCGGCCTCCAGATTATCAGTTGTGACATCTTTGATACTGTTGTTCCGTAGACGCTTGTAGATCTCAAACTTCACATGTAGAAGCGACACCAGTCACTCGTCTGTTCTACTGATCGGGTTCGTCTGTCAGACTCTCAAGACATTCTCAGCTTCCGTAAGCAACTTGAGTAAATTTTGGCTTCATAGAAGTTCGTTATAGATTTTAATAATCTCTTCTCTTACTTTACGTCAATTTACTCTTTGCACCTCTACTGGTAGGCCATCTGTGCCCGATGTTTGTGGGTCGCTGTTGACCTTATGACTATTTAGTAGACTTCTGTCAAGCAGAACAGTTTCAGTAGATTTCGGTTTTGCTGCGTCGATTTGTGTTCCGTCCATCCTGTACCTGCAGCCATCAAAATATGAGCTGTTGTACCAGACGTAGAAAGTATGAATTCAGAACGATTGAAAACAATTCAGCGAATTTCTGCCTGCATTTCAAAAATATCACCCAAGAACTGTACAATTTTACCTTGCCTGTGTTTATGTTTCCTTTTATATACGATGGACGGAGACCGGATGCAAAAATTTGGGATTTGTGTCACACGCTTGGAATTTTTACCAATCAGCCGAGCTGTAATTAATGTTGATAAATTTTGCGTTATATCTACTAAAGGTTTGAATGTCTTGGTGTATACGTTCTGACGTCTCGAAAAGTTATTTTAATCTTGCGAAATAAAATTCCCTACGTTTCTTCATGCAGACCGATACATCTTTTGTATGTTTTGAATAACTGTGTAATTTTGTGCTATGCTAAGCGAATCCACCGATCAATGGCACCATCAATCTCGCGTAGATCATGAACGTGCGGTGGCAGAAAATGACAGCAGTCTGACCACTTAAAAAATAAATTGTAATATGAATGACGACAAGCTTATTTCAACATACGCAATAAAAATTTTAAACGTTCATTTCGGGAAGCCTTTTGGACGAGTGGCGTTAGCATTTGGAATTGTGTGCGAAAGGACTGATTCCCAACGATGAGTCTGAGGTACATGACGCAAACTGCAGAAATGCAAATCATTTTTGTATGAGTGTCCCTCTAAATGAGTTTCGTGAAAATATGATCTTTTTTTTTTCTTCTTCTTCTTCTTTGGCTTGTCCCTTGTCTCTATGGAGTCAGCATTGTTATAGCTGTTCTGGCAATGTTGGCGAAAGTTGGTGGCCTGATGTCCTTCGCCGGCTGGTGTGGCCTAGCGGTTCTAGGCGCTACAGTCTGGAACCGCGCAACCGCTACGGTCGCAGGTTCGACTCCTGCTGTAAGTAGGCTGTTTAGGTTTTCTTATTGGTAACGCCACGTAGCGCTCTGTATGAATCCCGCCAGTTCTGATGCAATTCAGGTCTGTCGTTACGATCATATCGTCTGTCGTCATGTCGGTAGATTCCATAGTTTCTTTCTTGTCGGTCACGTGGTGGAGAATTTCTCCCTGAATTGTAACTGCGCGCTGGACCGTTGCGTCTATTCTGTCTCCCTTGATAAGAATTGTTTTGGTTCCCATATTGTCTGTTTCTCTGATTGTCTCTGTGATAGTCACTACCACGGAGAGGTGATCTTTCCCTGTAATTATTACTACTGTGCCAACGGTTGTCATACGGGTGGTGTCTGTTTTGGTCACGATTTGTGTTGTGAGAATAGCCTTGTCGTGTCCAGTTATTATTTCTTTCATCGCGGAATTGCAACGGATGTGACCTGTAATTGTTGTCTTCCTGTTTTCGCGTTCCGCAATTGTCAGTGTCAATTTCTAATTCTTGTAAGAGTCCCTGAAAAGCTTCAATGTCGTCTTTGCAACGTCCTGCCAAAATAATATGTCGTAAATGTTCAGGTAATTTAATTAAGCAAATGCGAATGAGTTCTGAGGGGCTGTATGGGTTTGACAGGTACTGATTCTTGTGCAACATGTCTTCAAAGTATTTCACAAGACTGGAAAATTCAGATTGTTCGAAATGTTTCATTATTATGATGCTATGTTTTACTCGGTCTTGTGTAGCTTGAGACCAATATGCTGAGATGAAGGCATGATAAAATTCTCATTCACTGTGGCAATCGTGAATGACCGATCGCATTCTTACAGCTGGTTCATTCTCTAAATAGCCACACATAAATTCTAATCTGTGCTCTAATGACCAGTTGGGAGGAAAACAATGAGAGAATTGATGGAGCCATGCTTGTGGATGAATGTCGTTGCCAGAATTCTTAAATGTTTTGAATTTACGTGTAGTAATGAACAGCTTATAGTCAAAATCATCATGTCGGCGAGTCGCATGTCGGTCATTGTTACGTCGTTTCGGCGGTTCCATCTCAAAATTCGGTGTACCTTGCCAATATCTTTCATAATTTCCGAAGTGCCCTGAGTTATTATTTTGTGGCTGTTCCGTATTTCTATGTCCCTCTTCCCGTATTGGAGCACGAGTGGCCTCTAAAATATGTAATTCCTGTATTACCTGTGTCAACTGATCTTCTACTTCTCGGATTTCTCTTTGGTGTTGCGTATTAATTTGATTCTGATTTTGTTTGAATTTCCTAATTTGTTCGCACTCTTCTGTGTCATTAAAGACTACCGGTTTTGTGTCGTTCAGATTATCATCTACCTTCGTAGATAAATTATTTAGCTGATCCGAAAGTTCAACTACTTTCTCTGATAATGAACTAATTTCCTCCATGTGTCTTTCTGAACCAATTTTCAGAGTATCTACTGTGTCCTTTAAGTTTTCCTGAGTTTTTGCAAGTTGCGTAATCGAATCGGTAGATGCAACTGAGTCAATTTTAGCTTGCAAGGTGTCGTGATTTTCATGAACTATAGTTTGCAGTTCCTTTATGGCTGTTTCGTGATTCTGTAATGCATTTTCATGACGCGAAAAAATAGGTTGGAAATGCTCACAAATTTGTGTTTTTACGTCATTACAGACTTTTTGACATTTCGATTCGATTTTATGTAACTCAGTAGTTAAATCTTCACGTGTTTGTTCAAGTGTGGTGTCTAACTTTTGAAGATTTTGTTCCATTGTGTCTAACTTTTGAAGATTTTGTCCCATTTGTTTCTGATTTTGTTCAAGCGTTGTGTCTAACTTTTGAAGATTTTGTTCCATTGTGTCTAACTTTTGTAGCCTTTGTCCCATTTGTTGCATTAACTGTAATAACAATGCACTGGTGTCTGAAACATGTTCCTCAGTGCTTTTCGCCAGTGAAGTTGCACCGGCAACATTCACATTTTGACAAGCAGAAAATGTGTCTTGACTTATTTGAGAAAACGGTGAGGACCCAAAACCTGAATCTGTAGTATTTGCAAAATTGAGTCCTGTCATTCCCGATTCCTGAGGCGGGCTGTTGCCGACCGATCGATCGATAATGCTTCCCTGTTCACTAATCGTTTCACTGTCTACACCATTGTTTGCCGCTCGCTCCATTTCCCTATGCACAATTACCAAATTACTACTTTGAACATTAGTTAATTCACTACACGGTGGCGCTAACACACTGCTTTCGTCTTCACTGTCATTTCTCAGTTTACTTTGGAGCCTAGTATTACGTTTTTAACACGCCATTATTGTCACAATATTTCACACGACAACACAGAAAAGCACAATTTGAAGAGCAGAATAAGAAAACACATTAACATAGCATTGAAAATGATATTTCGTTAATTGCAAGCGCAGCTGCGAAATACTTGGTGCAAATCTACATGCATGCCACAACTGTTTTACTGTACAAGAATGATAAACTACAACTACAAAGGAAATTCTCTCTACAATTACGCGCTAGTAATAAACAATAGCTACACTAATTACACGAACTACAAGAAAAAAATCAGAAGATTCCAGTGAGGTATCCTCGGCTAAGGGTCGACATATGAAACGTCCCCTTAGAAAAATTGTACATGACTGTGCTTAAACTGACACACAATATTTTAGAGCGCAACGCAATCTGACTTTCAATAATTCCTACAAAAGAATGGCCCTGACTAACATTAACCTATACCTTTCACAAATCACTTATCTCACAAAAATCTTCGTTACTCGAACTACTGCAATACAGCGAGCGCCACTACTGCCAGCTAAATAAAAGATTCAAACTACGGAAGGCACTAACTACTGATAGGTATAGTTAGCAAATGAAAGATTTTAATAGAGAACAAACAATGTATTTACCTTAATAGTTATAATATATATAGCAGTTCATGACATCCAGTCTTACAAATTTCAAAACTCCGCCATTTCTCTCCCCACATCCACCACTGCTGGCGGCTCACCTCCAACTGCGCAACGCTACGCGCTGTTAACATCCAGCTGCCCAACACTACAATGGCAGACAACAATGCAAACTAGCCACAGACTGCACACAGCACAGCCAGTGATTTTCATACAGAGCGCTACGTGGCGTTACCAATAAGAAAACCTAAACAGCCTACTTACACTGCCACGGGCATGTATGTGTGTGATGTCCTTAGGTTAGATAGTTTTACGTAGTTCTAAGTTCAAGGAGACTGATGACCTCAGATGTTAAATCCCATAGTGCTCATAGTCATTTGAACCATTTGATGTCCTTCCTATGCCACTACTGCCCTCGGGACGGAACCTGTGTATTATCCTTGTCTGCCTCTGGACTGAATAGAATATTCAAGTGTGAGAACGTTTTCTGAATGTGTTGTACATCTGGGGCAAGACACGGGCAACAGCCCGGTACTTACGAAGTAGGTGGTGGCAAACCGTCTAAAACCATATCCAGGCTGGCCGCCCCATCACGCCTCGTCGATAATCAGCGACGCTGATTCGATGCGTGGAGCATTCTCGGAAGCACTGCGTTAACGCGCTCGGGTTTTTAACGGTAAGACCAACAAGGAGATGTATGAGTGCTGTCAAACTGCGTGTTTCTATTCTAACGTAAATTAATTTTTTTCGCACTCTTTCTGTTTGTGTTGAGGCAGGAACTATCACGAAGCCCACCATTGCCATGCCAGTTTTTTAGTGCCAGGCCAGTTCTTTTAGTCATCAGTTCTGACTGGTTCGATGGCGCCCACGAATACCCTCCTTCCTGTGTCAATCTCTCCATCTCAGAGTAGCACTTGAACCCATCGTCCTTGATTCTTACGCATTCTTCTTGGTCCCCTAGAGATTTTTTCGTTTATAGTTCCCTGTAGAACCGTTCAAGTTATTCCCCGATGCCTTAACGCATGTACTATCAACCTGCCCCTTTTTCTTGGCAGTGTTCTAAAAATGTTCCTCTGCTTGCCAGTTCTACGGAGAATCCACTCATTCATTATCTTATCAGTCCACCTAAATTTCAATATTATTCTGTAGCAAAACATATCAAAAGCTTCGATTGTCTTCTGAAAACCAGGAGGCCCTGGCCAGCTGAAACAACTATGGGTGCCCTGGATCGAAACGAGATGTCACTCGCCTCCGGATCCCACAGTCTGGACACTGTGCTACCTAAGCCCCTCAGTTGATTAATAATTTCATAATTGACACAGGACACAAAAAACTACCTACCACTTTACTTGTCTGAACAGAGGTCTGAACGTCAATAGAGCTATCGAAAGCCATCTGTGACAGGTAGTTTTATGGTTTTGGTTGATGTTAATTACGCTGAGCAGACAACAGGTCCAAAATTAAAGTACAAAAAATCTGTTCGTGCTTAAATTATGAAACAGAAATTATTAGACTTATCTTCACGTGTTACATGGAAGTAAAACAATATATCTACTTTCATAAAATATTTTTAAAAATGTGTTATAGTGGCTCGCAGTCCATCAGTGCTACAAGTGGCGTGAGACCTGAAACGAAACCTGTTGTCAGTAGGAATCGTGGCTGGAAGCTGTCCAAGAGGCGGTGGAGACAGCGGGGGTGAGGAGATATAAAGGGCGGGGATAATGTTTTAACTCCACGACAACGCCCCAGCTCCTTCTGCAAAGAGGACATATATTGTCTCAGTTAGATATTATACACCGATGCCAGAGTTATTTTCAATAAGCGACACTCCTCTGGAATTCGGTCTTTGTGACATCTTCAGCGATACGTTTTTTATGTTGTCTATACGTGTAAACTGGCGGATATTTGAGGTTTTCTTTACTTTTGGGTATATAAACCATCCATGTGAGACCATGTAAGGTGAATATGGAAACTGTAGCACCACGACAGTATTCTTTGCGCCAGAAGTTCACAAACAAGCAAGGAAGTATGAACAGGTACATTATCGTGGGGCAAAGTCATGAATTGTTTTGCCACAAATCTGGGTATTTTGTCGATTTGCTTTACACAAACGGCATTGGACTTGAAAGAAGAAATCCTCGTTTATCTTTCGATCTTATGGTCAGAAGTAATAGGGCGCTATACTGTTAAAACCTGCTGTACCGTACGTGGCTAAGAGGCTCCCCGCGGTACAGCAACGTCATTCGGGTTGCCAGCACTGCAGGAGTTAACGTAGGTAAAATTGTAGACCCGCCATGAGTGCGGCACTTTTGCCTCTCCACTTTGCATCGCGTGTCAGTTGGGGGGAAACAGAGCGTTGATCGGAATGTGACCATCACTTAGGGCAAGCTGCACCGGGACTCGTGCGAAAACACTAAATTTTGCCACACACCACGCCAGTGTCGGCGTTCACGTGAAAACTGTAGTCTATAACGTTGGCGGGTACTGGTCAATAGGAGCCGATACAGTGGTACGCGTGCCACACACAGACATGTCCACAACCGTTGCAGTGCTCCAACACTGTGGACGAAACTATTCTCTCCGTTAGAGTCAAGCGGACAAGATGGCGGTCATCTCGCATTACGGTCACATTGTGTCGTCCTTTACTCTGTCGGCGGTGTCTATGGCCCTCTTCCCTCCACCAGCTCCACATACACCTCACTGTTGCCGCAGTGTCTCCTGTACGAGCCGCAGTGTCACTGAATAACAGACCCGCCTCCCAGAGACCAAGCGTTCTGCTCCGTTCGAAAGCACTCAAATGCCGATATTCCACCTTGTGATGTCGGCGAGGCATAGGAGCAACGGTTACACATTTCCACACCCCATGACAGTTCCGTTCCGACTGAGCGTTGCGTAACACTGTGCTGTTGGGCCTATGTGCACGCAATCTCTCTACCATGTAAATCACTTACAGTGGTTCCGCTATTCTATTGTCCTCTTATCGTGGTGTGATGCAGACCATTCCTTCTGAGTGTTTCACTTTTTAGAGACAGTAGTGCATACAATAAAAAGAAATTTCTGTGGCTATGATTGGCTGAAACGAGTCTCGCAGAAACAAGACCGTCAGAAGAGGGGCCTGTAAATTTTTATGATCATTGTGCTCATATTACGAGAATCAGTTTACAGAAACAAACAACTTTCCGCGGAAAAGGATACTGGAATCTATGTATTACCTTACTTGGAGACGAGGAGTTACGAATTTTGGTTCTGGAAACATGGAGAGCCTGCATAACTAATACACTCCTGGAAATTGAAATAAGAACACCGTGAATTCATTGTCCCAGGAAGGGGAAACTTTATTGACACATTCCTGGGGTCAGATACATCACATGATCACACTGACAGAACCACAGGCACATAGACACAGGCAACAGAGCATGCACAATGTCGGCACTAGTACAGTGTATATCCACCTTTCGCAGCAATGCAGGCTGCTATTCTCCCATGGAGACGATCGTAGAGATGCTGGATGTAGTCCTGTGGAACGGCTTGCCATGCCATTTCCACCTGGCGCCTCAGTTGGACCAGCGTTCGTGCTGGACGTGCAGACCGCGTGAGACGACGCTTCATCCAGTCCCAAACATGCTCAATGGGGGACAGATCCGGAGATCTTGCTGGCCAGGGTAGGTGACTTACACCTTCTAGAGCACGTTGGGTGGCACGGGATACATGCGGACGTGCATTGTCCTGTTGGAACAACAAGTTCCCTTGCCGGTTTAGGAATGGTAGAACGATGGGTTCGATGACGGTTTGGATGTACCGTGCACTATTCAGTGTCCCCTCGACGATCACCAGTGGTGTACGGCCAGTGTAGGAGATCGCTCCCCACACCATAATGCCGGGTGTTGGCCCTGTGTGCCTCGGTCGTATGCAGTCCTGATTGTGGCGCTCACCTGCACGGCGCCAAACACGCATACGACCATCATTGGCACCAAGGCAGAAGCGACTCTCATCGCTGAAGACGACACGTCTCCATTCGTCCCTCCATTCACGCCTGTCGCGACACCACTGGAGGCGGGCTGCACGATGTTGGGGCGTGAGCGGAAGACGGCCTAACGGTGTGCGGGACCGTAGCCCAGCTTCATGGAGACGGTTGCGAATGGTCCTCGCCGATACCCCAGGAGCAACAGTGTCCCTAATTTGCTGGGAAGTGGCGGTGCGGTCCCCTACGGCACTGCGTAGGATCCTACGGTCTTGGCGTGCATCCGTGCGTCGCTGCGGTCCGGTCCCAGGTCGACGGGCACGTGCACCTTCCGCCGACCACTGGCGACAACATCGATGTACTGTGGAGACCTCACGCCCCACGTGTTGAGCAATTCGGCGGTACGTCCACCCGGCCTCCCGCATGCCCACTATACGCCCTCGCTCAAAGTCCGTCAACTGCACATACGGTTCACGTCCACGCTGTCGCGGCATGCTACCAGTGTTAAAGACTGCGATGGAGCTCCGTATGCCACGGCAAACTGGCTGACACTGACGGCGGCGGTGCACAAATGCTGCGCAGCTAGCGCCATTCGACGGCCAACACCGCGGTTCCTGGTGTGTCCGCTGTGCCGTGCGTGTGATCATTGCTTGTACAGCCCTCTCGCAGTGTCCGGAGCAAGTATGGTGGGTCTGACACACCGGTGTCAATGTGTTCTTTTTTCCATTTCCAGGAGTGTATAAGGAAGTAACCTAGAGATTAAATTGGTTGGTGGCTCATGCGAAAACCAAGCTACAGAGGTTGTTTAGACAATATGATACAACAAAAATAAGTGAGAGAAAAGTACAGAGGACTTTTATTTCATGTGTCTTCGAGAATTTTATCATGATACATGAGACACAATCTAATAGTTTACGGATAATGCAGATTAAAGTACAGAAAGTGTCAGTTCAGAGAAGAAAACCAGAGGGTCTGAAACTGAGGTCAAGAGCTGCCAGTATTATCAAAGGGGAGAACGCTTCACTCTACCACCTAATCGGGACATACGACAGCAGGCTGGTGTCAAAAGAGGAATGCTGCAATTTCTATGAGATGTATGCTGCAATCGATGTAGACGAAAACCTCGAATAAGTGCGGGGTAACCGCACAGTCTGAGGCTCCTTGAAGCGGCTCCCGCTGCTCCCCCCGTCAGAGGTTCGAGTCCTCCCTCGGGCATGAGTGTGTGTGTTATCCTTAGCGTAACTCTCGCTCTTGAAGACAGCCTGCTTGGTAATGTTATTCAAGAAGACTACGAGCTACTCGCATATCTGGGAACCTAATCCGTATGCTGGTAGCTTCGTCAACATTCCGAAATGGGGCATCGTATCAAACGCTTTCCATAAATCTAGGAATACGAAGTCTACCTGTTACCCTTCATCGACGGTTCGCAGGATTTCGTGAGAGAAAAATGGAAGGTGAAGCTACGGGAGATGGTAGTGGATCCGTTAGATGTTATTATGGGAAGTGGCGGTGGCAGGTAAGACACGGAGCAGCTAAGGGGGCGCAGCGGTAGGGGGGGGGGAGGCTGCGCCGTCGGCGGCCAATCAGAGGCGGCCAGCCGGTCCGGCGGCGCGCCGGGGCTTTACTTAACGGCGGCGCGGCGCGCTCCGGCCGCAGCGCAGCGACGCCCCGCCATGGCCGCCCGCTTCCAGCGCTCCAGCGGCTCCAGCCTCCGCCCGTGGGCCCTCGCGCTGTCGCTGGCCGCGGCCGGCGCCCTGCTCGCGCCGCCCGCCGCCCCCGCACACCTCTCCTACATGGGCGCCTCCATCGTCGACGGCAGCCTCACCGACGGTCAGTAGCCCTGCCTGAACACCTGTTGTTGCGCCAGCAGAGTGCCACTCCCGTACTTGCCCGTAACGTTGCGAGCCAACTGTCACTCCGACATTACTATTTTCGTATCGACCAACTACGACCACGTAACGTCTTCAATTCCTCCGCTTTCCTTGCTGTTCTTCTATTTATCCAGTACACCTTCAACCTCTCCACATGTTGTCTCTTCCTTTCTGTCCATATTGTTACCAATTTTTTATTTCTTCTGCATTGAAAGCCTTCTAAATTTAACGTTTTCTAGGTCTTTCCTTATTTCTGTAATCCACGCTATTCTCCATTTATTCTTCCTAAAAAAGGTATATTTCTTTCGTGAGCATCTTCTCATTCATTCGGTAGAGATAGAGATATCCAAAAATGATTAATCTTCTTTTAGCCATTACTTCCGACTTTTCACTGTATTTTGGTACATTTCCGCATTACTTCTGATTTTCCAGTCATCTGTAATTCGTAATGTACTCATTATTTTTCTGTCAGTCTTTCAAGTATCTTTATTCTTTCCAGCTTATAGTTCATTGCTGGGCGTTGACGTCCGTATAAACTTTCTGGTCGTAGAGCTATGGTATCCTGCTTTAGTTTTGTTTTTCTATTTGTGCGTTTCCCGTTGAAAATATTCTTTGCCAATGCTCTTTCCAGTTTAACTCTTGCATCTACTGCAAATTTTTCTAGTTCATTCTGTTGTACAGTTTCTCTAAAACATCTGAATTTATTTACTTGCTCTTTTTTTCCGATGTGTTTTTCTATGAATTTTGGAACAGCTTTGGCGCTTGCATGAATTTTGTTTTTTCAGTTGAAATGTTGAAACCAGTTCTGTTCGCTATTTCTTCCAGAAGATTAATCTGAATAACCGCGTCTGTCAGATTTTCTGAAAGTATTGCAAATATTCTGCAGAAGCCAAGCAGTTTACTTTAATTCCATTTAGTTTTCTTCCTAGAATTATTGGTTCAATTTTGTTATTCTTTTGCTCCAAATTCTAGAGCCTCGCAATTTCTTTAGGACATAGTTAAACAGTAAAGTTGATAAATCACCCCCTTGTCTATCACCAGTTTTTATTTCAAATTGATGAGATAGTTTTCCCATAAATTTAACTTTGAATATCGTCTTTGCTACAGTTTCATTAATTATGATTCCTAATTTTGCTTTAACACAAAATTCTCTAATGATTTGATGTATTGTTTCTTTGTCTATCGAATCTTTTTTTTATTTCGAAATCAATAAATGATACTATTACAGGTTTTCTGTTTAGCATTCTGTGGCGGATTATTGGTATTAAGTTAAAAATAAATCCAGCGCAGAATCTTTCTTTTCGAAAACATACCTCATATTCTCCCAATTGTTTGTCGAAAGTTTCTACAACTCTGTCCAGCAGAATTTTTGTTAATATTTTGTGACCCACTGGGAGAAGTGACACCCCCCTGTAATTGTTGACGTTTGGTTTGTCTCCCTTTTTATGTAGTGGGAGCATTAGCACTATTTTACGCTCTTCAGAAATTTTCTCAGTTTTCCAAGTGTTCTCAAAAAGCAGTTGTAGATCTTTAGTACTCATCATTTCAGTAATTCTGCTGAATGGAGTCTTCATCACTTGCTTTGTTATATTTGACATTTGATGGCCGGCCGATGTGGCCGAGCGGTTCTAGACGCTTCAGTCTGAAACTGCGCGACCGCTACGGTCGCAGGCTCGAATACCGCCTTGGACATGAATGTGTGTGATGTCCTTAGCTTAGTTAGGTTTAAGTAGTTCTAAGTTCTAGGGGACTGATGACCTCAGATGTTAAGTCCCATAGTGCTCAGAGCCATTTGAACCATTTTGAACTGATTTGATGCCTTCATGATTTTCTTGCTCTGTTGGTAGGAAATCTTCCAGATTTTGTGGTATTGATGAAAATTCAAATTTAACTGTTGGAACTAGACAGTTTAAGAACCTGTCAAAAAATTTTGCTACTATTTCGCAATTTTCTTTGTTACTTAATCTTATTTTGGCACTTTCGTCTTTGATACCATATAATTACATGTTTAAAAGATTGTTAAAAATTTCTAGTATTATTTTTGGTAAAATTTTCGTGCATTTGCGTAAGACCAGTTTTTTCAATGGTTCTTCTGATTTTTCAGATTATTTTTGATGTTTCTTTTCTTTATTGTCTGAATTCTTTTGACTGTTGTTCTTTTTCTAAACATCTCCATTTTCTCCCATTTTGTGCTCTTTGTTCTAGTGCTTCTTCACACTCTTCTTTCCACCACGTCTTCTTTTTATTGTTGACCAGCCCTAAGATTTTCCCCGTTGCTTTATTAATTTTTACCTGGAGTTCATGCCAGTAGGTTTGTTTCGTTATCTCAGTTTCTTCTCAAATTTTCTCGATCTTTGCTATTGTAATATTAGCTGTAGTAGAATTGTATCTGATTGCTTTCTTGAATGTATTTTTTTCTTATAGATAGGAGAAGTCGTATTTTAATCTTAGAGAGATAATGATCTGAATCAAATTCCCCATGTTCAGATGGCTGCACTTGTTTTAGAACATTATAAGAATCATCAACAGTCTGCTTCTGTAATTTGTTGTAATGAACGGTGTTTTGTCTCGTTTGCATTCATATATATTTATGGGAGCAGGCATACAGCGTTTAAATGTTTACAGCATGCTCATATCAGACAGTCGCCTCTGGCATACGAAAATTTCGCGTATTCTTCACAGCGGTTGCAACTTCCGATATATGCTGTGCACGGAAGGAAACTAACATTCAAAGTAACAGTAATGAAGACTATTGTCAAACGTTTCTGTGTCACGCTTGCTTGTGTTATATGTGCGTGCTGCTTATATGTGAACACTTCGTGACGGAAAAGAATAAGAACCGAAAAGAAACAAAAGACCTGATTAACTTTTTGTTGTTTGGGCTCACAATCTTATAAAACGTTTTGAAAGACATCACGATCGCCTTTGACTACAGAAACTATTTCTTCATAAAATCCGCAGTTAAGTATTGGCATGTTCTCATCATCAGATCAAATACTGCGAAATATGTTTCAGTATATCTCAAAGCCTATCCTGCAAGACTGCCTTAACTTCATAGGATTACGACGGTGGGGAGATCTCTTCTGAACAGCATGTTGCAAGGCATCCCAGATATGCTCAATAATGTTCATGTCCGTGGAACTTGGTGTATAGCGGAAGTGTTTAAACCCTGAAGAGTGTTCATGGAGCCACTCTGTAGCAATTATGGACGTGTGGGGCGTCTCATTGTCTTGCTGGAATCACCCAAGTTCTTCGGAATGCACAATGAGCATGAATGGATGCAGGTGATCAGATAGGATGCTTATGTACGTGTCTGTCAGAGTCGTACCTGGACGTATCAGGGATCCTACATAACTCCAACTGCACACGTTCCACACCATTACAGAACCTCCACCAGCTTGAACAGTCCCCTGATGACAAGCAGGGTACATGGATTCATGAAGTTGTCTCCATACACGTACACATCCATAAGCTCGATAACAATTTGAAACGAGACTCGTCCGACCAGGCAACATGTTTCCAGTCGTCAACAGTCCAATGTTGGTGTTGACGGGCCCAGGCGAGACGTAAAGCTTAGTGTCGTGCAGTCATCAATGGTATACGAGTGGGCCTTCGGCTCCGAAAGCCCATACTGATGTCGTTTCGTTGAATGGTTCGCACGCTGACACTTGTTGATGGCTCGGCACTAAAATCAGCAATTTGCGGAAGGCTTGCACTTCTGTCATGTTGAACGAGTCTCTTCAGTCGTCGTTGGTCCCGTTCTTGCAGGATCTTTTTCCGGCCGCAGCGATGTCGGAGATATTCACGGTACATTCGTTAAATGGTCACACGGGAAAATCCCTACTTCATCGGTACCTCGGAGATACTGTGTCCCATCGCTCGTGAACCGACTATAACACTACGTTCTAATTAACTTAAATCTCGATAACCTACTATTGTAGCAGCAATAACCGATCTAATAACTGTGCCAAAAACTTATCTTATATAGGCGTTGCCGACCCCAGCGCCATACTCTCCCTGTTCACATATCTCTGTATTTGAATACGCATGCCTATACCAGTTTCTGTGGCGCTTCAGTGCAATTATAGTCCTGCTCGTCAGTTATTTCTTAAATTTTTACCTGTACTGAACCACTTTTTCGCAGCATTTCATTTGACTAGGCAACAAGGCTGAAATTTAAGTGGTAGATATCACGGGAAAATAGCCGTAGTCGAAGATGACGGGTTTTATTCTTCTTTTTTAAAAAAGAAAGAACATTGTCTGTCCTCGCCGACTTCAAATTGCCCTTTATTGCTTTAAAAGTAGGCAAGTCTCGCGTTTCGTTCCTTGCATCTGTTTCATTATTACAGGAAAGAAGACATATTAAAGCAAGAAAACACGAGCTATCGTAGTTCACGATTCAACTATGAATATCGGCGCTATACCTACTTTTAATGAAGGGAAGGAAATACAGAATGGCTTCAGATGTAATACGTCGTTATATACTTAGAGGACTACAAAATAGTCACCAGCGATTTAAAAACCGATAATTTTAGTCTAAAAGAGGTAAAGGCATTTGCTTTAAGCTTGTGCGAAATTCAGACTATCTGTATTGGATCCTTGAGTTCGTAAGGTCGACTCGCTTTCGACACGTGCCTAGGGGCATAGAGAGAACGTTGATCTGAAGTGGCAGGATTTCAAACAGGTTTTCTTCTGTCAACAGTGAGGGGCGAAAAGTGTTGTCTTCCATGCTCGAAATTGAGACTTTTCCACTGAGCGAAATCTGAGCCAGATATAGCGCTTCCCGCAAACAACGTTTGAAAGCGATACACCGACATTCCGAGAAACGCGACTCGACGGCGGATCTGGCACTGTGCTCTGTTTGTATCCCTTATACACTGCCGCTTCACGGCGCGATCACCTCTCCGAGATAACTGTCGTCTCATCAGACCACCGTGGGCAGGGGTAATGATATCATTACTAAAATAAATCCATGTACTTACACACAACGCACGCCACCTTCAAGTAATTATCTATTTGTATGAGCACTATGGTTTCCAGTTAATGGTATGTATTTTTCAGTGTCACCGGCTCTTTGTTTGTCAGATAACCTGGAACCTCCAACGGGACAAAGAAATTCTCGTTAGAACAGTAATAGAGAAAAATTTGCCACTTATTTCTCTTTAAGTGATCTTGTCAGTTAAATTCTGCTAAGTGACGCTCTACCGGTTCACTGTAGGATCATCCCCAGTGACGGCCAGTAAAAAAAAAGTCTATGTCGTGTATAACGGCAAATGTGTTTCTGCTCGTCGTGATGTTGAGCTGTGAACATACACAGCGCTGATAGTATCGGATGACGACTAGAGAAAGAAGAACAGACCATTTGTAAAATTTCTGAAGAAAGCGTGGTCCGGGAACTGTGACAAAGGCTTTCCGTTAGGAATTGCCGTTTCTCTTACGTGCTACGGAGTTTACTTATTAAAATTTTTAGTTGCTAGGATTACCGGATATGAAACATGGGATGCCCTTATGTATGCCACACAGCACACTACGTAGATCGGCTGTATTAAGGAAGGAACGTTGAAAATCAATACATACGAATCCAGTTGCAAAGATATTATCTGTATGATTCGATGAAGACGCGATGAATAGTTTGAATGAGCGCTTATTTGATATTTTCCATATCTGTGGGAAGTAAGAAGAATGATCGACTTCATTAAATTACTGTAACGTCTGCTTTGTGGGGACGACAAACGATGCAAATAAAAATTCTAAAGACGTCAAATGGGTGTATATCACTTTCAGGAGAGGGATAACAATAATTGTCAACGAAACCTGTGACTATGGAAGCATGTGGTGAGAATCTGGAAATAATGAGATGATGATTATGCTTGAGTTTAATCGGTTACTACTTTTAAAATAAAATAAGCAAGGGAATTGTTTTCGGTAATTGTGTGGTAACGACGACTTCCATGTCTAATATATGAAATACGGAGAATTCAGAAAATTCAGTAAAATCAAGAGATTTTCTTTTAGTACATATTAAATTCCAATAAGAATGTTCAGGTGTTTCTGAAAGACGGGAGGATGGTGGACTCTCCATAGATCGATAAACACTTTTCTTCGCAAGTGTGGATGTGCTACCCCATTTTCGCCCTGGTGTCCTGTTATTTCACGTTGCTTTCCGGACTTCAAACTCCGGTGACTTTGAGCCGTCTTTCTAGGCGTTTGCATAAATACCAGAGTCATTTTGAAACAAGCCGCAGACGAACATCTCACGTGGCGTCGCCCATACCAGAGATAACACCTTTCGCAGACGGTTATTAACACAGGGGATTAACTTCAATAACACAAAGGTGACAATGTGCCGTCAAATTACCATTCTGCAGAAGCAACTGTCTGCTACTAAAGAAATCTTCATCAGGTGTGTACTCGGCAACATCGCAACCATCGGAGAATAAATACAAGTTTGAGAAAGTACAACTAACCCATGTGAAATTTGCGCTTCCAAGTTTCAACGTTAGCTGCGCTCTACCAAAACTACGGTTCCGTGGTATTGGTACAGTAAATAAATGATGTAGCAAATGGTAGGATTACATATAGAATCGGTAGTAATCGTAGGGAAAGAAATATAAATGAATGTGTGTGAGGAGAACTAGGAGACGACGACTTGTCGTTCTTTTTTGTTTGTTTATTTGTTCTGCGTATAATTACACGGCGTAAAGATCGTTGAACTTGCGACCTTTTATGCAAGTAAAGCAATTACTTTCGATGCAAGCACAGTTTACATGCCCAAACACACAAAAATCATTGTTGTTATTTCGTACTCAATAGAACGTTCTTCACCATAATCGTAGGGAAGAGTTTCCTGTTATTATACAGTCTGGAACCGCACGACCGCTACGGTCGCAGGTTCGAATCCTGCCTCGGGCATGGATGTGTGTGATGTCCTTAGGTTGGTTAGGTTTAAGTAGTTCTAAGTTCTAGGGGACTTATGACCACAGCAGTTGAGTCCCATAGTGCTCAGAGCCATTTGAACCATTTGAACCTGTTATTACTGACAACTGTGAGGCTGTTAATGAATAACAGAAACGTGTTTTATATAAGCTCGACGAAGTATTGAAGCGATGTTAGGCGTATTTTTGTTACGCTTTTTTTTAAATTTTACTTTCTAGTGCCATATGATAAATCAGTATTCTTTTTCATGTTTCCTACAACGTTCCTCTGTTTTACGTTACGAATCAATAATCTTCGAATAAGAACTGAAGCACACATTAACAATTTCTGTTTTGCTACAAATACTGCTTATTTTTAAGTAACAGATAGGAGGATAACTATGTAGAACAAAAGTGTTCCGTAGGTTATGCGGCCTTTTATACACATATATTCTCACTCATTTTGTAGATGGTTCACTGCTTCCTATTTCTAGGGAAAATTAGCAAGTCGCTGATTGCATACGAACGTGCTGGTAACACGGTTACGATGTTTACTGATCAAGGGGTTCTAGGAAAACTACGGCAGTCTTCACTTACTTACGATAGTCTACGGTAGCCTACAGTAATTTTACAACCATATTTATAGCTATTCCTCTGTAGGATAGACCTCCCGCTAGACATAAGACACTTGGCACGCATCGTAAAGTGACCTCAAAGTACTATGAAGTTTTTAAAGTAATTACATACCTCCAACATGAATCTGAACAGTTATGTAAGGCTTGACACAAGTATGTTGTCCCTTCGCATTTATGCTGCTCCTCCGATACCCTCCCTGAACACCTTCTTAGAGCATACTTCCAGACTTCCGCGCTGGCCTCATAGTGTCCGAATCATATCCAGCAGTGACATGGCGATCACGCTGGATATCAGAAATATTCCCCAACTGAATGGCTGCCCACAGGTTAAGATAACCGCGCATCACTGTTCGCAACAAAAATATTTACCATAGGAGAATATATTATTTTAAATTGAATAAAATGAAAGTAAATTTTTTATTAACAGTTCGTTATAATAGTTTAATACAGAATGTGTGTAACGGGTTAACATGGGTAGGGGCAGTTCAAATGCCTTCACTTTTTCAGAAATGGGGCTTAATTTTCATCTAGTAAACAAATAATTTATAATAATAATTTGCTAACACTCTGCCATAGTATCTCATTCTTCGAACAGCATGTCCTAGTGAGAGAAGGAAAAGGAAACAGGAAAAATAAGGGCTCATTATTGTGGTTCATAGGGTATTTGCACACCGCTTCTTCGGATCGCGAGTTCAGTAAGCACTGTGCTACTTTTTTTGAGTGTGTTTAGTAGGAGGCAAGGGCAAAACTGTCACTGAATCTCGACAGATTGCTGTTACGGCAACGTACATCTGCATTGCTACTGCACAAAACCATTGTAAAGTGCACCTCAGACGGTGCCTCTCATTGTACCACGTATTGGGAATTCTTCCTGGGACGCAGGATGGGCGACCGTTTAAATAAATATGTTGGTAGTGAGTCGTCTAATCTTGTGTTTGCGGTTCCCAAGGGATCTTTACACCAAGTCCTTAGGAGCTGTAATGTTCTACCAGATTCGGCGCATGATAGTTCTTACTGAAACGTTGTAATTACGCCTTCACAAGGTAGCTGAGGTCTGGCATCGGCGCCTGACCTTTCAGGTTTTTCAACTTGTCCGTGCCGTTCCCACGACTAAGACGTACAGTATCTATGATTATCCATGCTACCTTTATTCGCTTATATTCAACATCCCTTGTTAGCCCTATTTGGTATGGGTCCCACACAACTGATCGAAACTGTATTAGCTGTATTACGGCCCACACGAGCATTTTTTTAAAGAGGCTTCTTTGCAGATTCACTTCATTTTAGTAGGATCTTACCAATGAAATGAAGTCTGTCACATGATATACCTACTATTGAGCATAAGTAGTAATTTCATTTCATATTTGGCGATAAGTTGTTACGCCAAGGTATTTGCAAGAGCTGAATGATTGCAAATGCACCTCATTGAAAGAGTAGTCACAAGACATAGCGTTGTTGTTTTTTTGTGAAGTGAACAGTTCTACGTTTCTGAACGTGTATAACTAGATGCAGCTCTTCGAAATCTGATCAAGAAATGACTGAGTACTTTTTTAGTTTTTTTAATTAGTATTTTCTAACAGGCAACTACATCACCTGCAGAAAGTCAGTGGTTGTTATAAATACTGCCTGTCTATTCATTAATAAATTCACTGGGTTTTCAGACTTCGAGATAACGCCGTTCCTTGGTCCACCTCAAGAGCCGTATTTGGGCTGAAAGTTCGGGGACGTAAAAAGCATAAATCTCAACGACTTTGTAAAGAATAAAATAGTAATCGGAAAATATTGCTAAAGTCTTCTGCGAATAGACATAGCTTAGGAAACAAATGCTCGTCCTTCTCTAGAAGAATCATGTAAAAGACTAGAAACATGCTTTGGTAAAAGGACAATTTGAGCGACTGTAGGTGTAAATTCGTAGAACATTCAGCACATTTGGCACAAATAACGTTCTTCAAGTTTTATGAGAAACATTTTGAGTCCAGTGCAGATGTTATGAGATCTGTAGATGGGTGCTCTCCAAAAGTCTCTCAATGGCTGGCAACATGTGGCGACGGCAGCGCCCGGTTTCTTAGAAGATCGGCGGATCTCACTGCGTCCTTCGTCTGAACGTTCGCGGGCATCCTCCCTAATTGAAAATACACTGTAAAGCGTTGGACAGCCACTTGTTGATTACATTACTTCGGTAACCATTAAGAATTAATGGTGGTTCAAATGGCTCTGAGCACTATGGGACTCAACTGCTGTGGTCATCAGTCCCCTAGAACTTAGAACTACTTAAACCTAACTAACCTAAGGACATCACACACATCCATGCCCGAGGCAGGATTCGAACCTGCGACCGTAGCAGTCGCACGGTTCCGGACTGCGCGCCTAGAACCGCGAGACCACCGCGGCCGGCAAGAATTAATGGTCTTCTCGGTTATAAACAGTGTGGCAGGAGACCAGTAACGTGTTGCACTCCTCTCCGACTGGCTTTCTTTGCCGTGTTCGCAGCATTTGAAAGCTTCCCAACGTTCCGAAGTCTCAGGCTCAGAGCTTATGTACAGTTCTGTACCTCTTACTGTATGTATTGTCATGCACCTCAATATACACTACTGGCTATTAAAATTGCTACACCACTTAGATGACGTTCTACAGACGCGAAATTTAACAGACAGGAAGAAGATACTGTGATATGCAAATGATTAGCTTTTCAGAGCATTCACACAAGGTTTGCGCCGGTAGCGACACCTAAAACGTGCTGACATGAGGAAAGTTTCCAACCGATTTCTCATACACAAACAGCAGTTGACCGGCGTTGCCTAGTGAAAAGTTGTTGTGATGCCTCGTGCAAGGAGGAGAAATGCGTACCATCATGTTTCCGACTTTGATAAAGGTCGGATTGTAGCCTATCGCGATTGCAGATTATCGTATCGCGTCATTGCTGCTCGCGTTGGTCGAGATCCAATGACTGTTAGCAGAATATGGAATCGGTGGGTTCAGGAGGGTAATACGGAACGCCGTGCTGGATCCCAACGGCCTCATATCACTAGCAGTCGAGATGACAGGCATCTTATCCGCATGGCAGCCCCGTCTCGATCCCTGAGTCAACAGATGGGGACGTTTGCAAGACAACAACCATCTGCACGAACAGTTCGACGACGTTTGAAGCAGCATGGACTATCAGGTCGGAGACCATGGCTGCCGTTACCCTTGACGCTGCATCACAGACAGGAGCGCCTGCGATGCTGTACTCGACGACGAACCTGGGTGCACGAATGTCAAAACGTTATTTTTTCGGATGCATCCAGGTTCTGTTTACAGCATCACGATGGTCGCATCCGTGTTTGGCGACATCGCGGTGAACGCACATTGGAAGCGTGTATTCGTCATCGCCATACTGGCGTATCACCCGGCGAGATTGTGTTGGGTGCCATGGATTACACGTCTCGGTCACCTCTTGTTCGCATTGACGGCACTTTGAACAGTGGACGTTACATTTCAGATGTGTTACGACCCGTGGCTCTACCCTTCATTCGAGCCCTGCGATACCCTACATTTCAGCAGGATAATGCACGACCGTATGTTGCAGGTCCTGTACGGGCCTTTCTGGATACAGAAAATGTTCGACTGTTGTTCTGGCCAGCACATTCTCCAGATCTCTCACCAATTGAAAGCGTCTGGTCAATGGTGGCCGAGCAACTGGCTCGACACAATACGCCCGCCAGTCACTATTCTTGATGAACTGTGGTATCGTGTTGAAGCCGCATGGGCAGCTGTACCTGTACACGCCATCCAAGCTCTGTTTGACTCAATGCCCAGGCGTATCAAGGCCATTATTACGGCCAGAGATGTTCTGGGTCCTGATTTCTCAGGATTTATGCACCCAAACTGCATGAAAATGTAATCACATGTCAGTTCCAGGATAATATATTTGTCCAATAAATACCCGTTTATCATCTGCATTTCTTCTTGGTGTAGCAATTTTAATGGCCAGTAGTGTACATCTACATACATTCTCTGCAAAGCACCGTACTATGTATGGCGGACGGTTCTCTGTACCACTACTAGCCATTTTCTTCGCTGTTCCACGCGCAAACAGAGCGAGTAAAAACAGCTGTGTATATGTCTTCGTACGGTTCAATTTTCGCGTCCTGTCTTCGTGGTCTTAACGTGAAATTTGCGTTGGTGACGGTAGAATCGTTCTACAGTCAGCATGAAACGCCATTTCTCTAAATTTTCTTAGTAGTGTTCCTCGAAAACAACTTCGCCTTCACTCCATGGCATTGCATTTGAATTCTCACAGCATCTCCTTAACACTTGTGTATTGTTCGAACCTACCGGTAACAAATCTGGCAGTCTGTCCCTGAATTGCTTCGATGTCTTCCCTTAATCCGACCTGGTGCGGAATCCCAAATACTCGAGCAGTACTCAAGAATGTGTTGCACGAGTATCCCATAAGTGGTCTCATTTGCGTGTGAACCATACTTTCCTAGAATTCTGCCAACAGACCGAAGTCGACCATTTGCCCGCCCTACTACAATCCTTTCATGCTCGTTCCATGTCATATCGCTTTGCAACGTTACGCCTAGATATTTAATCGACAGAGCACAGTACTAATGCTCTATTTGAATATCACGGGTTTATTTTTCCTACTCATCAGCATTAACTTACATTTTTCTACGTTCCTCACACTCAGCACACTACTAGAAATTTCGTCTGAATTATCTTTTATCCTCCTACAATTAATCAACGACGACACCTTCCCGCACACCTCTGTATCACCAGCAAACAGCCGCAGATGACTGCTCATCCTGACCGCCAGGTCATTTATGTGTATAGAAATAACAGAGGTCCTATCACACTTCCCTGAGGCATTCCTGACGATACCCTAATTGTTAGAGTAATGTTAATTCCTCCAAAATATGTACCTAGTTTGGTCATACATTTATCACATCCGTGAAAGTACATTAATACTCCTATATTGAAGTTGCAAAGAATCAAGAGGTGCAAAATACTGTTCACTTGCTTCATCTGTTCATATTTACAAATGTGAATTTCGCCGAGTATTTATATTTTAATTTGTCATCAAGACACTTCATATCATCGTAGTAAGCTACGGTATTAAATTAGTCGCAACATTTTTGTAAGCCGGCCGAAGTGGCCGTGCGGTTAAAGGCGCTGCAGTCTGGAACCGCAAGACCGCTACGGTCGCAGGTTCGAATCCTGCCTCGGGCATGGATGTTTGTGATGTCCTTAGGTTAGTTAGGTTTAACTAGTTCTAAGTTCTAGGGGACTAATGACCTCAGCAGTTGAGTCCCATAGTGCTCAGAGCCATTTGAACCATTTGAACCACATTTTTGTAATTTTTTAAGCAAGTGATTATTCCTTCAATTGTAAACTTTCTACAACTGCTACGTAAGCAGTATGGCCGTCCGACTGCAAATCCAGACGATGTGGGTTCAATCGCATTTTGGTCCAACAGGATTTTCTATCCCTTGTCTTCATCTGAAAAATTCCGAGTTGTACCGCCGTTCCGAATCTGCGCTTAACTGCAGGCCATGCCGTAACTAGTTTGGTAACGCAGTTCAAAAGTGAAAGGATGACAAGAACTACCACCTCCAACAGAGCTGTAGATTTCAAAACATATGTACTTTATTTTTTAACTATGAAGAGCGTATTTAGCTCTAGAACAGATTTTATTTGATAGATAACCTCTACGCAAACCATCGAGGAATCTGTTTCGATGAATTGCTCTCATTTGCACTTCCTCTTCAGATTGCTGTATCGGCTTATACAAAATCTTTCGTTCCCCATTGCTTCAAAAGTTGGTCAGATCTAGGTATTCTGTGCGGTACGTGCAGAAAAAAGTGTACCAACAAAAAATTAGTAGCTTTTGTTGTCTATTCTCGAGAGTTTGTGTTTCGTTTTAATTGATATTTTTTCTAAAAAGAAAATTTGATGACATGGTCCAGTGGACAATATAGAATAGAAATATGTGGGGAATAAGCTTCAGATTGTGGTCGTTGGCGGTCGAGCCAGGTGGACCATCAGCTTGAAGCCGAAACGCTCCGTTGCCGAACATTTCGGGCAGACTGTCCCAGCAGCGGAACTGCGATAATGCAGCGCCGTGTCAATGAAGCGCTGTTCTTAGTATCGACTAAACGCTGTAGCGCGCGCGCCGCGCAAACATGCTGCTAAAAGTAAACAGTGTTGTTTTCCAATGCGTAAGCGTGGTGCCAACACCTGCAGTCACTATAATATGGAAAAAAGTCTCCGCTACCCATTCCACAACGCCGAATTTTTTTAAAGCCGTTATTCGTTCATCTGATTTAACACTGTCATAATGCTTTCATCTGGACATAGCTATTACTCTGAACATGTGGCAATCTGATTCTACTCCAACCTTTCCAGTGGATTTTAGATCTCTGTCCCTCTGGCCAGGAGGATCTATTAAGCCTACACCATATACAGTATCTGATCAAAAGTATCCGGACACCCCCCAAAACATACGTTTTTCATATTAGGTGCAATCTGTTGCCATCTACTGCCAGCTACTCCATATCAGCCTACTCCATATCAGCAACCTCAGTAGTCATTAGACATCGTGAGAGAGCAGAATGGGGCGGAACTTACGCACTTCGAACGTGGTCAGGTGATTGGGTGTCACTTGTGTCATACGTCTGTAAGCGAGATTTCCACACGCTTCAACGTCCCTAGGTCCACTGTTTCCGATGTGATAGGGAAATGGAAACGTGAAGGGACATGTACAACACAAAAGCCGGCCGCTGGTGGCCGAGCGGTTCTGGCGCTACAGTCTGGAACCGCGCGACCGCTACGGTCGCAGGTTCGAATCCTGCCTCGGGCATGGATGTGTGTGTTGTCCTTAGGTTAGTTAGGTTTAAGTAGTTCTAAGTTCTAGGGGACTTATGACCTCAGCAGTTGAGTCCCATAGTGCTCAGAGCCATTTGAACCATTTTTACAACACAAAAGCGTACAGGCCGACCTCGTCTGTTGCCTGACAGAGAGCGCCGACAGTTGGAGAGGGTCGTAATGTGACATCTATCCAGACCGTCACACAGGAATTCCAAACTGCATCAGAAGCCACTGCAAGTACTATGACAGTTAGGCGAGAGGTGAGAAAACTTGGATTTCATGGTCGAGCGGCTGCTCGTAAGCCCCACAACATGCCGGCAAATGCCAAACGACGCCTCGCTTGGTGTAAGGAGCGTAAATATTGGACGATTGAACAGTGGAAAAACGTTGTGTGGAGTGACGAATCACGGCAAACAATGTGGCAATCCGATGCCAGGGTGTGGGTATGGCGAATGCCCGGTGAACGTCATGTGTCAGAGTGTGTAGTGCCAGTAGTAAAATTCGGAGGCGGTGGTGTTATGGTGTGGTAGTCTTTCTCGTGGAGGGGGCTTGCACCTCTTGTTGTTTCACGTGGCACTATCACAGCAAAGGCCTACACTGATGTTTTAAGCATCTTCTTGCTTCTCACTGTTGAAGATCAATTCGAGGATGGTGATGGCATCTTCCATCACGATCAAGCATCTGTTCATAATGTACGGCCTGTGGCGGAGTCGTTACACGACAGTAACATCCCTATAATGGACTGGCCTGCACACAGTCCTGACCTGAATCCTACAGAACACCTTTGGGATGTTGTGGAACGCCGACTTCGTGCCAGGCCTCACCGACCAATATCGATACCTCTCCTCAGTGCAGCACTCTGTGAAGAATGGGCTGCCATTCCACAAGAAACCTTCCAGCATATGATTGAACGTAGGCATGCGAGAGTGGAAGCTGTCATCAAGGCTAAGGGTGGGCCAACACGATATCGAATTCCAGCGTTACTGATAGAGGGCACCACGAACTTGTAAGTCAATTTCACCCAGGTGTCAGGATACTTTTGATCACATAGTGTATGCAGTCTGGCTCTACTTCAACTCGTAGTTTATCTGCTCATTAACGTTAATATATTTTAAGCCATCGAATCTCGGATGCTAGTAGCGGTTTGTACTCTGGTTTTTCCACTGTCCACGTTTTGTCACTACGTAATGCTACGTATAAAGGGCGAGATATTTTTCCCTAGATTCCGTGCTCAGCGGAACTCATTTTCTGAAGACAGATTTTTCTACACCCTCACGTCTTTTTAAGCAATTTCCCTCAGTTCGACGATCCGATGTTATCCCATTTCCCAAATCGTAGTTTGTATCCTTCTCTCCAACCAGCTCGGTTTTCCCCTTTTCTGCTACTTGTCATAACTTAGATCTTAGTTTTCTTCATTTACAGGCTTAATTTGGTGCTAACTAACCTATCCTGCTCAATGAACTATTTTCATTTTCCTTTTCTTCGGACAAAAGTTCTACGTGATCTGCAAACTTTGATTAATGGTTTAGGCTTAAGTAAGCGGCTTCAACACATCCGTGACATCGAACTGAATCAGTTACTGATGACTGTGTGTGAAATATACCGGAAAAATTAGCCTTATCCTTTGAAGACTCTGGGGAAACAAAACGTAATACATTCATAATATTAAAGGCTATTAGTGAAAAACTGGGCGAGTATTTATTGTGCAGCATTTCAGTGAATAATAAATCACAGTATATCTTCAGAATATGGTAATTATTTAGTGTCAGTTCCAGAGATTTCGAAAATATTTGTAAATACTTATAACGTCTCGTCCACTGCCAAAATTCCCGGTTGTAAATTTGATGTTACTAACAATTTTGATTTCTCTTTCTTACTACCAGCTTCACATAATTATTCTTCGATGTTTTTAGTTGAATACACACTGTGCTTCATAAGTTAGGAAAAATAAAAGGATGAGTACAAAGTGGAAAAGTTTTGAAAGAAATAATAAAAACATATCCGAATAAAATATCATGCTCGACGTGCAACGGAACATACCGTATTAGTTACAGGAATTTCCGTCTCATTCCACAAATAACATTGCATTACAGATTCTGAAGCGATTTTCACTATTATGTGAAATGAAAGTTTCAGATTTCTCATTCGTGTACTTTCACATAATCGCTGAATTGAAACTGGAGCTGACGCAGGCAAAGTCGAGGGATTAGTTTAGTGGAAAGTACACAACAAATGATTGTATACGTGATCATCATGTTAGTATCTGGTACGTGTACGAAGATCATCGACATTGACTCTTAAAAATGAATCACTGCATTATCGACAGTGACAGGATTCCTTATCTGTAGGACATAGATAAATGTGTGTACTAAATTATTTAGCATCTTTCTCTGTTTGCGTGTGGTTAGGCTATTGTGACGCTGAAAGTGGTTCCTACCATTAGGTTTGTAAAAGGAATTTGAAAATATAACGGATTACATATGGTCACGAGATAAAAGAAATTATTCAGGTAGTGAAGGGAGACGAAAATTTAATAGTCATGGGTGACTGGAATTCAACAGTAGGAAAAGGAAGAGAAGGAAACGTAGTAGGTGAATATGGATTAGGGCTAAGAAATGAAAGAGGAAGCCGCCTGGTAGTATTTTGCACAGAGCATAACTTAATCATAGCTAACACTTGATGCAAGAATCATGAAAGAAGGTTGTATACATGGAAGAACCCTGGAGATAATAGAAGGTTTCAGATAGATTATATAATGGTAAGACAGAGATTTAGGAACCAGGTTTTAAATTGTAAGACATCTCCAGAGGCAGATGTGGACTCTGACCACAATCTGTTGGTTATGAACTGTAGATTAAAACTGAAGAAACTGCAAAAAGGTGGGAATTTAAGGAGATGGGACCTGGATAAACTGAAAGAACCAGAGGTTGTACAGAGTTTCAGGGAGAGCATAAGGGAACAATTGACAGGAATGGGGGAAAGAAATACAGTAGACATAGGATGGGTAGCTTTGAGGAATGAAATAGTGAAGGCAGCAGAGGATCAAGTAGGTAAGAAGACGAGGACTAGTAGAAATCCTTGGGTAACAGAAGAGATACTGAATTTAATTGATGAAAGGAGAAAATATAAAAATGCAGTAAATGAAGCAGGCAAAAAGGAATACAAACGTCTCAAAAATGAGATCGACAGGAAGTGCAAAATGGCTAAGCAGGGATGGCTAGAAGACAAATGTAAGGATATAGAGGCTTATCACACGAGGAGTAAGATAGATACTGCCTACAGGAAAATTAAAGAGACCTTTGCAGAAAACAGAACCACTTGCATGAAGAGCTCAGATAGAAACCCAGTTCTAAGAAAAAAAGGGGAAGCAGAAAGGTGGAAGGAGTGTATGGAGGGTCTATACAGGGGCGATGCTCTTGAGGACAATATTATGGAAATGGAAGAGGATGTAGATGAAGATGAAATGGGAGACACGATACTGCGTGAAGAGTTTGACAGAGCACTGAATGACCTAAGTCGAAACAAGGCTCCGGGAGTAGACAACATTCCATTAGAACTACTGACAACCATGGGAGAGCCAGTCCTGACAAAACTCTACCATCTGGTGAGCAAGATGTATGAGACAGGTGAAATACCCTCAGACTTCAAGAAGAATATAATAATCCCGATCCCAAAGAAAGCAGGTGTTGACAGATGTGAAAATTACCGAACAATCAGTTTAATAAGTCACGGATGCAAAATACTAAAGCGTATTCTCTACAGACGAATGGAAAAACTGGTAGAAGCCGACCTCGGGGAAGATCAGTTTGGATTCCATTGAATGTTGGAACACGTGAGGCAATACTGACCGTACGACTTATCTTAGAAGCTAGATTAAGGAAAGGCTAACCTACATTTCTAGCATTTGAAGAAGAGAAGTTTGTTAAAAATCGAGTATAGATTTAAGTGTCAAGAAGTCGTTTCTGAAAGTATTTGTATGGAGTGAGCCATGTATGGATGTGAAACATGGATGATAAATAGTTTGGACAAGAAGAGAATAGAAGCTTTCGAAATGTGGTGCTACAGAAGAATGCTGAATATTAGATGGGTAGATCACATAACTAATGATGAGGAATAGAATTGGGGAGAAGAGGAGTTTGTGGCACAACTTGACTAGAAGAAGGGATCGGTTGATAGGACATGTTCTGAGGCATCAAGGGACTACCAATTTAGTACTGGAGGGCAGCGTGGAGGGTAAAAATCGTAGAGGGAGACCAAGAGATGAATAGATGAATACACTAAACAGATACAGAAGGATGTAGGTTGCAGTAGGTACTGGGAGATGAAGAAGCTTGCACAGGATAGAGTATCATGGAGAGCTGCATCAAACCACTCTCAGGACTGAAGAACACAACAACAACATGGTCACGAGACATGCCACAACTGCATAAATTTTTAAAATATTTATTGAAACAGAAAGTTTAGTCGAGTTTTACATTATTTTAGATCAGAAGTTGATCACTAAACGTGTTCTAAACTAGTTGTCAAGTGTGACTATTTGCAAGTGAGAATGTTATAAATATTTGAAAAATTTGAAAGCATCTTGACATTTAGAATTTAATTCCAGACGTTTGATGATTTTTGAAGGTTGGTGGACTTAATATTTGTTGTTCCACATCTACGTCTGCAGCTATGTACGTGCTCCGCGAGCCACCGCTGACTTTCCTTTGCCTGTTCCACTCGCAGACAGAGAGAGGGAAAAACGATATCATATACCTCCGTATGAGCCCTAATTTCTCATGTCTTGTCTTCGTGATCCTTACGCAGAATGTATGGTGGCGGCAGTAGGATCATTCTGCAATCAGCCTGAAATGCCAGTCCTTCTGTATGCCAGTAAATTCTCATGATAACGTTTATCGAAAAGAGCGTCGCCGTCCATCCAGGGACGCATCTCAGTAACACTTTTGTATTATTCGAAACTACCGGTAATAAATCTAGCGGCCCGCCTCTGTATTGCTTCACTGTCTTCCTTTAATCTGACCTGGTGCGGGTCCCAAGCACTCGAGCAGTACTCAAGATTAGGTCGCACCAGCGTCCTATATATGGACTATCATACATGAGCTACACTTTCCTAAAATTCTCCCAATAAGCCGAAGTCGACCATTCCACTTTCCAACCATAATCCTGACATGCTCGTTCCATTTCATATCGATTTGGAACGTTACGGTCAGATATTTAAAGACGTGACTGTGTCGAGCAAGACACTAGAAAACTCGCATTCGAACGTGACACATTTGTTTCTCCTACTGATTCGCGTTAACTTATATTTATTCACGTTTAGGGCCAGACGCCATTCACTACATCAACTTTTAGTTCGGTCTTGCACAAATCGCGTAGGACCACTCGTTATCTTCAATCATCTTCGTTTTTTATAGCCAAAACGTTTTCTTCTTATTAATTACTTGGATGCAAAGTATTGATGTTCCACAATAATATTCATTTAATAGTTGTTATGAACCCACTTTCGACTTCTTAGGCGTCGTCAGATTACTTAATACTAAATACTCAGTCCACACAACTTCAGCGAGAATTCATAGTTGTCTAAAGATTACTGTACAAAACTTTATGGCATTTTATGTCTAAATCGATACCAAACACATGCGTCAGGTAATACGTAAAGAGACTGTGAACAAATAAATCATGTAATACAGTATATACAAATATTAAAACGATATGAATGTACACTGAAAAGCCAAAGAAACTGATACACCTTCGTAATAACGTGTAGGGCTCCCGCGAGCAGTCAAAAGTGCCACAACACGACGAATGTCTGAAGTTGCGCTGGATGGAACTGACACCATGAATGTTGCAGGACTGTCCATAAATCTGTAAGAGTACGGGGGCGGTAGGAGGGGAGGGGGGTGAATGGGTGGAGATGTGGACATCTCTTCTGAACAGCACGTTGCAAGGCATCCCAGATATGATCCGAGATATGCTCTATAATGTTCATGTCTGGGAAGTATGGTGGCCAGCGGAAGTGTTGAAACTCAGAAGAGTGTTCGTGGAGCCACTCTGTAACAACTCTAGACATGGGGGAGGGAGGGGGGGGGGAAATGTAGCATTGTCGTGATGGAATTGCATAAGTCCGTCAAAATGCACAATGGACATGAATGGATGCAGGTGATCAGACAGGATGCTTACGTACGTGTCACCTATCAAAGTCGTTTCTAGACGTATCAGTCCAACTGCACACGCCCCACACCAGTACAGAGCCTTCGCCAGCTTGAACAGTCCCCCGCGGACATACAGGCTCCATGGATTCATGAGGTTGTGTCCATAACCGTACACGTCCATCCTCTCCATACAATTTGAAACGAGACTCATCCGACCAGGCAACATGATTCCAGTCACCAACAGTTCAATGTCGATGTTGATGGATCCAGGCGAGGCGTAAAGCTTTATGTCGTGCAGTCATCAAGGGTACAGGAGTGGGTCTTCGGCTCTGAAAGCCCATATCGATGATGTTTCGTTGAATGGTTCGCACGCTGACACTTGCTGATGGCCCAGCATTGAAATCTGCAGCAATTTTCGGAAGGGTTGCACTTCTGTCACGCTGAAAGATTATCTTCAGTCGTCGTTGGTCCCTTTCTTGCAGGATATTTTTTCGGCCACAGCAATGTCGGAGATTTGAAGTTTTACAGGGTCCCTGATATTCACGGCACACTCGTGAAATGGTCGTACGGTAAAATCCCCACTTCATCGCTACTTCTGAGATGCTGTGTCCCTTCGCTCGTGCGCCGACTATAACACCACGTTCAAATTCACTTACATCTTGATAACCTGCCATTGTAGCAACAGTAATTGATCTAACAATTAGCCAGAAATTTGTTGTGTTATATAGACGTCGCTGACCGCAGCGCTGAATTCTGCCTGTTTACATATATGTATTTGAATAAGCATACGTTTCTGCGGCGCTTCAGTGTATTAAGCCAATAATGTTATACAATGTAATGTGAACAAACTGGTGAATGCGACGAACAGACCGACAAAAAAAAAGGGGGGGGGGGGAGAATAAAGTCTATGCAATGTGGGTGTGTAACTGCTATGACAAGCTTATATCTAATGGTGAAAGAAATAACTGGCTGCTGATACGTTAATAATGGTGAGGAATGGAACTGTGTTTAGTCGTTAACGACCATGTCAGGGTTCTTCGATGTTTATTGAAGGCCAGAGTTTGAAGTAGGTAGTGCTAGTTTTCTGGCTTTAGTACGGTAATGGAGAACATCACATTTCACATCATATGAAAGACATTCATTCAGAGCATATTCAGCAAATGTGGAATCTTTCTTTTTCAGTCCCCAGCTCCTTTTATGCTCAGTCAGTGTAGTAGTTATAGCCCTACCTGCTTGACCTACATATAATTTGCCACACAGATTGCAGGAAATTCTGTAAATTACTCTCTGTTCTAAAGGTGGAATCTTATCTTTACTGTTGAACAGAAGGTGGGCAACAATATTGCTGCTGTAAAAAGCTGGAGCATATTTCCTAGATTTTAGTTTCCTGAAAAGAACCTGTGAAGTCCTACCCGCATATAGCATGTAGGCTCATTTGCCATTAGTCTGGTTTTGTGCTATATGAGCTGGATAAAGGGTGCTGGTATCCTCAAAAAATGGTTCAAATGGCTCTGAGCACTATGGGACTCAACTGCTGAGGTCATTAGTCCCCTAGAACTTAGAACTAGTTAAACCTAACTAACCTAAGGACATCACAAACATCCATGCCCGAGGCAGGATTCGAACCTGCGACCGTAGCGGTCTTGCGGTTCGCTGGTATCCTCTGTCACTTCTATTTGCTGAGTGTGTTGTCAATTAGTGTAGGACTATAACCATTGCAGTATGCTATTTCTTTAATTATTTTAAATTAATTTTCAAAATCTGATTTTGTTTGCAGTGCACCATGGAGTGGAAGGCTGCATGTTTGTGTGTTATGGAATGATGGGAACTGGCTGGTATTACTATGTCTGTTGAGGTCACTTTCCTGTATATCTTTAATACGTACTGTTGTTTACTGATGTCAATGGTGAGGTCTAAAAATTTGATAGTCTCCTCCCAACTCCACTGTAAGGTTGATTTTATTGTGCTGTGAACCCAAATGTTGAAAAAGTTTATTTAATTGTCTGGTGGTACAAATCCACTAGCACAGTATATCACCACGTACCTAGTCCAATACTGTATTTTAGAACGTAGAGGGTCTTTATCTAAAAATTTTTGCTCAAAATTATCCATAAACATTTCAGCTAATAAGGGATTCTGCGGGGACCCCGTTGGTAAACTATCTGAGTGCCTGTGCAGAGCCTGTTGTAATTGGAAATAATTTTCCTTTAAGCATGTTTCAGTTGCCATCCTTCTGTCTCCACTGGATTTGTTCTGGTTTTATGTAACCATTCTGTTAAAATTTCCTTTGCCTCTGTGCCAGGAACGTTAGAAAACAGGCTGCCAACATAAAATGAGACTAGCTGTACACTAGATGGAATGGGTACATGTTTTATTTTTTTAACTAATGCATGTGAATTAGGTATTCCAAATTTTGTTTAATATTTAGTTGTTGTTTTAATTAGTGAATCTAACGTTTTCGCTAATTTATGGTGAGACTGTGAAGCTTAGGTAACCCGTATGACTTGGTACTACTGGAGTCACTTTTATGAGGTATTTGGAATCACCATCAGTAAATATGGATTTGCAGGTTTTAATAAGGTTCTTCACTTCCATTGTTCATTTCATTGTGGGAACTTTAGATACTCAGGGAACTCTACAGGGCAGAGGGATGTAAGCACTTTTTCAGTATATTATGACTTACTAGATATTTTCCTTTTTGTTGCCACATTTGTTCCAGGTGTCCATCTACCATATTTTGATTGATGATCTTATCTGGTATCGGAATGAAAAGCAATGGAGGTAAACAATAGCCTTGCCTTACACCTGTTCTCATACCATAATATTTCATGTACTCATGGAGAATACTATTCGGGTTGCTTTTGTTCACGGTAAGTGGGGTAAGTTAGCTGTATTGTTACCCACATTAAACAGTATCTTCTAGTCAGTCAGGTCATAGGCTTATTAAAGTCTACAAACATCACATCTCTGGGGACGGGGTAGCACCCTCTTGAGATTGCAGATCTGTTGTGCAGAAGACCGGCCTTCTCGAAAACCAAGCTTACAATCGCCTATCTTACATTCCATCTGCTGCTATGATGTGGTTACACGAGGGGATGCTTTGTAGGCGAAAGGTAGAAGAGGAATGCCTCGTTAACTGATGGGATCTATTTATGTGGAGGAAGAATCAAAGCAGCTTTATCTCCTACAGGCATAACGACGCTCTGCAAAATATTCACAATGATGGCTTGTAGTCCGTCAGCAATGAGTTTGCTTCCAGTCTCGAGCATCGAAGCAACTACAGCGATTCGCCAAGTTACTTTGTTATTTTTGAGTGTAATATGATGTATCGTATTGTGTTTCGATGAAACTGAGTCTTTGCTCGGGAGGGATTTACCAAATTGTAGTTTTTCTGTAGAAGGCGCACACTTGAGTACTTTCTTAAACTAATGCTTCTTAATGTCACAATTAGCCTTTGAGTTTAGCTCGAGTGTTCCGCCTGAACGACAGAAACAAATGCTTAGTGGCTTGTAGTTTGCTAGTCCTTCTAGCAGTTTTGTCCAATCTACTGAAGTGTTCCTTGCGTTTAATCCGCCTGAGAAATTTTGTGAATTCTCTTGATTTTGACCACAATGTAAATGTCCTCCGGATCGGATTTGGGTTTACAGAGGTCTATGACGTTTGCGGGTTCTTCAAGAGCATTTATGTTTTCCAGGAGTTGTGGCGACTTCCCTTGCTGGTAATTTAATGGTTTCGAGAGGAACTTCACAATTCTGTGTGTTCGAATGCAGTGACTGCATTAATTCCTGTGAGATATCATTTAAATATTTTTTTTTACTTTTTTCAAACAAACAGTCTCTGTAGCAATATTTATTGTTACCTACGTCATATACCGAACCCCTCGTTCCCCTCCCTTCTTCCTCTTCCTAATTTATCTTCCCTCCCCTCACCCCTTCTCCTATAGCCTCGTGGCTTCCCTTCCCAATCCTTGTTTCACAATTTTCGCTTCCTTTGTTTTTTCCGTTCATTTTTATTCATTTATTTGAACATCTGCACATTTGATTACTATTTTGCTAATGACCATTCTGTCATTTAATTGTTATTTAGGTCTTACCAACCACTGTTCTCACTGTCATTCACATTTTATCGGTAGTATAATTTTTCATTTCTCGCTTATATTACAGGAACTGTTTTTGTAGGCTCGCTACTTAATTTCTCGATTTTATACCACTTCCTCTCGTCAGTTCTAGTATTTTAATTTTCTGGCTTACATAAGCCGTTCTATCCTTTCCCATCAAGTTCCGCTTTTATCTCACTTCACTCTGCATCCTTCACTTCTCAACATACATTTCATCGACTACAGTAGTTGTTTATTAGTGAGACACATGCCAGTAAACGCCGGGCAACACACACGGTTTGCTGCTGGTGCTTGGTGAGTTACTTTCCTCGCTTTTCCTGAATGCTCGCCCTCGTGTGTATTCGCAGGAGCGCTTCCGTGAAGTTTGAAAGGTAGGAGACAAGGTACTGGCGGAATTAAAGCTGTGAGGACGGGGCGTCAGTCGTGCTTGGGTAGCTTACTTGGTAGGGCACTTGCCCGCGAAAGGCAAAGGTCCCGAGTTCGATTCTTGCTGCGGCACACAGTTTTAACCTGCCAGGATGTGACGACTGCTGTGGGTGCGTTGTTATCGAGGCTGGACCGCGGTTCAACGGAAACGCGTCGACTGGCCAGATTAATCACGTTTTGTTGTTAACACTAGCTCAAAGGTCGTATCAACGCCATCATTCCGGCAAACGGCTGCTCGCTACACGAATCGCACCGTTCGATGTAGAGGGCCACATTACTAAATAGGGGAAACGGAATAGTCGCTGCTGTTTCCGCTAGCTCGCGCAGTTCGCGGGAATTCGCTCATTTAAAGAGCGCGGGGGCGTGGGATGAATTTCAGCTATTGAAAGCCTGAATACAATTACGGGTAAAATGAACATTTATTGACTTCGATATATTTATTGAAATACTTGTGACCGTAATAAAATCGGATGACTGCTGGTGCCTGATGTACATTGAGTTCCATACTTGATAAATCTTAAACCTTGCTTCTGAGTACGCTAATAAATTCGTGTTTCACGGGACGGGATAATCAAAGGATGGGTTAACCACACACTGACTTAGACATGTGCATATAGCTGATAAGGTTTACACAGAGGAGTAAAAAAACAAAGACGCTTAGCCATGGTCACACGGGCCTAGCAAAGAGATTCTTCTCCGACGATTTTAACACGCTGAATGAATATGTGGTTACCGTTGACATACACAAACAAAGATCAAATCATGAACTAAAAACACATTTCACTTTAATACACCGTGTAAGAGGAACATTACGGAAATTATAGCATAAAAAGCTCTTAAACCAGAACCGAATACGAAAGAATTTCACAAGAAACGGAGAGCAATTGCACTGAATTTATCGCGAAGTTAAGAGAGCTGAAAGCTCTAAAGCATAAACACCAAAACGTGGTGGTAGTAAACAAACGCAAGTGTCTTGTAATGGAATCTGCAGAATAAAAAGGATTGAAAAATCAGTTACAAAATCTCACTGGTATCATACAATGCACACGAACTCGCTGTTAGGAAAATGAGAAGCTTCTTTAACTCGATCGTTACCGATTCAACATACATCCATGTATTGAAATGACTAGTTGAATCAAACAGTAGCCTAGGAAATCGCCTAAATTTATTCAACACTCGCGATGTTAAAATAAAATTGCTCAACACTCGCGATGTTAAAATAAAATTGCTCACTCAAACTAGCAGAGTATAACGCTATAAGAGAAAACCGTTAGGGCTTCAGCTAGACTGAAAACTTAGACAAATTCAGACATTAACCATACTATCAAGGAGAAGCTCTTACGAGCAAATTGGGGTCTGTCCCTCCAACGGAAGTGACCAGAGAGCAGGTCTACTGTACTGTGACAACCTACACAAAGGGTTCGACCAAGGCAAACAGAAACCTGTTTGCTTGCCACCAGGCATCTTCTTAAGTTGGTCATACTATCACAGTATCAGACTGCTCTACTCCCACAGCTATGGACATAGAATTCGTAACTGCACTGACATTCGTTCGTGTTATTATTCTAACAGATAAAGGAAAGGACAGGTACAGTGGACATTATAAACATGAGTGAAGGACTCAGAGAAGTAGCAAAACTTAATGGACTTTGCACAAATGCATCTGAATCGGAGAATTATCAGGCAAGTTTAGTATAAAATATGAAAAATGCGTAAACTGTGCCTGATATGAACGCACTCAGCTGCTCGCATCTTTATACGAGAGGGAATTTACTAAATGTACCGTAAATTGAGGCGTCAGAGATAATGAAATGAGGTTATTTGAAGTAAAATCTCATGGAGAGTCTCACATTAACACGCTTCATCATGGACTGAGGCCGGTGGGGGCAGCATTATGCTACTGTGAAATAATGTTTATCTGGGTTTCGATGGGGCATGTGGACAACTACGGACAACTTGAACGTTATTGCAGATCATCTGAATCTCCTCACGCTTGCTGTCTTCTCCGACAATGGCAGGATCTTCCAGCAGGAGACCTGTTCTCGTCATAAAGCCAGAATCGAGCTGCTATATTTAAGGAGCATTATAGTGAACACACGTTGATGTCTTCCGCATCAGATTCACCTAAACTGAACGCGATGGCCTGTCCATAGATAGCAGCTGGAGCCACACACCTCTTCAAACCTAATAGAAAAGGTGGAACAACACTCTTTAAAGCTTGTGGTCATATTGCTTTGGCCTGTCAGCGTATTTCCCGTATTTTCAGCATCGCCCTAGTTTTGCCCCTTCGATTTACTAAATGAAATACCGTTAAGTTTCTCTGTCATTGTAACCGTATTTATCTCAGTGTGGGATGGATACTGATGAAGAAATCAATTCTGTACCTAAATGCTGGTGAGACATTTGTTCACGCAGTTGAAGCATCTGAGATTCATCTTCTGGGTTGATTCTAGGGAGCCTGAGACAGACAGCATACCACAAGTCCGTTAAACGATGAATGGAGGATTCATTCGCTTGCGAGATACGCAACAGGAGACTTAAAATTTTGTCCGTGGGAAATTTTGCACCGTTGACTTCACACTCTTGAATTCGGGCAGCCAGTAACTACCAACTCACCACATGTTTTAATAACTGTCTTGCGTCTTCACTGACGAGACATCTGGAATGATATGAAGTGCACTCGCGGCTTAGGCAGACACGGTTTATGACGCTAGCTAGAGCAATTGGAACGAAAAAATGACAAGACAGTAACATAGCGTTAGTACACACAGGCCTTCTCATAGTTAATAACGAAGAATGAGGCAGTTGAAAATATACTCTATTACAAAGAAAAACCTGAGTCCGTAAACGAGTCGTTTGCGAAGATGTGACACTTGGTACATACACACTAGGACACTAACACAATTTGCTGCTGACGTACAGTTAAAGAAGCACAGCTGCGCATTCTGGCCCAGAAGAGCCACACCGAACCGATCGACCGACCGCCGTATCGTCCACTGTCAATGACGTCATTTTGGATGCAGTATGGAGGTGCATGGGTTCGGCACAACACTCTCCCAGTCATTTTAGGCTTTCATATTTCAATCAAATAGCTCCTTAACTGACATGACGAGACTGATTGCACACCTTCCATTCCTCCCATCAAGCATAAATCCCTGGTAGTACCAGGAATCGAAACCTGGGTCCTGCGCATAGCAGCCAGACACGTTGAGCACTGAGCTACGGAAGCGGCCGCTGCTGCTATTCCAAAACGACATTTACCAATGTCGTCCAAGACAGGTAGGTTGAACAGAGCTTGTACTATAATGCTCAGAAGTACCCGAAACGCTTGAACTGCGTTCCTCCTGGTTTGTAAGGAAACCACATAACGTAATCATCTTGCAGTTCCTCTAATCCCTATTCCGCACAGTCGTTTCACTACAGAAAATCGTTACTGCGAGAGATAACTAGAGATCGTTGTTCCTTACAGCTATCTGTCCAGGTACAACATAATACCACAATAATTCTAATGAAGCTTCCTGGCAGATTAAAACTGTGTGCCCGACCGAGATTCGAACTCGGGACCTTTGCCTTTCGCGGGAAAGTTCTCTACCATCTGAGCTACCGAAGCAGCTCAGATGGTAGAGCACTTGCTCGCGAAAGGCAAAGGTCCCGAGTTCGAATGTCGGTCGGACACACAGTTTTAATCTTCCAGGAAATTTCATATCAGCGCACACTCCGCTGCAGAGTGAAAATCTCATTCTGGAATAATTCTAATGTCAAGAAACACACTCCTTAACTCTTCTGAACTGAAATTAATTAAATTAATGGCGCTTCAAAAACAAAGTATCAACTAGCAATAACAAGACGAAAATTAATGTATTGGATGGGGACTCAGAACTCGTATCCAGTAACTACGTCCCAGGTAACTAACCACGAAACGGCTTAAATATAGTTTCAATAATAAGTAACGAAATGAGTGCATGTTTATGCTTGATAAAACGTGATGAAACTTCATTTTGCAAGGCGATGTTAACTAATCACCATCAATTGTCAGATGTAGAGTTCTGCAACCACTAGCTACATGACTGAAACTGAAATCACGAGACAAAAATGTTCTACCTTACTAGGATTCGAGCCCGGCACCTCTCGCAGTAATTTTGTAGCTATCTGTCCAAGTGCAACATAATACCATAATAATTCTAATGTCAGGAAACACACTCCTTAACGCTTCTGAACTGAAATTAATTAAATTAAAGACGCTTCAAAAACTGAGATGTGCACATGTCTGAACTGGAAATAACGTTACGAAATGTTACTTTCTGACTGATATAAAAGATTTACGGGTTAGTTCGTCTTTTGTGAAGGTATCTGTTTGGACTGTAGCCTTGTACGGAAGTTAAACTTGGGAGATAAGCAGTTAAGAGAAAAAGAAAACAGAAAGTTTTGTAATCTGCTGGTACAGATGAATAACAAAGATTACACTGGTAGAGCGATTAACGAACGAGGTGTTACTGAATGAAATTGGAAAAAAAGAAATTTATGCCCAACTTCACTAAAAGAATGGATCGGTTGATAGGATGCATCCGGAGCAATCAAGAAAGGAAGAAAGTGTGTGTGTGTGGAGCAGGAAGAGGGGGTGGGGGGGGGGGGGTAAGTATTGTAGGAGGAGACCAAGAGGCATAAATATTATAAGCAGCAGATTGAGAGGGCTGTACGTTATAGCAGCTATTCAGGCGTGAAGAGATAAAATGGCGGACAATGACTGATGTGCTTTGGGATAAGAAGACTCCGGACCAAGTTGAAAATATACCCATTTGCAATGTGCCCTGTTGCCTTGTACAGTGTAGAATGTAGAATGTTGGACCACCATAAAAGAAGCAGAGCAACGACTTGCTATAATGGAAACCAAAATCCATCGGTGAACATCTGGCCCGACACCTCACGATCTTGTGACGAATGACACCGGCGATCGGAGTGGTACCTACCGTTCAGAATGATGTGTCGGCAGCGGGGCCAACACCTTGTAGATCGAAGTGGCTGAAAGTGCACGCTAAACTAACGCAGACGGGCGTGAAGTACTGGAACATGAGACTTATTAATGAATAAGAAGAAAAGTACGTAGCTGGAATAATATACTTAACTTTATTCTCTTGTTGGAATACATCTCTTGAATAGTAGTAAGCTATAAGCACTGATACAAATGGCGCCTTGCTAGGTAGTAGCTATGGAATAAGCTGAAGGCTATTCTATCAGTCTCTCGGCAAATGAGAGGAAGACTTGGTAGGTCTGGTCGCAAGCTATGTCGTCCGTACAACTGGGGCGAGGTCATGTCCGTGTCTTGTGACCTGCCATGTGGTGGCGCTAGGATTGCGATTACACAGTGGCGACACGCGGGTCCGACATGTACTACAGGACCGCGGCCGATTTAAGTTACCACCTTGCAAGTGTGGTGTCTAGCGGTGACACCACATTCCTCCCCCGCAAATCGGCGAACGGTCGTGAGATAAGGCTTCCGCCCGCCGTGGGGAGGACCCCATGTTGACGTATGCTATGAGGTGGGGAGCCTAACAACAGGCGAGGCCGTGCCACCCGCACCCGGCCATTCGGTCCGAGGGGAGCTAGGAAACGCCTGCAAACCTAGTCCAGGGTGCACGTCAACATGAGGTGTAGGCGCACGTAATGATACACGAGGGGCCGAAGAGTCGACCTCCATTGCGTCGGGGAAGCCGACGGGCGAAGACGACATCTGGTCCGGAGCGGGCAAGAGGTCCATGGCGGAGGACAGCTGGTCACGGGAAGCGAGCGGCGGCGCGCGACCCAGGGAGGCGCGTGGCGGCTGCAGCGAAGCATCCACTGCGGGCGGCGCCGGCGGCAGCTGCGGCGGCTGCTGCGGCGGCGGCGGCGCGACGCCATGGGGCAAAATGGAAGGCAGCGTCGGTAACACCTGGGGATGAGGCGAGCCAGTAGATGGGTCCCCAGGGCGCTGACCTGACGGCTCCGTCGCTGAAAGCAGACGGGGAGCGGCAGAACCCAGGCGACGACAGAGGCGCAGCTGATTGAGATGCCGACGCACCTCACCAGAGGCCCCCAAAACCAAATACATCGCGCGGCCGAGGCAGCGAAGAATGCGCCCTGCGAGCCAACGCTGTGAACCGCGATAGTTGCGATAATAGACAACGTCGCCAGGAGCAAAAAACAGGAGTCTGCCGCTGCACAGGAACCTGATGTGGCGGATGCAGCAAAGACATCAGGGTGCGATGAGATCGACCATGGAGCAATTCAGCCGGCGAGCGACCATCGCGGGGCTGAGAGCGATACGATGACAAAAAGAGTAACAAAGCGTCCTCCCGAGAATGCGATTCTTTCAATTTCAACATCTGTGACTTGAAAGTCCGGACCAATCGTTCCGCGGCACCGTTGGACTGAGGCGAAAACGGCGCGGATGTCAGATGTTGAATACCATTGGCCTTGCAGAATGACTGAAAGTCTGCGGACATGAATTGTGGGCCATTGTCGGAAACAATAGTCTGCGGAAGACCTTCAATGCAAAAGATAGCAGACAAGGCTTGGATTGTGGCAGAAGACGTCGTGGAAGACATCCGGACAACAAAAGGAAAATTACTGAAAGCATCGACCACAACCAACCATCGAGCATTCCAGAATGGACCAGCAAAATCGATATGCAAGCGTTGCCAAGGGTAAGTGGCTTTCGGCCATGCAAAGAATTTCCGCGGCGGTGCGGATTGTTGTTCGGCACACGCCACGCAAGAGGAGCACATATTCGTAATCGCAGTATCGATTCCGAACCAAGTACAGTGCTGACGAGCAAGTTGTTTCGTACGCACTATACCCCAATGTCCGTGGTGAAGAAGCTTTAAGACAGAGGACTGCAACGAACGTGGGACCACGACTCGGGATTGATCATTATCAGAACGCAACAACAAAACACCACGTCGTACAAAAAGTCTCTCCTTGTGAGCAAAAAAACGGCGAACCAAAGGATCCTCGATCCGTGACTTTGACAAGGGCCATTGCGTAGCAACAAAACGCAAAACAGTAGCAAGGATAGGGTCAGCAGCTGTGGCTGTAGCGACACGACGAAAATCAATCGGAAACGATGCGACCACGTCATCGGCTTCCGAATCAATGAACATGCAAGCAAGTTCGGAAGAATCGAATGCCTTATCCTCAGCAACAGGCAAACGGGACAACGCATCAGCGTTGCCGTGCTTAGCAGTGGACCGATACAAGATATCGTAGCGGTACTGCGAGAGAAAAAGTGACCAGCGAATGAATTTCTGCGCTGTACGTGGAGGTACAGGCCTGGTCGGATGAAAAAGCGATGTCAAAGGTTTGTGGTCGGTGATGATTGTAAAGTGACGACCATACAAGAAGTCATGGAACTTGGTAACACCAAACACGAGAGCTAAAGCTTCTTTCTCTATTTGTGAATAATTTCTTTGCGCAGAGGAGAGCAATTTGGACGCAAAGGCAATAGGGCGATCATGCGAGCCATCCTTGTGCGCAAGCACAGCACCGATCCCGAAATCCGATGCATCTACCAACAACAAAAGGGGTTTTCGGGGATCGAATGGCGTAAGGCAAGTATTTGAAAGTAACGCCGATTTCAACTGGCGAAAGGCGCGTTCGCATTCCGTCGTCCAGACGAACGGAACACCTTTACGGCGTAAGCGATGAAGCGGAGCTGAAATGGAAGAAGCATTGCGCAAAAATTTATGATAATAATTTATTTTACCCAACACACTCTGTAGCTGTTTCAAATTCTGCGGAGCAGGTAAGTCCTGTATGGCACGGAGGTGCTCTGGACTCGGATGTATACCTTGGGCATTTATGACATGCCCCAGGTAGGGTAAGTCCCGAGCAAAGAACACACATTTGTCCTTTCTCAAGCGAAGACCATTCTGACGCAAGACCTGAAATAATGTTCGGAGATTTTGCAAATGTTCTGCTTCTGTCTGTCCTGAGATCACAATATCGTCCAGATAGTTCGCAGCAGTAGGGACCGACGCACAAATAGTTTGTAAATATTGCTGAAACAATGCAGGGGCGGAGGCACACCCGAATGGCAGTCTTTTGAAGCGATACAAGCCAAGATGCGTGTTTACCACCAAGACGCGCTGGGAGTCTTCGTCCACAGGTATCTGCAAGTACGCATCTGCTAGGTCCAATTTTGAAAAATATTTTCCCGGGCACAGCTTTGTCAAAAAGATCTTCCGGGCGGGGCAAAGGAAAAGTAGCAGTCACAAGTTGTGGATTCACAGTGGCCTTGAAGTCCACACAAAGTCTCAATTTTCCGGAAGGTTTTGGCAAAATTACTAAGGGTGAGGCCCAGAGAGAAGCCTGCACACGTTCAATTACACCTTGAGATTCTAAATCGGCCAATGTTCTTGCGACCTCATCACGCAATGCGTGGGGAACATTGCGCGCTCTGAAAAATTTCGGTTGCGCGTTGTCTTTCAATTCCAAATGTGCAGCATAGTTCTTAGCGCAACCAAGGCCCGGTGCAAAAATGTCTGCAAATTCTTCACAAAGACTAGAAACACTGGCGGAAGGCACAGTCTGATTCACTGATAGGACCTGATTTACTATAGACAAATTAAACAATTGAAACAAATCTAAACCAAACAAGTTCACTGCACTAGAAGAACGAAGAACGTAAAATGATACAAGTTTTGTTTGTCCCTTGTATGTTGCAAGAAGGCTGCACTGTCCTAACACAGGTATATGCTGTCCTGAGTAACTAGTTAACTTAACATTTGCGGCACGCAATGGCGGTTTGCCCAGTTGTTTGTACGTGTCGTGATTGAGCAACGAAACTGCAGCTCCGGTATCGAGCTGGAATGGTATCACTTTGCCTGCAAAGTCGAGGTCCACAAAAAGTTTATTGTCCTGTTGACGACAAGAGCGACTGTCACGTGCAATTTGAACTGATACAGGTACAGAAGCACTTGCGACTTTACGGGATTTCCTGCGACGTCGACACACACTTTGGGTGGGACGAACACAGTCACTGTTAGCTAAAGTGTCACTGGACGGGTGGGAATGAACTACATTAATGTCCATGGGCGAAGGTCCACGAGCCTGATTGTCCTGGGTGCGATTCCGGCGCGAAGCAAAAGGCCTGGAATTATTGCGATTGTCTGATCTAAGCTTTTTCTGGCAAACACTTTGAACATGTCCCTTCTTTTGACAGTAAAAGCAAATAGCTTGGCGTGACGGGCAATTTTCACGCGAATGTCTAGTTGCACACCGCGGGCATGATTTCACTGCAGTTGCTTGCTTACGCGGCGCACGTGTTTGCGAGCGAGGCTGCGACGGGCGCGAGGGCCGCTTAGCGTCCCGTGCAGCGGGCCCGGCGGGCTGATTAATGTGACACACTGCTGGCGAAGTTTCAAATGAGTCCTGAGCAAAGTCAAGTGTGTCTTGCCTATCCAATATGTCTATCACTTGTTGAAGGGAGGGATTTACGAGTTTCAAAATCTGTTCCCGTATGCGAACATCAGAAACGTTCTGTGCTATTGCATCACGCACCATTGTATCGGAATATGGGAGGCCACATTCACAGGCAAACGCGCAGTCTCTAGTAAGGCCTTGCAAAGTTGCAACCCACTCCCTATTAGTCTGACCGGCCGTACGTTTTGTACGAAAGAACGTATACCGTTTTGCAACTACATTTACTGTTTCTTTGAAATAGGCATCTAAAGCAGACAAAATTTCTTCGTAGGACAGAGTTGCTACGTCGCGTCGGGGAAACAATTTCACTATCACACGGTAGGTAGACACACCGACACAAGAAAGCAAAAACGGCTGCCGCTCTTTACCTTGAATTCTGTATGCTGCTAGGTGAAACTGGAACTGGCTGGCCCACTCAGTCCAGGTTTCGCACGTGGCCTCAAAGGGCCTAAATGGCGGTGCGACAGCGTTGTGTGGCTGCGGTAACGATGAAGCGGCGGCTGCCGCATCGGTTTGCAGCGCACGTTGACCCTGGACGAGCTGTCCAAGGGCTTCCAATAACGCCTGCGTCTGCTGATTCTGCAAGCGAAAAAATTCAGACAGTACATCTGGAGATTGTGGCGAAGCCATGACACAAGCAAATCAGAGCACAAAAAGGGAAAAAGAACAAATCAGTCCAAAGCAGAAAAAACACTTTCTCTCGTCGCCATGTGATGTGTCGGCAGCGGGGCCAACACCTTGTAGATCGAAGTGGCTGAAAGTGCACGCTAAACTAACGCAGACGGGCGTGAAGTACTGGAACATGAGACTTATTAATGAATAAGAAGAAAAGTACGTAGCTGGAATAATATACTTAACTTTATTCTCTTGTTGGAATACATCTCTTGAATAGTAGTAAGCTATAAGCACTGATACAAATGGCGCCTTGCTAGGTAGTAGCTATGGAATAAGCTGAAGGCTATTCTATCAGTCTCTCGGCAAATGAGAGGAAGACTTGGTAGGTCTGGTCGCAAGCTATGTCGTCCGTACAACTGGGGCGAGGTCATGTCCGTGTCTTGTGACCTGCCATGTGGTGGCGCTAGGATTGCGATTACACAGTGGCGACACGCGGGTCCGACATGTACTACAGGACCGCGGCCGATTTAAGTTACCACCTTGCAAGTGTGGTGTCTAGCGGTGACACCACACAGAAGATGAGAGAAAGCCGTCTACAACGGTTTGGAGTCGTACTTCGAGCAGACCATGGTACAGTAACACAAGACGGGTTTCCGTTGCAAGTCGATGCTAAACGATCTATTGAAAGACCGGGACAACGGTGACTAGACATTCTCCGTATAGACCACAAGGTAGTGGGTCTCACCCTGAAAAAGCGCAAGATGGAGTCAAGTGTAGAAAGGGAGCCAGAAGAGCGGATCGCGATACATCGCGCGACAAACACTTAGCAAGAAGAAGAAGAAGAAGAAGAAGAAGAAGAGGAGGAGGCTTGCACAGATAGACTAGCGTGAAGAGCTGCATCAAATAATCTTCGAAATGGAGACCACAACAATACCCAAAAGAACGTACACTGGACCGAAAGTTAATCGCACTGAGGAGACATCGCACTAATATCTTGGAGTAACACCGCCTCTAGGCTTCTTAAAGGCGGTAGTGTGCCATAGTGTTCGTAAAACCAGGAACGTATGGGGGATATTTTTTCTTTAAACCATTTAATGACATCGGGCCTCTCTCGGTGCAGCACTGTAATTTCTGCCATTCACGGTGTTTGTTCCCGATAGCCATTTTGTTCATTCAGATGGTTCAAATGGCTCTGAGAACTATGGGACTTAACTTCTGACGTCATCAGTCCCCTAGAACTTAGAACTACTTAAAGCTAACTAACCTAAGAAAATCACACACATCCATGCCCGAGGCAGGATTCGAACCTGCGACCGTAGCGGTCGCGCAGTTCCAGACTGTAGCGCCTAGAACCGCTCGGCCACCCCGTTAGTTCATTCACATTATGGCTTGTCAAATGACAGGGTGGATGTCATACGAACAGCTACAGAGTCAGATTTCTACCTGGTGGCCACAACTGGAACTAATTTGTTTTTCAGCGTAGAACAGTTACGCATTAACGCATTAGCGTATCTACCAAATATCGACGCCGTACGATAACTACAGCCCACACTGGATCTTCTTAAGTAGCTGCACTTTAATCATAACCTCCCGCTATTGCTTATTCTAGCAAAATACGGTATCGTTACGAAATTAAAAAATTTTTGTTTGGAGGTTGTATGGTGCTTTTATCATTAACTGTTATCCGCAACGTGTGCCGTTTCGCGTTGCTTACATCTTACAAGCGCATCGGAAGCGAGAGGCAGCGCACAGTTAATGATTACTTGATGATCCAGCGCGGGGTCATAACGTTGGAAGAGGGCCTAGGCTGTGCCCGCACAAGCCGTACTGGCGATGGGGCAGTGCCGCGGAAACTGACACACGGCCATAAAGCGTCCGCCTAGCAGGACAGCGAGCACGCCATTAAGCGGAAGCTACAGTACGTGTCCACGTTCGTGCGTTGTGGACCTCCAGAGTACACAACCCCGATACCAGCGTCTGCGTCTACACGGAATGCCCAGAATTGCCAACGACGTAACGACAAGTCACACACTATGTAAATAGTACCTTTAGTTTTGACGCTGATGCCTCCAAAGGCTATTATACAATATCAACGAACAAAATACTGGTCACACCCTTAGACGAATTCTCTGTAGATTTGCAGCGCTACGACTGGTTGGGTTCAAATGGTTCAAATGGCTCTGAGCACTATGGGACTCAACATCTTAGGTCATAAGTCCCCTAGAACTTAGAACTAATTAAACCTAACTAACCTAAGGACATCACACACACCCATGCCCGAGGCAGGATTCGAACCTGCGACCGTAGCAGACCCGCGGTTCCGGACTGCAGCGCCAGCTACGACTGGTATCAGATGATCGTGTGACCCTCGCTGACGTCTAGTCATGACAGGGAAGTGGTGTGTATGTACCAGTCGGTGGTATGGAATCTGATGAAGATCGAAGTGCAATCGGATGAGCCTACTTGGAGACGTCTCGCGATGCCTGTTATGGACGACCGTTTCCTTGACCACCTGTGTGCACTATCATAATGGGCACAGTATATAGCGTTGAAGCTTAACCCATCCTAAACCAAACGGTATTGGCTGGTCGTACTAGGTTCGAAATGTAGGGAATACCTATCGTCTTTAAAATTAAATGATACAAGTACCAACTTCTCCCCTTCACGAAAGAGTCAAGGAGTAATAACAGATGAAAATCTAAATTGGACTGAGCACGTAACTGGAGTGTGCAAAAGGGCATCACCATCTCGCCATACCTTACAAACATATAAAAGGCTCTTCCTTGTTGAGCTGAAAAAGAAACTTGTACAAACACTTACACATCCAGTTATTGATTACACCGATGTTATCTTGCAAGACCTTTCTCAGGAAAGGTCACGGATCCTAGAACTGATTAAGAATGACATTGCTCCTTATATCTGTGATGTTGGCTCAAATGGTTCAAATGGCTCTGAGCACTACACGACTTAACTGCTGTGGTCATCAGTCCCCTAGAACTTAGAACTACTTAAACCTAACTAACTTAAGGACATCACACACATCCACGCCCGATGCAGGATTCGAACCTGCGACCGTATCGGTCGCGCGGTTCCAGACTGTAGCGCCTAGAACCGCTCGGCCACTCCAGCCGGCTATCTGTGATGATCTATTCTTTTATTGTATTTCACCATCATAAGGAAGACTGCACTGTAGTTCCTTCTCTAGATTGTTGCACAGATGACAAAATGGTAGATATCGAAGTAGACGACAGAGGGATAGAGAAACACTTAAAATCACTCAAAAGAGGAAACGCCGCTGGACCTGATGGGATACCAGTTCGATTTTACACAGAGTACGCGAAGGAACTTGCCCCCCTTCTTGCAGCGGTGTACCTTAGGTCTCTAGAACAGCGTAGCGTTCCAAAAGATTGGAAAAGGGCACAGGTCATCCCCGTTTTCAAGAAGGGACGTCCAACAGATGTGCAGAACTATAGACCTATATCTCTAAATTCGATCAGTTGTAGAATTTTGGAGCACGTATTATGATAGAGTATAATGACTTTTCTGGAAACTAGAAATCTACTCTGTAGGAATCAGCATGGGTTTAGAAAAAGACAATCGTGTGAAATCCAGCTCACGCTATTCGTCCACGAGACTCAGAGGGCCATAGACATGGGTTCCCAGCTAGATGCCGTGTTTCTTGACTTCCGCAAGGCGTTTGATACAGGTCCACACAGTCGTTTAATGAACAAAGTAAGAGCATATGGACTATCAGACCAATTGTGTGATTGGATTGAGGAGTTCCTAGATAACGCAGCATGTCATTCTCAATGGAGAGAAGTCTTCCGAAGTAAGAGTGATTTCAGGTGTGACGCAGGGGAGTGTCGTAGGACCGTTGCTATTCACAGTATATGTAAATGACCTTGTGGATAACATCGGAAGTTCACTGAGGCTTTTTGCGGATGATGCTGTGGTATATCGAGAGGTTGCAACAATGGAAAATTGTACTGAAATGCAGGAAAATTTGCAACGAATTGACTCATGGTGCAGGGAATGGCAATTGAATCTCTATGTAGACAAGTGTAATGTGCTGCGAATACATAGAAAGAAAGATCCTTTATCAGTTAGCTACAATATAGCAGGTCAGCAACTGGAAGCAGTTAATTCCATAAATTATCTGGGAGTAGGCATTAGGAGTGATTTAAAATGGAATGACCATATAAAATTGATTGACGGTAAAGCAGATGCCAGACTGAGATTGATTCGAAAAATCCTAAGGAAATGCAATCCGAAAACAAAGGAAGTAGGTTACAGTACGCTTGTTCGCCCACTGCTTGAATACTGCTTAGCAGTGTGGGATCCGTACCAGACAGCGTTGATAGACGAGATAGAGAAGATCCAACGGATAGCAGCGCGCTTCGTTACAGGATCATTCAGTAATCGCGAAAGCGTTACGGAGATGATAGAAGAACTCCAGTGGAAGACTCTGCAAGAGAGACGCTCAGTAGCTCGGTACGGGCTTTTGTTAAAGTTTCGAGAACATACCTTCACCGACGAGTCAAGCAGTATATTGCTCCCTGCTACGTATGTCTCGCGAAGACACCATGAGGGTAAAATCAGAGAGATTAGAGCCCACACAGAGGCATACCGACAATCTTTCTTTCCACGAACAATACGAGACTGGAATAGAAGGGAGAACCGATAGAGGTACTCAAGGTACCCTCTGCCACACATCGTCAGGTGGCTTGCGGAGTATGGATGTAGATGTAGATATGCTCCACTATCATGGTTGCGTGCAGATAAGCGCAGAAATTTCCATTCCGTCTTCTCTACCGTCTTATCAACGAAACTGTCCCTCATATCTCTTCCTGACCTTAACGCTCTTTTCTGAACAACATGGCAGAGCCCATCAGAGCAAACTCCTCTCTGTTCCACTCCATCATTCAGCCATTTTTTAGAAATCCTCAGTAGCAGGAGCCCTGCTGTGGAATAATCTTCCGCTTTATATTAGGGAACTGAGAAACATCTCCAGCTCCAGAATACAGTTAATGACATATCTGCTGAATCAATACCATTGTCCCTATACGCACTCCTTACCTTTGCACATCCTTCTTCCCAATCAGATCTTCCTCATTTCTCCGCTGATGCAGTCTCCTGAAATTTTCTTTCGCCAGAATTCGCTGTATCATAAAATATTTATTTTGTACACCTACAAATTCTTTTTATATCCATCATTATTGTTATTATTGTCATTATCATTATTATTACTAGAATTACTATCATTATCATTGTTATTACTAGAATCACTGTTACTGGCAGTAGTTACAGTAGTACAGTTACTGCTATTGTTAACTTTGTTAGTTCGTTGTCAGTATTATTTACTCACATTGTCACTTGAAACACTCAGATAATTTTAATGCTATTTGTCATTTTAAAATTCTTATATATATATATATATATATATATATATATATATATATATATATATATATATATATAATGTAAGAAAGGTACTGTGTGTGTGAAGGTATGGTTCGATGCAAGAGAAGTCCTGATGGACCTAATCAGATTAGGTTAAATAAATAAATAAACGGTGTTGTCTGATTTGTTGCGATATGAATGCGTTATCGTCCGCGATGTCTACAAGGAATAATGCAGCGCCTGCAACCAAGTAACACGGCGTACTGAACACTGGTTGTGAAGAGATCCTAGCCGACTGGGAATGGAGACGACAGTCATATCTTGTCATTGAAAACGGGTGTCACGTCCGACAGCGACCGCTGCTACTCAGAGAATACAGGTTCATCTCAACCAATTTGCGAGTGAAGATTGCGAAGGAAACTGCGCGCGATAATCGGGAACCTTGCAAAACGCCGTTGCACACAGTTGCGCATAAAGCTTCACGTCTTCTGTTTGCGAAATTACAGGGGAACTTGACTGAATCTGACCGGACGTCCTCTCTCTTTTGCAGTGACACAAGGCGTGCTTCGCGTGAATCAACGGTCCGATCCAAAGAGTAACCTGCAGTGTATGCAGGGAGGTAGTTCCGTGGTGTTTTGAGGGTATTTTCTGTACTTGGGTTCACTCAATCAAAGGATCATTGCCACAAACCAGGCTATTTATTTCAGAGATGTTAAGAATTCCGCTGACATCTGGTAAAATGGTTGTTTTACTGATACACTACCGCTTTCGCGGCCTGAAGCCGCATCGTCAGGGTGCGGCGTACACGGGAAAGAATACTATACAGTGTCTCAGCTTTGTGGATTATTAAAATTAGTGAAATAATCTCCAAAATAGACTAAAATGTTAAATTGTTTTATCTTCCAATTGTTTTAAATTGGGGGATATTTTTTGCACACAGCAAGATTTAGCCACAAACTCGCCACATGTCTATTGCTTAACAAACATTTTTATAACTACCTTTGAGCAAGAATTTATGATAAATTTCCCCCATCATGCTAGAAGATAAACTTTATGCAATAGGTACGTCGATGAATGGTTCATATGGCTCTAAGCAGTATGGGACTTAACATCTGAGGTTATCCCCTAGACTTAGAACTACTTAAACCTAACTAAACTAAGAACATCACACACATCCATGCCCGAGGCAGGATTCGAACCTGCGACCGCAGTAGCCGCGTGGTTCCGGACTGAAGCGCCTAGAACCGCTCGGCCACCGCGGCCGGCTTATGTCGATGATGTTTTCATGTTATGTAATGGTAATAATGTTGAAAGCAATAGGTTTCTGTGGGACCTAAATAGTTTGAACTAAAAGATACAGTTCACGACGCAGTAGGCAGAGAATGAGACTTTACCCTTTTCGGGACCTCAAATTGACCGTAAAAAATGGAAAAATTGGCTTCAATATTACCCTAAAGCCAATCACGACAGATCATGTTATACATAGGTAGTCTTGTAACCCAATGAAATATAAATCTGCTGCATTCCGAGCCATGTTAAATGTATGAAGTGCCCCTTACTAGCAAAGCTCAAATCCCTTACTAGCAAAGCTCAAATGGCTGAATATGAACTATACACTATATAGCGTATCAAAACTGTTATGGCCTAGAATTTACTAATACAATTGAAACAATTATACAAAAATGAAAAATCTTCTTTGCCATGCCGGATCAGAGAGAGATCTTAAAACGCTTAGACCAGCCGATAGGTTGAGTGATGTACACATTGGCGAATTGGGCGGCCGCTGTGGCCGAACGGTTTTAGGCGCTTCAGTCCGAAACGGCGCTGCTGCTACGGTCGCAGTATCGAATCCTTCCTCGGGCATGGATGTGTGTGATGTCCTTAGGTTAGTTAGGTCTAAGTAGTTCTAAGTCTAGAGGACGGATGACCTCAGATGTTAAGTCCTATAGTGCTTAGAGACATTTGAACCATTCGCGAATTTGCTAAATACATAGCGTGCAGTTTAAAATTAGTCGGCACTTTTCTTTTGACTACAAAATACCATGTTGCTTTCAAGCTGGAGGGTAAGATCCGGCCGTGAATATTTTATTCAAACTGCTGTCCAGTCTTAGTTGGGATATTTTTGTTTGATGATATTCCTTTCCTTGTTTCCCAGAGTTCAATGAAGACGTCGATCACAATTGTCATCTCCTGCTCTGATATTCTCGAGGAAATGTAACTATATTCAACTGTTCTTTTTTTTAATGACAAAGGATATGATATACGTCTATCGGAGGTTGTAAGCTGGAAGTAGCTATTTTATTCAGCACGTGGGTCGTTAAGCTGTTCGGGGACTATTTCCACAACTAGTATGTTTTGCACACGTATAAGGCTGGTAAACTGAAATTGAGATCGGTGAGGTTCAAACCTCTATTTCTTGTAGGGAACGTCAGTGTGTCTAACATTGAAAATGTTGACTTGGCTCACAAGCTCCCCTATCGCCGATGTGATTATTTTGGTTGTTTCTTATGGTGTAGGTAAAGCTTGTGAAACATAGTTGAGTTCAGAAGTATAGACTAACAAGCATGGTTTTCAGCAACACATCAACCGATCTCAGAATTTTTCCTTGTGCAGGTGCTTGTATACTCGTTAGTAACTTTTTGTAGTCACCAGCAGTAGTTTACTTGATGTTTCTCTTGAATTCATCACTTAAACATCTAAATTTTGATACTTCTGTTAGGTGTCTGACTGTGTAAGCGCATCCCTCTGCCTTCTTTCAAGATGTTGGATATCCTTTTACTTAACTGAGCACCAGGTTCATATTCATATCCGTTGACAATCTGGAGAGCTTGCGTCACTTCATCAGCGTAAGCGCCACACACCATTTTCTCGCTATTTATGTGCAAACCTTGCAGTGGTTGCGTGAGTGTCAAAAGCAGCGGTTCTGTCGCTATTGCGAATACAGCCAATGATGTATTTTAGCCTTGTCGTACGGATGTGTGCATCTCAATAATCTTACTTTGCTATCCATTTATCCTTATTCGTGCTGTGCTGTTCCTTAATATTTGTTGAATTATTCGCATGATTCGTGGCGTGAACCCCATGACTTCAATGATGATTTACTTTATCAAATACTTTCTCAAAATATGACACTAACGCACATTTTATTCGAAAGACTTCTGCAGTTGACATTATATTCTTATACTCTCATATAGTCTGTAGGATATTTCTGTCTTTGCCTACATATATTTTATACGAATCAGTTACGGAGTTTATTACCATTTCTATTCTTTTTGGTAAAATGCGCGCCATAATCTTGTAATCACTGTTCAGTAGTGTGATAGGCCGTAGGCTTTCAATTCCTTCGCTGAAAGTTTTTGAGGATTAGAACCGTGTCCCTTCTATGAATCTCACGTCTGGCGTGATATATTGATGGTTCTCCTCGTCCATGACAGTGTGCATTCTCGCTCGTGTCACTTTAGGGCTACGATTTTTTTCTGAATCCTTGAGTAATTCTCTATTACTCGAGCATCCTGGGTGTGCAAGCCTCCTTAGACACTTAAAATAAAACGCACTCGTCTTTTCGTTCCAAAAACTTTTCCGCCCGCATCTCGTGGTCGTGCGGTAGCGTTCTCGCTTCCCACGCCCGGGTTCCCGGGTTCGATTCCCGGCGGGGTCAGGGATTTTCTCTGCCTCGTGATGGCTGGGTGTTGTGTGCTGTCCTTAGGTTAGTTAGGTTTAAGTAGTTCTAAGTTCTAGGGGACTTATGACCACAGCAGTTGAGTCCCATAGTGCTCAGAGCCATTTGAACCATTTTGAACCAAAAACTTTTCCGTCGTGAGTATTCAATCAACAGTTTGTACCTTGGGTTTCGCAAACAACAGCCACCAAGCTATGTATAATGGAAATATGCTTCCGAATTTTTTCCTGTATTAATAAACGCCACTCGACATTTTTCATGCTATAAACGTGGTATGTTTAGTTTCCATATACCCCTAGCTCGGTAAGTCTGTTTTTTTTTTCCTCCAAACTGACCTTGGCAATCGACGCAACAGGATTATAAACTAGAGGTCTACACTTTGAATTAGGGGACTTAGTTCTTGAAATCAGCCGATACGTATATCCATTCCAGCCTACTGGCTGAATGATTGCTGCAGTATGTAAAGTTGGGCGCTGCGCCGTAGGTACGTTCCCATGCATCGGTCAATTGCAAATGGTGGAGAATACGTTCCAGTTCTTTTGCGCTGAGAATTAAAATAACTGGCTAAAATTACATGGTTCTGATGATTGCCAAATAAAGTAATTATATCACTTTTAAAATATTCCGCTCTAGCGTGCCTGCTATTGTTACCAGACGGGGGGTTGATGAAGTGGGACTTATTAACAGTTGCCGTAATTCCTCTACTATTTACCAGTTTTCCTGTTCGCGTGATGTCAATGCCTTCTTTCCTGAGATCTGCGGCTCCCAGCTCTGCTCCACCACGTGGGTCGGTCACCGTGTTATACTCACTTATCTTCTCTAACTGAAAGTCTGTTACTTCTTGTAACAATAGTATACCAAGGTCGGCTGCGAACAGGAAACCTTGCAAACATTTTAGGTGCAAAGAGGAGCGGATCTTTTAATGTTCACCTTGGCGATCTTGTATTCTTGAGCTGCGTTCAAGTGTTCTTATTCATTGTCACCTTTAACATCCATCGTAAGAAGTGTTGCCGGAAATATATCCTTTTCCGCATGTCTGTGTTTCTCGAATGATCTTCTTGTCGAGCAGGGATCTACCTCCTTTCTTGAATTTCAATCATATCTTCATCTTTTTTCGTGTCTTCCAATTCCTTCGCCGCCCAGTACTTCTGATTGTTAATTGTGGATTTGCCGTTTTCTAGTTAATCATTTTCAGGAAGAATTTTCTCTACGTCGTGGATGGCTCCCGGCTGCAGTTTTTCGTATGAAAAATGCTCTAATGAAGTAGGGGATTGTTTCCGCTTGCACTGAATCAGATGCCTGCAGATGGCTGCACGTTTGGAGGTGTTTCTTCGGGTAACTTACTCACGAGTTTCTTCGCATTCTCTCGCAAAATCGGTGCTAGTTTTCCGGCACCATTGTGAGCGAGTTTTCTCTTTTTTATATTTTATTCTAGGAGAAGTGTCTCTAGCAAATGCTTCAGCTTTTCCGGTTGCAATATTTGTCTCTTGTGGACGGTCTTGTTCTTCGGTAGGTGGGGTCTATTCGGTCTGAAGAAGTCCTCTAGGTTCCGGAGTTTGTTCAGTCTGAACTATTACATTTTTTTCTTCCTCTTATCGCCGCGTCGCTAATATCCATCATTAATTCACTCTCACGAGCAGTGTAATTCCGGGTAACTTCAGGGGCTGGAAGCGCAGGCCTACGTCTGTTGGCTGGCGCTGCGTTGGTTTGAGGCAGAGTTGACACAGTCTCCGGTCTCACAGCTTCTCCCGCCGGTGGCTCGGCCACTCTGCGGTGTATGCACTGCAAGCAGACATGCCGTGCAGCGCCACACGGAACGCAGGTTCTTGGCTGCCCATCATACATTAGGATCCCCACGATAACCACAAACTTGATGTATGAGGGTATGTGCCTGTCTAAATCTGCTCGCAACTGTCTACTTCCATTCAGAACAGGGAGAAAACTTTTCTGCAAAACTATTGGTTATCATCCCACAAGGCGCTATCACCGAATTGATCTGTTCAGAAGAGACTTCGAAAGGCAACTAAAAGATACCAACAGACCTAATTTCAAACCCTGCAAATGTGACACAAACTTCATCAACATTACCATCATTGTGTTGATACTTGAAAGTCCATCACTCGATTTCACAATTTTCTTTCACAGTTCAGCGTTTTCAAGTTTTAAGTACACCGTACTGCTCGCAGTAGCGAGATAGATACCAATAATACCTTCGAAAGAAATTTTCACAGTTTCCTCAAGCCACGTTTCGATTTCAAACGGATTCTGTCTCTGAACGTCCTGGTATACACGGAAGCGCCAAAGAAACTGGTATATCCATGCATATTCAAATGCAGAGAGATGCCAACAGGCAGAATACAGCGCAGCGGTCGGCAACGCCTATATAAGACACCAAGTGTGTGGTGCAGCTGTTAGATGGGTTACTGCTGCTACAATGGCAGCTTATCAAGATTTAATTGAGTTTGAACTTGGTGTTATAGTCGGTGCACGAGCTATGGGACACGACATCTCCGAGGTTGCGATGACGTGCGGATTTTCCTGTACCACCATTCCACGACTGTACCGTGAATATCAGGAACCTGGTAAAACACCAAATCTCTGACATTGCTGGGGCAGGGAGAAGATCCTGCAAGAACGGGATCAACGACGATTGAAGACAATCGTTCAACGTGACAGAAGTGCAACCCTTCCACAAATTTCTGCAGATTTCAATGCTGGGCCAGCAACAAGTGTCAGCGTGAGAATCATTCAACGAAACATAATCAGTATGGGCTTTCGGAGTCGAAAGTCCACTGGCGTACCCTTGATGACTGCACGATACAAAGCTTTACCCTTCCTGGGCCCGTCAACACCGACATTGGAGTGTTGATGACTGGAAATATGTTGCCTCGTCGGACCAGTCTCGTTTCAAATTGTATCTAGCTAATGGACGTGTGCAGGTATGGAGATAACCTCATGAATCCATGGAGCTTGCATTTCAGAAGGCGGCTGATCAAGCTGGTGAAGGCTCTGTAATGATGTGGGGCGTGTGCAGTTGGAGTGATGTGGGACCCCTGATACGTCTAGATACGACTCTGACAGGTGACGCGTACGTAAGTATCCTGTCTGATCACTTGCATCTATTCATGTCCATTGTGCATTCCGATGAACTTGGGCAATTCCAGCAGGGTAATGTGACACCCCACAAATCGAAAATTGCTACGCAGTGGCTCCAGGAACACTCTTCTGGGTTTAAACAGTTCCGCTGGCCATCAAACTTCCCAGACATAAACATTATTGAGTGGGATGCCTTGCAGCGCGCTGTTCAGACGAGATCTCCATCCCCTCGTCCTCTTATGGATTTGTGGAAAGTCCTGCAGGATTCATGGTGTCAGTTCCCTCCAGCTCTACTTCAGACGTTAGTCGAGTACATGCCATGTCATGTTGCGGCACTTACGCGTGCACGAGGGCGCCCTACACGGTATTGGGCAAGTGTATGTTTCTTTGGCTCTTGAGTGTAAATTACAATGTACATCTCATGTTAGGCTCACTCGTGTTTCTTCCAATATCACGCCATAAAAAATCTCAAATATCGCAGCTAGCTATAGCAACAGGCGCTTTGACTTGGCGAGTGGGGCGCAGAAGGCAGCAGCGCACAACGCTATTCAGAGGTCCTTTCGCCACGACCGACGGATATCCCAGCACGCTTCCAAACGTGGCCCTAATCACGATTTGTCCAGGTGTGTCCACACTCCCTTGCGCTCGCCCTATGTCCAAGTCACTCCCGCACAGGTCGAGGCACTATTTTCTCCCGTCACATTGCCTTGTAATGGCATGACATACTGAAATGCAGTGTCTGTTGACAGGCATCTGTATAGATTTTGAGGGGTACCTGTGGAAATCATGAACTGCATCTATTAAAATTCCACGATCAATAGATATTTTAATTTACCACACGGAAGATAAGACACACACATCAAACGGGAGTGTGCTTCTTTCTCTCAGTCAGGCAATCCATCTGTTCATAGGGAATGTAAATCATAAAATTGAAATTTGACTTAACAAAGAAACAAATAGACCTGCAGAAATTGCAAAAAGGACAAACGCTGTAGAATGTATCCTATGAAACAGAAATTTGGATATGTGGGATATAACATTAACAGTGAAATTTAATTTAAACTAGACTTAACATTTATTTTACGAAAGCAAATTAGGAAAGTACTACAAATGATTATAAAAAAGTAACGGTTTCTGGTGCCTGCTGTAAATATCCACGAGTGCAACTAATTATCAGATATTAGTGCCTTCTGGGATTGTAAAGCATTAGAGTCTCATAAAATGGGGATCACCCAATGTTAAGGAGCCCCCACACACACTTCACATTCATATTAACACCACACAATAAACAGAAAAGGAACTAGGAGAACCAAAATGCACCACAAACACTTCCAGTCGGTAGAAGGTTTGATCCATCGGCCTCGGGCAAAACACGAAAACTCAAGCCGTGGAAATGAACGAGAATTACAATCCGAAATGCACGTCAGATCGGTAATCATGAAAAACACAGCACACATGTGAAGGCAATGTAATTTGAGCCCTACACGTATAGAATAACAACGGAAAACCGACTAGCTGAAGGCTCATTCGTTTCTAAAACACGGGCCCTAGCCACACATAGACTAAGAAAGAAATATAAATATTCTGAAAAGTCGGTTAATCCACGGAGGTAATTACCCACGTAAGGAAATTATCGTGGAATAACTGCAAGATGAAAAAGATTCTGAGAACTGAAGGTTCTCCAAAACAACGACGAACACGTGGGATTGAGTAAAAAAAGGCAAGGGCACTAACGGATGGAAAATTCGGAATACCGACGAAACTAACGAAACACAAGAACAAATGCCGGCCACTGAGGCCGAGCGGTTCTAGGCGCTTCAGTCCAGAACCGCGCGACCGCTACTGTCGCAGGTTCGAATCCTGCCTCGGGCATGGATGTATGTGATGTCCTTAGGTTGGTTAGGTTAAAGTAGTTCTAAGTTCTAGGGGACTGCTGACCTCAGATGTTAAGGCCCATAGCGCTCACAAGGGAACCTCCCCATCGCACCTCCCTCAGATTTAGTTATAAGTTGGCACAGTGGATAGGCCTTGAAAAACTGAACACAGATCAATCGAGAAAACAGGAAGAAGTTGTTTGGAACTATGAAAAAATAAGCTATATATATATATATATATATATATATATATATATAGTCCATGTGCAAGATAGGCAACGTCTAGGAGAAGCCGCGTTCAGGAGCGCCGTGGTCCCGTGGTTAGCGTGACAACTGCGGAATGAGGGGTTCCTGGTTCCAATCTTCCGAAGGGGGAAAATTTTTCTTTCTTTATTTTCGTAAAGTTATGATCTGTCCGTTCGTTCATTGACGTCTCTGTTCACTGTAATAAGTTTAGTGTCTGTGTTTTGCGACCGCACCGTAAACCAGTGCGATTAGTAGCCGAAAGAACGTGCCTGTCCAATGGAAACCGAAAACATTTGATTGCAAGGTCATAGGTCAACCGATTCCTCCACAGGAAAACACGTCTGATATAATCTATACGACACTGGTGACGGCATGTGCGTCACATGACAGGAATATGTTGTCGACCCACCTAACTTGTACACTTGGTGAATGGGTAAAAAGATTCTTCTACCTTGCCCAATTTAGGTTTTCTTGTGGATGTGATAATCACTTCCAAAAAAGTGTGAAAACATAAGAGTTTGTCACATAAACTGCAACAAATGAATGCAACAGTTTCACAGTCGCACAGTTTTGTCTGTGCTCTGTCAAAACGTATGTTTTTAACGTTTTCAAATTTTTCCATGTGTAAACCGTCAAATCCTGCATATGTCCAAGCAAATCTGAACATGTCCTGGAATTTTGGAGAGCGAAGTTGATTATATGTGAGTGCCTGAACTTTGATAATTGTCTGAAAATAAAAATTAAAATTTTCTCCCGAGAGAGGACTTGAAGCAACGACCTATCGCTCCGTAGCTGCACACGTTAACCACGGGACCACGGCACTCATGTGTTTACACCCACCTGGATGTTGCCTATCTTACACATGGACTACTCAGTTTGTATATTTTGCTTATTTTTTCATAGTTCCATACAACTTCTTCCTGTTTTCTCGATTGATGTGTGTTCAGTTTTTCAAGGCCTATCCACTGTGCCAACTTATAACTAATCCGTAGCTGCACACGTTAACCACGGGACCACGGCACTCATGTGTTTACACCCACCTGGATGTTGCCTATCTTACACATGGACTACTCAGTTTGTATATTTTGCTTATTTTTTCATAGTTCCATACAACTTCTTCCTGTTTTCTCGATTGATGTGTGTTCAGTTTTTCAAGGCCTATCCACTGTGCCAACTTATAACTAATTCTGAGGAGGGTGCGATGGGGAGGTTCCCTTGTCAGAGCCATTTGAACCATTTGAACAAGAAGAAATAATATTATAAACACAAACACACGCACAGCCACACTGGGAAACACGAATTCTAATTGAGACTAAGTAGAGATGCAGAGTTCGCACACCATACTCCCACATTTAAGTTCAGTTACCACATACACTACTGCAAAGGAGCCGCCACGAGGAACCTCGCTCTTCAAAACCCTCAGCCCGAGTGTGCAGCCCCTGACCTAATCGAGGTCTCCATACACAGGTAGCGTAAGAACATCCTTATCACACCTTGCCAGCTTAAGCCCTGTAGAGCTTCGACTAGAAGAGAACGAAACCTCCTTGCTACTCTCTAAGCTTACACCAAAATTGGCTAAACTGCCACAGTAGCAGACAAGAAGTTTACCCGCCACCGGACATTGTGAAAACTCTCTCACTCTGTCATTCCAAGATGACAGGACTGGGAAAGAGGTATAGCGGTACAATACAAATACATTATAATTAATTGTGGGGAAAGTACAAGAAGCAAACTTGCGTAATAAGTCAATACATGGAAATAAAAAAGGCATCGAATAAATATGAATTCAGCGAATGTATTCAGTTGTGGCTGATTGGGGAATGCTCAGGTGCCGATAGTTTCTCTTGGAATGTATATTGAAGGCACCAGATGTATAAGCTACTAAAGGACATGTGAAATGACATTAAATTTTATTTAAATATCATGGAGGGGCTAATATGGAGACTGTATCCCGAAGAAAAAGGAACAAACACTGCGTTGTCGATCAACAGGAGCATAAAATCAAGACTGAACCCTGAGATTGTGATTATGGCTCGGCATCAGCTGTGGAATATTTCAGAACAAATGAAAATATGTACCGGACTAGAAATGGAACCCGGATATCCCGACTGTCGTCATTGGTCATTTTAACAACTTGAGGTATCAAGACATGCCTACAGAAATGGCTCAAATTTCATTTTATCCTGGGGTCTCTACACTAACAGATGCTCGCACTTTATTCCTGTGATTCCTGCACAGATTGAGGCACTGTTTTCTCTCGTCATATTGGCTTGCTATGGCATGAAATACTGTGGTGCAGTGACTGTATTGTACTATATAAACCGAAGTAAAAATAACACACACTGCACTGACGAACAACAGCGACATTCAAGCAAGAACGATCTCGTAGATTGCGATTATAGTTGAGTGCTATCTGTAGAATATTTCAGAACAAATGAAAATTCGTGTAGGACCATAACTCGACTCGGATTTAACACTTGTTGGCGGCGGTCACTTTATCCACTTCGGTATTCGAGCGCGCTTCCAGGAGTATCCCAAATCTCCATTTGTCCTGGTATCTCTACATTAACATTATATTCCCGTGATGTTCGCACAGGCTGAGACCCTGTTTTCTCTCGTCATTTCGCTTCGTTGCTACAACGTACCTTCGAACATGCATGCATGCACATTTGTTGAAATATTTGCAATATCATGGTATGGATGTAGACTTTCCTTTTTTCGGTAAATATTTCCGCTCTTATGATTTTGTTTAGAGATTTAGTTGTGCGAGTACAGAGAGAGAATTTAGAATTTTTTTAGGAGCTTTGTTTAAGTGGTGGTTCGTACTTGTATGAATGGGATTTATATATAGTTATCTGCCTCTGGAATGATGTGGCGTTCTCATTAGCTGTTGTCTCCTATTTTAGAGATACTTCAGAAATATTTCAATCATTTTGAAAATATTTAATTTTAGTCCGTCTTGGGCAGCCCTTCGTCCTCCTCAGAAACCTCATCTCTACTGTTTGAATTTTATTTCATTTTATATTATATTATTTTTATTTTCTATTGTTACCCAACATTCGCTCTCATAGAATAATTCAGGAGTCGTCATTACTCGATAGGCTCTTTTTGTACTTCATGGCTCAATGTTCTGCTATTGGCACCACAGACAGTTTGGAATCGAAGTATTCTAAACTGCTGGTAAACAAAATTAATATACCTTTTCTGAGGTTTGTAATTCAGTGAAGATTTATCATTGTAACAGTGCGTATGGAATACATGAAATGATTATATTTACAGGTCAATAGCACCAGCGATTCTGAGGTAGATGGTATATCCATAGTGAAACACCCATATTATTTATTGGTGTAGCAATGCAGGCGCTTACTATGGCATCAAATCGATCGTACAGGTGGCGACCCCACACGTGCTTCATTGTAGACAAGTCCAGACATCGTGTTGGCAGGGAAGTTGCTGCATGTGTTGCAGAGCACGCCGAGTTTAATGGGCAGTGTGTGGGCGGGCATTATCCTGTTGGAACAAGACATCACTGTCCTGTTGCAAGAACGACAAAAGAACGTGTCTAACAACATTCTGCAGGTACTGAGCGCTGGTTAACGTCCCCTCCAGAAACACCGAAGGTGAAAGAGAGTTGTAGCTTATCGCACCCGTAGACAATGATTGGACGAATGCACTTCACGAGACAGCACTCACCAGGTCTACGTCGTATGCGCAAACGACCCTCACCTGCCTGCAGGCAGAGTCTGCTTTCATCGCTGAAGACCACGGCGCACTGTTCCTTCTTCCAAGTGATCCTCTCACGGCATCGTCGATGTTGTGGCGCGAGTGGAAGACGGGCTAGAGATATGCGTGAACATTATCCCACTGGTAATAACCGGTACGCAACAGTTCGTGTTGACACTTCAGGGCTCACAACGCCTCCTGTCTGTGCTGCAGAAGCTATATGATCTGCCACCGCAGGCCTTAACAGTACGACTATCCTGGCTGACGTCTGTGTCGCGTGGACGAAGAGATCTACGAGTGTGGGAATGTTTGCGTGACCTCTGATACCAGCGTCGTTGCGGAACTGACGCAGCACGTCCGACTTGTGTGGAAATTCTCCGAAAGTACCATCCCGCCACTCGGAAGGCCACAATTTCATTCCTTCCAGACTCGCTCAGTCGGCTGTAGGAAGCACGAGTGCTTCTCTGTGGCATGGTTGATTGCTTGCTTCACACATTTGCACCCCACTGAGCCTTCTGGCTGTGAGCATTGCCTATTAAAGTGTAGACACAGATGGCACTCTGGTAGCTATATCACTACACTATCTGTTGGCAGATGACGTTGAAACAATTATCAGTACATATACTATCCCGCAGGTGGCACATACCGTTCTCAGATCAAAATCGACGTCGTCCCTCCTGCTGTATCAAGTTTCCCGGAGTGTATTTTCAACATTAGAGTAAAGTCTGTGTAAGTGATTCGAAATACTTGATCTAAAACTCAATGATCTAAAAAAAAAAAAATTATCTGCCTGGATATTTTCTTCGGAATGCCATTATTTTCGTTTTATGACTAGAAACTTTAAAATTGTTTCCCTTGCATTATTCATTCAGCTCGTATACTGATCTTTGGACGTCCAGAGTGAACATGTGTATTATGAACAGCGAGCAGCTGCCAGAACGATAATTTCGTTCGCATCTCTAGTCATAGGCTTGTTCCCTGCACTTGGGGCTGCATTCTTGTGCCCTTAGTACAACATTTGTTGCACATTCACTGAGATCTCATTGTTGCTGGACACCGTCATTCTGGATACGTTTGTGCGTCTAGCTCAGCTGCTCTCTTCCCTTTCTTTCTGCGTTCTCCTTAAAGAGATGGCTTGTTTCGTTGCTCTTGGTTTATATTTATATTTTCAAGATAACCTGCAGTCGACACAGGTTATACTGATACTGTGGCTGTTCCACTTATGTTTCCTCCTTATCTGACGTGACATATTTCCGTATTTGCGTCTTTTAGGGAATTCACCTCGGAGAAAACAGAACTGCGACGAAAAATTATTGAAGTTTTCATGGCCACTTGTTAACAATCTGTCTCGCATTATTTGGCTGAACAACTAGAGAGGAAACCCAACAGGCAGTCTGTCAGAATTACGATAGCTTAAACAGTTCTGGAAATATCTTAGGTGAACAGGTTAAATGAAGGTGACTGAGAACCGCATTACATCGGTATTTACGCCAGACACCACACCACACCACACTTACTAGGTGGTAGCCTTTAAATCGGCCGCGGTCCGTTAGTATACGTCGGAGCCGCGTGTCGCCACTATCAGTGATTGCAGACCGAGCGCCGCCACACGGCAGGTCTAGAGAGACTTCCTAGCACTCGCCCCAGTGGTACAGCCGACTTTGCTAGCGATGGTTCACTGACAAAATACGCTCTCATTTGCCGAGACGATAGTTTGCATAGCCTTCAGCTACGTCATTTGCTACGACCTAGCAAGGCGCCATTACCAGTTACTATTGATACTGTAAAACATGTACCGTCAAGAGCGATGTTCACCAGTTATGGATTAAAGTTAAGTATTCCACCAGCTACGTCAGTTTTTTCTATAATTTCCTTGTCCTGTTCCAGACCTCACGCCAGCCTGCGTGAGCTAAAACGCGTTCCTTTCGGCTTCCTCTAATATTACGGGTTGGTCTTCTGCCAATCCACAACAATAATTATAGCTATTGCAAGTCGTTTGATTTTAGGTTGGTTACTACCTCCAAGTATGTGTGGCAATAGCAAAGCGTTAATGCTTATTTTTTTCTGGACATCATTGACTCGCAAGTCACCGAAATGGCGTCAACTAAAGACTTGCAATACGGCGGCCGAACTTCCCCGCATGAGGCCTCTCGGCCAACAATACCATACCATCATTTCATTTTTTTTTCCTGGACAGCAGGTCAGGTGTGGACATGTGGAAGCAAAACGGTCTGACTATACTGACTCTTAGTGGTCCAGAGCCAAAGAAACCGGTACAATTGCTTAACTTAATATCGTGTAGGGTCCCCGCGAGCACGCAGAAGCGCCGTAACACAACGCGGCATGGACTCGACTAACGTCTGGAGTAGTGCTGGAGAGAATTGATACCATGAATCCTGCAGGGCTGCCCATAAATCCGTGTGAGCACGAGAGGATTCAGATGGTTCAAATGGCTCTGAGCACTATGGGACTTATCTTCTAAGGTCATCCGTCCCCTAGAACTTAGAACTACTTAAACCTAACATCACACACATCCATGTCCGAGGCAGGATTCGAACCTGCAACCGTAGCGGTCGCGCGGTTCCAGACTGTAGCGCTTAGAACCTCTCGGCCACCCCGGCGGCCAGCACGAGTGGGATCTCTTATGAACAGCACGTTGCAAGACGTCCCAGATATGCTCAACAATGTTCATGTCTGGGGAGTCTGGTGGCCAGCGGATGTATTTAAACTCAACGGAGCGTTCTCTGGAGACACTCTGTAGTAATTCTGTAGGTGTGGGGTGTTGCACTGTACTGCTTGAATTTCCCAAGTCCGTCGGAATGCACAATGGACATGAATGGATGCAGGTGAACAGACAGGATGCTTACGTACGTGTCACCTGCCAGAGTGGTATCTAGACGTATCAGGTGTCCCACATCAGTCCAACTGCAAACGTCCCACTCCGTTACAAAGCCACCAACAGCTTGAACAGTCTCTTGCTGACGTACAGGGTTCACGGATTCATGTCCATCCGATCGATACAATTTAAAACGAGATTCGTTCGACCAGTCAACATGTTTCCAGTCATCAACAGTCCGATGTCAGTGTTGACGGGCCAAGGCGAGGCGTAAAGCTTTGTGTCGTGCAGTCATCAAGGGAACATGAATGGGCCTTCAGCTCCGGAAGCCCATATCGATGACGTTTCGTTGAAGGTTCACACGCTGACACTTCCTGGTAGCCCAGCACTGAAATCTGCATCAATCTGCGGAAGGTTTGCACTTCTGTGACGTTGAACGATTCTCTTAAGTCGTCGTTGGTCCCGTTCTTGCAGAGTCTGTTTCCGACTGCAGAGATGTCGGATATTCTATGTTTTACCGGATGCCTGATATTCAGGGTACACTGGTGAAATGATCGTACGGGAAAATCCCCACTTCATCGCTACCTCGGATATGCTGTATCCCATCGCTCGTGCGCCGACTATAACACCACGTTGAAACTCACTTAAAGCTTGATAACCTGCCTTTGTAGCAGTATCCGATCTAACAATTGCGCCAGATACTTTTTGTCTTATGTAGGCGTTGCCGACGGCAGCGACGTATTCTGCCCGATTATATATCTCTGTATTTGAATACGCATGCCTAACCAGTTTCTTTGGCGCTTCAGTGTGTGTGTGTGTGTGTGTGTGTGTGTGTGTGTGTGTGTGTGTGCGTGTGTGGAGGGAGAGGGGTGGTGTATGCTGTGGAAGGACGTCGGGTCACGTTACGATTCTGCTTCTACTGCAACAATTGCTTTTTTGTGTTTTAAAATTGTCTCGAAAAAGCATCGAAACTATGCGTACTGCAGTGTACTGTATTACACTTGACGTGTTATCCACCTCTTTCCGACGCATGGCTTCTTCTCACCATCAGCACTGTGTAACTGGATGTTGCGCCTACGTGATGCTGACGTGATACTGCGGGTTCTGCCTGGTGTGACACTGTGTTCTCGGTTGCACACACATATAAATATGAGAAATAAATTCCTAAAACTTCATTTCTTGGAAAAGCAGGTGCCCTTACTATCCTTTATACAAGCTGCTGTCTCTAATCATAAGCCTAAACAAGTTGTCACAAGTTAATTCACTGGCGAAATAAGGAACAATCCTCATTCACCTTCAGTGTTTGTTACACCAATAATTTAATTTTTTTCAATTTCTGTATAAAAACTGTTTGAAATGAAGTTTTTTATGTCTGTTATTTTGGTAGTTGCATTCCATCACTATCAGAAGCGTTTGCAGTCACTTCTGTTTCATCATCAATTAGTGATTTGTTCACTATGATGTGTATTCGTGAACTATGTTATTCCTCTCAGATTCACTTTCTTCTTTGATCATCATTTCTTATTTTTAGTTCTCTATCAAAAAACTTTAAATTTCTTTTTGTGACTCTCTTGTCATGTAAATTTTTTAGATGTCCATACGATACAACTCTTGTTTTCCTCATTGTGTCTAACATTCACTCTCTTCCTTCGTGCACATTTTATTGCTTTTTAAGGGGGGAGGTGGTGGGGGGAAGCCACTCATAGGTACACGATTATGTGGATACACTAAATGTGGAAACTATTGTGCAGGACTAAATGTGAACTACAGTTAATCAATACAAGAAAACAAGGTATAATAATTATTTGCCTTTATATTCGTCAGTAAAAATCAGTATGAGGCACATGCTGACGTCTGAGAGGCACTGCATTTGTCATGACGCGTAGCTGCGAGGACCCCATGTCCTTGTAGCAGACGAGGCTGAATGAGATGGGACACAACAGTCATCTACAGCAATTTCCATTTGAACCAGAATTATCTTAGTAATCATAAACATTTTTCACCTACAAGAGCTGTTGCAATTATGGAAAATGTGAGCAATCACAAGCATTTTTCATTTACAAGTGGCTCTTGCAATTACAGACAATGTAACTTTAATAAACATATTTCATAAAAAGAATGTTAGTAATAAAAGAATATTGCTCTTGGGTCATGTAGCTGGTGTGATCAAAAAATAATGGGAACTTGGTTTTTTCACGTTCTGTATTCGCTTGTTTTTTCGTTGTTTTGTTGCTAACCATGTCCGACAAGTATGGTTATCTATTCCGTTATCAGTGGCCAAAGAACTTATATAATTTTACGTATTATACGTGATTATTTATTTCTATAAAAATCAGAGAATTTGTATTAAATTTTGCTATAATAACGGAATAAAGTGCAGCAAAAGTTTTATAAACGTTAAATACTGCTTTTGTTGTGTCTGGATGGGTAAAGCAAGGGCTTGCGAGTGCTATAAGCCGTGGAGACTTGGAAGATGAGGAGACCCATGGGTACCCCAAAACACCATCAATCAAGGAAATCTTGAAAAAAATGTAAGAAATGGTTATGAACGATCGGCGAAACAGATGAGTCTGTGATTATGTTGACAAATCAACAGCGTTATGTCATGAAATTTTTCCAATCTTTGCATGTGAAATGTGTGGCAGAAAATTTGTTCCAAATCTGTCGAATTTCGAAAAAAAAAAAACAGTGGAGAATGCAAGTTGTTCAGGAGTTGCATGGGGGCTTAATTAAAATAAAATGCAAATAATTTTAATTTTTTGATTTAGTAGCTGTCTGTTCGGTTACGAAGTCTCGTAACGGTTGGCCCTGACTAGTATTATTACGCAATCTGACTGCATGGAACAACAACAAAGAATGAAATGGAAATTTTCATTAACACAATTAATTAATTAAGTCCCCAGCAACTATAAAACCTACGAAATCAAGCACAAGTATAACTGTTCTGTGTGTGGAAGTATGACTCAACGTACGCATCTGGCACGGTTCTTCTTCAACAACACAAGAAATTTTAAATATCATTTATACTGAATTAATTAAAGAAAATAAAAATACCATAATTACTCAAGAAAACCAGAATTACACTCTAATCCCAGAACACAAGCCAGATGCTTTGTTGACTGAACCTGTAATGAAGCATTATTTACGACATTAAATAATGAAAAATAAATCAAGTTTCATTACCTTCATATATTGACCAAAATCACTCTAATCATTACAATATATCTCCACACCGACTCGCTATTACCACATCTCAACAAGAACTTTTCAGTATCACATCTCAGCAAGCACTCTCTACTAGCACATCTCAACAAACACTCTCTGCTACGAGTTCTTAACAAGCACTGACTACCACGAGCTCTCCCCAAGCACTCCCACTACGACATCTCAATAATCACTGCCAGTGGAGGCGGCGGAACAATGCTCTCTAGCGATCTCTGGCGCTGTGGCTCAGTGTAGCCACCTTTCATATGCCCTTCCTCCACGGCTAGAATTTGATGGTATTTTTGCCAGCATTGGTGGTGCAAATACCACCAAATTCGTCAAAAAAAATACAGACAAAAATAAAAGATAATATTAATACGTAAATATCATATAACTAGATAAAATTTTGGCTTTGCACTGACCTTTCAATAACCTATTATATAGAATACAGTAAGCAATACAAATTCTTTCATACATGTGACTTTACATAATAGTTTACACAAGTATTATGTGGTTAAACAATTCAATCAATAGCGTCAGCAATGACGAATATGTGCAGGTAAGAGTCTCATAACTTTTCACAAACAGTAATACACAAAAAAGCAGTTTATACAAATATTCACATAAACGCTTTTGATTTAGAAAAAACAAGTAGTTGATAGTTCCAGCAGTAGCACCCAGCAATGGTCAACAGGTGCAAAAACCGACAAGTGACATTTTTTCAGTAGAAACAGTCCATCAGTGGCACCCAGTAATGTTGAATAGGTGCAGACACCAACAAGTAACACCATTTCGGTATAAGCAGTTCCATTAGTTGCACCAGCAATGTTGAGCAGGTGCACACAGCAACAGGTGACATCTTTTCAGTAGAAGCAGTCCACCAGTGGCACCCAGCAATGTTGAGCAGGTGCAGACAGCGACAGGTGACATCTTTTCAGTAGAAACAGTCCATCAGTGGCACCCAGCAATGTTGAGCAGGTGCAGACATCAACAAGTAACACCATTTGAGTAGAAGCAGTCCATCAGTGGTACCCAGCAATGTTGAGCAGGTGCAGACATCAACAAGTAACACCATTTCAGTAGAAGCAGTTCCATTAGTGGCACCAGCAATGTTGAGCAGGTACAGATATCAACAGGTGACATCTTTTCAGTAGAAACAGTCCATCAGTGGCACCCAGCAATGTTGAGCAGGTGCAGACATCAACAAGTCACATTTCTCAGCAGAAGCAGTTCCATAAAATTCACTAGCACTGATCACACTGTTCATCAGAGTTTATAAGCAGAAATTAAACATGTCCTAGCGGCACCAATCATGTAGAAAAGGTACAAGTAACAGTCCATAATTTTTTACAATCACTGATCACACAGTTCATCAGCAGAAATTAAACATGACTAAATGTCACGCATCATGTTGAAAAGTGCAGCACCATCACTAATCAGACAGTTCAGGCATGAACAATAGTTTGAATACACATACAATGCTTTTACACTAAACATACAAATCATAACAAACACACAAATGATATCAGATAATTGTCCTATTAACTATTACAATACACAATTACCAGTAAACCTATAACATTTATGGGTGTCAGTGCAAGCCACTACCAACAAATAAAATAATATTTAGGAGATAGGTGGGTAGGATTAGGAAAGGAAAACACACAAAACACACTCACTCATCTTTCATCCACATTAAGTACTACTGTGTAATTGAATAGTGTTAACTGTGTAAATGTAACTCTGTCCAAGATTTGATGTTCATCATGTGTACCAAGTAGTAGTGGCAGCAATGTATAACAGTCAATAATAGTTAAGTCAATGTCATAGTCATCATGTCTAGACCAATGTTTGCCAAGCCAGATCAAAATGTACGGTTGCTGAACAACTGTCAGTGAGCCAAGATATGCACATGCTTCCTCTCTCAAAAAAAAGTATATACTGCTTAGTGATTTGACAAAGTGTGTGTGTAGACAATCTTCCTTCTACTTGAGTGTTCTAGTCTGCCATCTTCATCCTCCTTGTTCCATATGGACCAACAAAAAAAAAAATATGCTCCTCACTTACTTTACCTCTTATCCTCCAAAACTCCAATAATCATCAGCATAATCTCAATACTTCACTAATACCTCTTCAATACGTCGATACATATAAACCTTATCATCAATATCATTTACCTTACCTCTTGTCCACGAAAACTCCAATAATAATCACTTAATCTTAATACTTCAATAATACCTCTTCACTACGTCGATATATATAAACCTCAGCACCAATATCATTTTACTTCCATAACAACTCTTTCCTCTAGTCAGTCTACTCGAACAAGTACAGACAAAATTCTAGTGCAAACTTCAATTCATCATCCCATACAATCCGAAGACACAGTGTCTACACACAACCTCTGTGTAATCCATCTGACCCAAATTTTCTACTCATTATAAATTATAAGACAAATTTTGGTTTCTTGTCCATCACTAAATAAAAGAAATGCACACATGACCTCTAACAGCCTTTAGTTTGAATAACTTTCAGTAATTAAGTACGATTACGGAGTGTGAATGATCATAATATTTCACAGTGTGTACACCACTTCAAAAATTATGGCAAACAGAAGCAAACATATGGAGTATTTCTTGTGTCAAGTGTCACTTCCTATTTCAATTGCTCACGAAGAATGCAGTGTAATAACTGTTAATGGTCTAACCTAGCGTTGGTATGTCATGTCGTTAGCTTCCTTCCTATTAGCATAAATTTATACACCTTCCATAAAACCTCCAGCTCATGTGGCTTCTGTGAAGTTTCTTGTACTAATGTCGTTCGTCGAATTATAGCAGTTCATTTTCTTATCTTAAAATATAAGGCACTGAGCATAAGCAAAACATGCAATAGCGAGTAAATATACCAGTAGAGAACAGAATGTCAACAAGTGGATGCAGCACAATTCTTACAACGAGGCTCTGCCAAGCGAACAATCTATAATTAATACCACAGTGTAACCTAAACTCTATGTTCGTACACTGTACATCATCATTGCTATATTCTAAATTGGAGAGTAGTTATGACAACAAAACAGAAATGTGTAAATATGCAATCCATACAAGAAGCAGCAAACATATATCTTACGTAATAAACAAGTCATTAGCATCATATCAGCATAAGCAAATAAATGTTCGTATGTAATCTTAATAAGTAAACATGAAGGCGCAAGCAGATAAATCACAAAGTGTAACCTACATACATAACAGCACAACTAATAGGGTGACAATTATAATTTAAATAAATAAGCACAGCAGGCACATAATAAAAAATATGACATCAGTGAAAAAGCAGTGCAGCCAAGCAATGCATAATATATACAAATAACAACCTTGTTCATTAGTCAATCATTGTCAAAATCAGTTAATGTGCGCAAGCACGTCGCTTCACTAGTAAATTCATAGAACATGAAATTTAGCACAAAGTATGAATCACGTAATCGCGAGCAGCAAATTACGTCTAAAGTACGTACCTAAGTGGAAATATGTTACCTGAAAAATAAACTCAATTAATCGTTACCTTTTTGGTTTTTTACTTCCTTTTTTTTTGAAATTACATTCTTCCTGAAATTTTCTCCATAGCAAGTCCTCTTAACGTCGGACACACATAGAATTTACCTGAAGGTCTTAAATATTTTATACAACCGTATCCTGAAAAATACTGAACGTTAATAACATAATTTATAAAGTCACCATAGCTTATACAGAATTTAATCCGAGAAATTAGACTGAGTATTTGTTTACGTCTGTCAGTGCATTCGCACTGAGCGCTCGATCAGCTGTAGGCGCGTGACGTAGGAAGTGATTCTTTGCGGTCAACGACTGCCTTGTGCGGCGCGCAGACTTCACTGTTGCTTTGAGTACGCGCCGCCGCCAGAACACAGCGCGGTATCCTTGTACTCTCCGCATGTTTACGTATAACTGTTGGTTTCTCAAAAGTATGTCATTCCACAATAATTTTAACGTTAGATATGTGATGTATTCCCTTAGAGCGCCGAGATTTAAGAGTTTCTACTTCAATAGTGTTATCATGAATAATTTTGCGAACTCTATATGGACCGTTATAAAGCAGAAAAAATTTGCGACACAAGCCTTTTCCTTTATGAGACAAACGATGAGACTTAATTAACACCTTCTGACCAACTGACAAAATTTTTAAACGACCAGGACGTTTAGCTGATTTCTCTCTTCTAGCAGCCGCAGATGCAATATTTCGTAGAGCCAGGTTGACAACTTCAGAATGCCGCAGTTTCCGTGAAGGCGGAAAAGGAACGATTTCAGAAATGCGATTTGTTGGTACTTTATTTTTTAATATCAATAGAGGCGGTAAAGAAGTTGAGTCATTAGGAAGTTCATTCAGAATGTTTTGAAAAATATGAAGATACTGATCCCAAGTTCTGTGATTCTGATGACAATAAAGACGGCACAATTTATTGATTTCCTTCATCCATCTCTCTGAAGCATTAGATTGAGGGTGAAAAAGTGAAATGAAGGTTGGTTTAATTTTACGACGCCGTAGAGTACGAAGCCAAATTTTAGAGCGAAACTGTGATCCATTATCTGATATAACCTTATCAACATGACCAACTTCTTTAAGAAAATGTTTGATGAAAGCATTAGATACTGAACGAGCTGTTGCTTTGCGTAAAGGTGTAAATCACACATATTTTGATGTCAATTCCACTGCTACAAAAATGTACGCAAAACCATTAGTAGATCGAACCACTGGACCGAACAAATCGACTGCAGCCATGTCCTTTAATTTCGCTGGAATGATAGGAAACAACGGTGCTCTGTGAGAAATCGTTGGAGACTTAGCCTGTTGACATAATTTGCATTTGGCAAGAACAGATCGAATACGTTTTTCCATATTACTGAAGTAACAATTTTCTCGTAATTTATGAAAGCATTTTCTGGGACCAAAGTGCGCATAACTGAAATGTGTAAACGAGGTGTGGCCAAATTATCCAATCTAACAAAGCGTCTAAGAAAATTACAGACACCAAGGAAACTACGAATAGCACGTTTTGTGGAAGGAACAGCATAATTACAAATAGCGTCTAGTTTCTCTGGACCAGGAAGAATACCTTCTGTAGAAATAATGTGACCAAGAAATTTCACCTGAGAACGACCAAATTCAGATTTTTCCAAGTTCTCTGTAATGCCAACTCTTGCAAAAATACGTAACAATGAATCCAAAATTTTGTTATGCTCACTCCAAGAACGTTTAGCAATAAGAATATCGTCAACATAAGAAGTAATATTGTCACGAAGATAAACAGGTAAAATATCATTTAAGCTACGAATGAATGCTGCAGAAAATATAGTAAGTCCAAACGGTAATTTCCAAAGTCACTTTTGGGTAAAATCGTCATATCCGGTTAATCTTTACCTACTGTCTAGATAGATGGATAGTAGAAGAGTTGTTTTTATAGATGCAAAGAATAGTGAAAGAGTAGGTAGCGGTGCAGAAAACTAAAAGGGAAATAGCACCACTACAGCTCGGGGCCCTGTGAACGCTACGGCACATATTCACTTAGTGTAGTGAATCCCCTGAGGACTTTAATAGCTGCACATAATTTTCAGTTTGTGACTTAGTGGCACATCTGGCGGAAGTGCGTACGTAAATTGATCTAACCATGAACATGGATGTATGTCATTCTTAGAATTGCGGAAGATCTTAAATTTCCGAACAGTCAAGAAGTGTTTACAGTCAAAGTTTTCGCCTCGTGGCGACAAAGACCTACCGCGTCTGTCCCAGTCCGAATGTCGATTATTGTCAAGTTCGCGCGCTTGGCGCTCTCTTGTTGCATCCCGTAAATAAAACAAATTACTTTCTTCAAACCCCTCTGCTATTTGTGATTCTAAATTTCTTTTGCTGTCTTTTCCTACAATTTCGCCTTCAATTTGTTTCACTTGCTTTCCTAATGCTTCAAATTCCCATTTAACGCGTTCATTAAATTTTCCGTGATTTTCAACATGCTTATTTATGCTCTGGTACTCTTCGGTTTCTGAAAATGGCAATGGAGCTATATCATCTGAATCTCTGTCCCCATTTAAACTAAGATTTGTCAATTGATCTGAAATCTCCTCAACTCTTTCCGATAAGTTTACGTCTTCCGTAAGTGTCGCAATTCGGGTTTCGGTATTGTCACATTTAATAGTTGACTGTTCACACTGTTGCGTTAAGTCATTTGGTACTGATTCCTCAATTCTTTCAAATACTTCTTCATTATCGTGTGCACGTAGTAAATTTAACTCTGAAAATTTTTGAACTATCACGCGATCTTTTTCTTCCTGTTCCCTGTCCTGTTCCTCTTGTCTAATTCCTGTTGAAATTAAACTATTATTGTGAGCCTTCAAAATCGGTTGTACTTCTTCTCTAATTTCTTTCTTTGATTCATCTTTCATGTTTTTGAAACATGTCCCTGTTCGTGAGCCTAACTGTGTTTCCATTGTTTCCATCTCGGTTTTATTTGTTCCTATTTGTGATTCCCGTGAGTCTAACCGTGTTTCCATTGTTCCCATATCAGTTTTAATTTCAGATCGTAACTGTGATCCCACTGTTTTTAATTCAGATCTTAACTGTGATCCCACTGTTTTGAATTCGGTTTTAATTGTTCTTCGCAGTGATTCTAACTGAGATCCCAAATTTAATATTGCACCCAACAACTGCTGCATATCTTCTGTCGTTAATCTCGTATTCTGAAAATTTTTTGATTGTGAAAAATTTTGAACTAGTTCTGGACTATTTTCCCTGCTTATTAAATTGTTTTCAACTCCATTATTCATCATCCTGTTCTCCTGTGTTGGCGAGTTCGCCATGTTAACAATTTCGTTATTCTCGCTATTCATCATTTTTGCCTGTTTCGTCGATCGCGTAATCATTTACAAAACATACAAAGCTCGTCACTATATGAAAATTACACACAATGACACTTTATCTCCAACAATACCATTCACACGAAATGTTTCCCTCAAACACGATTAACGAACAATTGAAATAATTGCACTAAATTGTCAAACCCGTATACAAGATAACAAAATTAAATTCTGCAAAAAAAAATACCATTAGAAGAATGACAATTACCAAATCTACACATGCAATATAGACTACAATTACTAAACTACAAATTACTACAACTATACTACTGTCTACTATTCCTACAATCAGAAGAATTCCAAGGGACGATCCTGGCAGGGTCGCCACGTGCATGGGGGCTTAATTAAAATAAAATGCAAATAATTTTAATTTTTTGATTTAGTAGCTGTCTGTTCGGTTACGAAGTCTCGTAACGGTTGGCCCTGACTAGTATTATTACGCAATCTGACTGCATGGAACAACAACAAAGAATGAAATGGAAATTTTCATTAACACAATTAATTAATTAAGTCCCCAGCAACTATAAAACCTACGAAATCAAGCACAAGTATAACTGTTCTGTGTGTGGAAGTATGACTCAACGTACGCATCTGGCACGGTTCTTCTTCAACAACACAAGAAATTTTAAATATCATTTATACTGAATTAATTAAAGAAAATAAAAATACCATAATTACTCAAGAAAACCAGAATTACACTCTAATCCCAGAACACAAGCCAGATGCTTTGTTGACTGAACCTGTAATGAAGCATTATTTACGACATTAAATAATGAAAAATAAATCAAGTTTCATTACCTTCATATATTGACCAAAATCACTCTAATCATTACAATATATCTCCACACCGACTCGCTATTACCACATCTCAACAAGAACTTTTCAGTATCACATCTCAGCAAGCACTCTCTACTAGCACATCTCAACAAACACTCTCTGCTACGAGTTCTTAACAAGCACTGACTACCACGAGCTCTCCCCAAGCACTCCCACTACGACATCTCAATAATCACTGCCAGTGGAGGCGGCGGAAAAATGCTCTCTAGCGATCTCTGGCGCTGTGGCTCAGTGTAGCCACCTTTCAGAGTCGCCAGATGAAGACGACAATGATGCAAAACTCCTCAAACGTGCCATAAAAAGTGATGAAACTAAGCCTCAGTTGTCCCAGTGAAAGCATTCCGGGTCACCAAGACCAAAAAATGCTCGACAGGTTAGGTGAAATGTGACGGTTGCGCTCACGTTTCTTCGATTATAACGGCGTAGTGCAATATGAGCTGGCACTAGGTCGAACGATCAATAAGGAGCCCTATTTACAAGTTCAATGGCGCTCGCTTAAAGTAGTCTCATAAAACACCATGGTCTTGTGGCGCGAAATTCACGGCTTTTGCACCACGATAATGCGCCTGCTCACACCTCATTGCTTGTTCGCAAATTTTTCGGCGATATTGAAATTATACCCCAGCGACCGTAGTCACCAGACGTGTTCCGAAAAATAAAGAGGACCTTGAAGGGTCTTCATTTTACAATCACAGATGAGATTAAAAACATGTCGCTAACATGCAGTTCCAAAGAGGCGATATGATATGTGGTATGAAATATTGTAATTCAAGTCATGCGAAATGACACTCATGCATGTGGCACTCATGTTCCCACTGGAGCGATACGATAAGAATCAAGATACAGCAGGCAGCTATCTTCGTTGCTGAGAAACCCGAATATACAGGGTGATTCAAAAAGAATACCACAACTTTAAAAATGTGTATTTAATGAAAGAAACATAATATAACCTTCTGTTATACATCATTACAAAGGGTATTTAAAAAGGTTTTTTTTTCGCTCAAAAACAAGTTCAGAGATGTTCAATATGGCCCCCTCCAGACACACGAGCAATATAAACCCGATACTCCAACTCGTTCCACACTCTCTGTAGCATATCAGGCGTAACAGTTTGGATAGCTGCTGTTATTTCTCGTTTCAAATCATCAATGGTGGCTGGGAGAGGTGGCCGAAACACCATATCCTTAACATACCCCCATAAGAAAAAATCGCAGGGGGTAAGATCAGGGCTTCTTGGAGGCCAGTGATGAAGTGCTCTGTCACGGGCTGCCTGGCGGCCGATCCATCGCCTCGGGTAGTTGACGTTCAGGTAGTTACGGACAGATAAGTGCCAATGTGGTGGCGCTCCATCCTGCTGAAATATGAATTGTTATGCTTCTTGTTCGAGCTGAGGGAACAGCCAATTCTCTAACATCTCCAGATACTGTGGTCGAGTTTCTGGCAGAAGAAAAGCTGTGATGACGGGCCGTGAGTCGTACGTGGGCAGCTCACTGTAGTCCAGTTACAGTAGCACCTTCGAAGAAAAAGGGACCAAAAACTTTATTGGCTGAAATGGCACAGAAAACGTTCACCTTAGGCGAGTCACGTTCATACTGAGTTGTTTCCCGCGGATTCTCAGTGCCCCATATACAGACATTGTGACGGTTGACTTTCCCGTTAGTGTGGAAAGTTGCTTCATCACAATCTTTGAAACGAAAGATTCATCTGTTTCCATTTGAGCAAGGATAAAATCACAGAAATCGATTCTTTTAATCTTGTCAGCTGCAGACAGTGCGTGAATCAATTTCAGACGATAAGGTTTCATAACTAACCTTTTTCGTAGGACTCTCCACACAGTTGATTGTGGAATTTGCAGCTCTCTGCTAGCTCTGCGAGTCGATTTTCCTGGGCTGCGAACAAATGCTTGCTGGATGCGTGCTACATTTTCATCACTCGTTCTCGGCCGTCCAGAACTTTTCCCTTTGCACAAACACCCATTCTCTGTAAATTGTTTATACCAACGTTTAATACACCACCTATCAGGAGGTTTAACACCATACTTCGTTCGAAATGCACGCTGAACAACTGTCGTCGATTCACTTCTGCCGTACTCAATAACACAAAAAGCTTTCTGTTGAGCGGTCGCCATCTTAGCATCAACTGACGCTGACGCCTAGTCAACAGCGCCTCAAGCGAACAAATGTACAACTAAATGAAACTTTATAGCTCCCTTAATTCGCCGACAGATAGTGCTTAGCTCTGCCTTTTGTCGTTGCAGAGTATTAAATTCCTAAAGTTGTGGTATTCTTTTTGAATCACCCTGTATATAATCTTTGTACTCCAGACTGGAGAAAGATATGGCTTTTCATCCAGCATTCGAAACAATTTCGATACAGTAATTTTGTTTCAGACGCAGCAACGTATGACCTAAAATACACCAAACGTAAAGTGGTCTTCAAAATATGTACAATGATTAGCTAGTTCCAAGTATCGTAATAACAGCATAAAGAAAACCAGTTTATTGAGAAGGTGTAATGTCACACTACATGATGCAAAAAAATCAATTTTTTTTACCGAATATCTTCATCAGAAACGAGTAAGAAAGACTGCATAGTGGAGAACACATGTGAATCTAAACATCATGGCGTATGATTTTTTAAGCAGAATTTTGAAAGTTTAAGAGGAACTAATTACAGAGATAGATGCAGCATTGCTCCATTCACAAAAAGAAGAAAAACCGTTTTTTTAGGTACATCAAACGACTCGAAATTTGGCTCTCCGCTCCCCATGTATCATAATTATGACACAGCTGGGTGCAGCAGCCAACAGTCTGTGTTGCGCGTGTCGTATAAAAGTGGTGCGTTTCGGTGTCGTATGACTGTCGTTCCGTCGCTTCAGTTATGTTTCTATGAGCTCCACCAATGCAGGTTCCTGCTGCATCATGTTGCGTATTGTATCACATGTTGTATCACCTCAGCAGGGACAGCTAGATGTTAGAAAATCGAGTTCTACAGCTGTATCGGGGATTGAAAAAAACATTGGCAAAATTGTATAGTGTATAATGTGGACTATTTCAAAGGGGATAACATTTATGTAAACTAAAACTCAACTTCGCCAGAACAGGCCATTCAGGGCTAGAGGTACCGAGCGGCCGCCGTTTCATCCTTAGCCCGAGGCCGTCACTGGATGCGGGTGTGGAGAGTCGTGTGGTCAGCACACCGCTCTCCCTGCCGTATGTCGGTTTACGAGACCGGAGCCGCTACTTCTCAATCAAGTAACTCCTCACATGAAACTTCCTGGCAGATTAAAACTGTGTGTCGGACCGAGACTCAAACTCGGGACCTTGGCCTTTCGCGGACAAGTGCTCTACCAACTGAGCTACCCAAGCACGACTCACGCCCCGTCCTCAAAGCCTTACTTCTGCCAGTACCTCGTCTCCTACCTCCCCAGTTCGAGTCTCGCTCCGGCAAACAGTTTTAATCTGTCAGAAAGTTTCATATCAGCTGTAACGTACCCTCTCTCTGTTATTGTTTTTGTTTTTTGTTATTTTTTTTGTTATTGTAGTTGTAGAGATATGAAATTGTTGTAGCGGTTTGCTTAGTCAGCCGTTCTTCGGAATGTTTTGTCATTAAATGGAGCCTGAAACTTGCGTAATAAATACTTCGCGTGAAGTGCGATTTGCGGCATAAACAAAAATTAATTGCGGAGATGCAATCCACAGAATATTAACAGAAAAGCTTCAGAACAATGAGCACGACTAACTAGACACATTCAGAGGGTACGTACATTCGTGTAAGAGTGGTTGCGATCTGGTGAGAAAGATCTATCTTAAATTTTTTTTGTGTAAAATAATTAGGTCGTAAGACTCTCGGAGATTGCGAACGTACAATGAGGGTAGAAGCACGTACTTTCTATCATTCCCCGTGGCCTAGGTAAAAAAATTGCAATTATTTAAATTTAAGAATATTTCTTTTTTAATCGGACTTCTATTTTTATACGAAAAGGAAGATTGCAGGTTCTGATTGTCTCGGCAAAAACACATCGAAATTAATCTTAGCGGCCACCAAAGGAAAGTAGTGAGCATAATCACGTACCTCTATTGTTGAGCAGCGCCGTCGTAAAGATCGTCGCCTCCATATAAAATTCGCCTTCTCGAATTAACAGAATAATTTGTACTCCATTGGTATGGGATTTAGGTTTGATCTTGACAGAAATTATAAAACACATTTTTCATCATTTAACACCTTCATTTAACACACACATAGACATGAAAGTATACAGTACGTCTTTACGCCAGCACATCAGAACAAAAAGGTAGTTAATACTAGAAGTAATAAAAGAATCTCGAATTTAGTCCTTTGTCTCTCAATGATAAAAAAGTTTTTTAGAGTATTCCTCTGGTATGACAGTCGAACAAATTTTCTTCTTGTATCTTTGAGATTAAGTTACAACAATTTTTAGTTCCTTTTCACAGCGCACACTCCGCTGCAGAGTGAAAATCTCATTCAAGTAGCTCCTCAGTTTGCCTCTCAAGGGCTGAGTACACACCATTTGCCAACAGCGCTCGGCAGACCGGACGGTCACACATCCGGTGCTAGCCCAGACCGACAGTGCTTAACTTCAGCGATCTGACGGGAGCCTGTGTTACCACTGCGGCAAAGACGTTGGCATTGATGTAGGCGACTGAGTAATATTCTTTCCGAAGAAAACAGCATTCTGGTTATTTTTTGAACACACCTGAAGTTAAGCAGACAGCGGGGATACATAGGTGTGGGAGTTGGGGAGCAGCAGCACACTGGCAGCAGCGGCGCGCTGTGTTGTGGCGGTTCGCAGACGAGTGGCCGGCAGCGGCCGCCGTGGAGGCGGTGCGGCGCTCGGGGCCCGGCCAGGAGGCGGCGCAGCAGCAGCCGGGGGCGGCCGCCGGCCCTCCGCCCCCGCCGCTGCCCGTGCAGCTGTGGCCGGCCTCCCACCCCGCGGAGCCGCCCGTCAGCCGGCTCGTCTCCTACAAGCGCTACCTGCCCTACCACCCGGTGGCGCGCTTCCGCGGGCTCGGCATCGAGGCGCGGCCCTTCCTGCAGATGCTCATTCAGCCCGAGGACCGTGAGTACCACACCTCGTCCGTACCAACCTTTTCATCGTGTGTCATGTTCAAAAAAATGTTCAACTGTGTGCGAAATCTTATGGGACTTAACTGCTAAGGCCATCAGTCCCTTAGCTTACACACTACTTAACCTAAATTATCCTAAGGACAAACACACACACCCGTGCCCGACGGAGAACTCGAACCTCCGCCTGGACCACCCGCACAGTCCATGACTGCAGCGCCTTAGACCGCTCGGCTAATCCCGTGCGGCCCTCGTGTGTCATGTCTTCTGACTGGTCTGACGCGCCGGTCCGAGTGGCCGAGCGGTTCTAGGAGCTACAGTCTGGAGCCGCGCGACCGCTACGGTCGCAGGTTCGAATCCTGCCTCGGGCATGGATGTGTGTGATGTCCTTAGGTTAGTTAGGTTGAATTAGTTCTAAGTTCTAGGGGACTGATGACCTTAGAAGTTAAGTCCCATAGTGCTCAGAGCCATTTGAACCATTTGGTCTGACGCGGCTCGCCACCATTCCCACTCTTGTGCCAGAGTAGCAGCTGCACACAACGTACTCAATTACTTGTTGAAAGTCTGCATCCACAGGGTGATCGTAATTAAAGTTAAACTTTCAAAACGCTATAGAAATAACACCACTGGTCAAAATGACGTCAAATTGTAACGGAATATTATCGGAGAAAGGGGAAAACGTATGTCACAAGAAAAAAAATAGTGTGAAAATTGATCAGTAGATGGCGCTTGTAATGGTACTAGAATTACGTAACCATTATGGTACCTCACGTAAACCTCTCGATACCAGTAATATTCTACTGTGTTTCTGCAAAGTAGTTGATATATTTCTGAGACAACATTCAGATTTGATTTCATTTGTGATACATCGATATGTTTATATTGCAATGATATTATTCTTATGTGTATTCTTTCTTTTGTCACTATGATCTTTGACGTACTTGTAGCTCTGATTTTTGGGCGCGTAAGCGATTATTAGTTAATTGTTGAGTTGTTAGCGAGTCGGACCTTGAGAAAGTCAAGTGTTGGACGTCATGGTGGAAAGACACATAACGTAGTCCGCTTATAAAATGTGAACTTTAACAGTGACTGTGAGGAAGATGTTTTCAAGTATGTATTGTATTGTGAAGTGATGTTTTGTGTTTACGTGATATTGCAATTAAAAGGAAGTGTAACTTATTTCGGAGTGCTGATTATTTTTTTTACATCAACATTGTCCAGCAAAAGTGTAATCTTGAAGAATGTGTTGTGATGCGCATCTACAAAACTTTTGAATATAGCAGGATAAAACCTAGGCCTCTTTGCATCCGAGCTTGGAATCATAACCACCTAGATTTTCAACGATTGAGCCATGATTTTACAACGATACCAGCGTGGGAAACACAAAAAGATGAGTGCCTAGTTTTTTGATTATTATATGAAATGACTATTAACTGTGCTCTAATGACACCTGCCACATAATATGACTGTTGTTGCCCGAAAATGCAGTATTTAGCAGCGTGAGCAACACCACAATCGTTATTAAATGCTGACCTTTGTTGTGGTAGGGTTTTTAGACGCTGTATGTGTCAGAATACGTAAATGAAAGCACCTGTAATGCGCAAGACCCATTGAAGTTGATATAAACAGGTTGGGAACACGCCTTTTCCTCCGCCTCCTTTCCCAACGCAACTTCCAACATCTACCCCTCCCGGATGATGAGCTTCGGCCTGACATCTACCCTTCCTACCAACTCTAACCCCATCTTCCTGCCTCCTCATCAGGGCTCCCCCTCCCTTCTCCTGAGCGGCTTCCCACTCCTACTCCCCCCCTCTCTTGTGCTCCCTTTCAGTGTCTCTGCACTCCCTCCTGCCTTGTCTTCCCCCTTCATCTCCTGCCCCACCAGTCTCCTGCCTCTTGGTGTACACGCTGACGCCCCTACTTCTTCATCCTGCCGCCTCCCCTGCTGCCCCTTGCTCTCCCCTCCTTTTCCATCCTCTCCGACCTCTCCCTCGGCAGGTCCCACCTGGCAGTTTTATACTTTACTGTGTGTGCTCAAAGTGGGTTTTAAGTGTGTTGTTCTGGAGTGGCCGACTTTTAACCTGTGTATGTGGATTCAGTGTCTTCTTTGTGTTTAAAGAATCGTCAACTGTGTTTTTTAACTTATGGTCACTTTTTTAATTGTCCCCCGCATGAACGTTTCCCTGTCAGTGTATTTTTACCTCCATTATCTCACCTTGCTCTGTTTTATGTTCCCCTTTTTTATCGCCTTATATATGTAGCATGTTATTCTTGTCTTAGTTGTCATGTCATGTCATGTCATGTCATGTCACTCGGCCCATATGGGGCAGGGGAATGAAATCACAGTAAAGAAAAACAAAAAGAAACGCCTTTTCCTTTTTTCGCGTCTGCGACGTTCGCCACGACTGTCTCAATGCAGGGTTGCGCTCTGCTTGTAAAGCTGTATTACAAGAATAATGACTGTGCACACGTCGCTCTGCAGAAGTTCCGGACACTGAAAGGTTTGGAAAAAGGCGTTCGTCCGATGATTGCAGTGGGTCTGCAGAAAACGATTCGGAAATTCGAAAAGACGTGTTTTTTTTTTTTTTTTTTCAGGAGGAGGAGGAAACGAGTGGTGGTGTGCAAACGTGTAGTGCATGGAGAATTGCCTCAACATTGGACATACCCGTGAGCATCCTTCTTTGCTATCCATTCAAAATTACCCATCTGCATGAGTGGCTTCCTGTTGACCTACCAGAGAGAGAGACCTTTGCTGCAGAACTTCTCGCTCGCATGGAAGTGGACAATGATTGGCCGTGGAATATTTTGTGGACCGACGAAGCTAACTTCCATCTAACTGGATATGTCAATATACAGAATTGCCGAATATGGGCAACGGAAAATCCAGACGCAAATCAACCAGTACGACTTCATCCTGTAATGGTCACCGTGTGGTGCGGGCTTACGGCATCATTTATCATAGGGCCATATTTTTTCGAAGAGCAACCACGTCATTCCAGCTCTCCAACAGCGTGGATGTGTGTGTGGATGGGATCGTTTTTATGCAAGATGGTGCATCTCCGCACATTGCAAATCCAGTTAAGCAGCTGCTGAAGCGCCATTTCGGAAATGCTACAATTATCAACCGCCATTTCCCTACAGCCTGGTCGTCCCGATCATCTGATCTTAATTCGTGTGATTTCTGGCTGTGCGGCTATCTGAAAGATATTGTGTTCAGTGTTCCGATTGCAAACTTAGCTGCACTGAAGGCACGCATTGCGCAACACATTCTGAACGCGACCCCGGAAACACTTCGATCAGTTGTGGAACATGCTGTTTCTCGATTTCAACTTGTTGCAGAAAACGGTGGACAGCATATTGAACAGGTTTTACACCAGTCACACAGAAATTAATAATTCGATTTGATTTCGATTGATGCTTTTTATGCGGTTTTTGGCATCAGGTCAATTAAAAACCGTTCTGATTGAAGCTTCTTATGCGAGTTTTGACCTCAGGACAATTAAAAACCGATTCCATCCGATGTGATATGACCATGCCGTAGTGGATAGGCTTACGTAACTAACAGTTCACCCATGCACCGTGTGTAGTACAGTTCGTTTAACGTGAAACGTACACCGTAGACGTTGTTGTATGATTCATTTTTCATTTGTAGTCGATCACTATGATGCTTACAGCGCCATCTATTGCTACATTTTGTAACTATTTATTTTACTTCTGAAATACGTTTTTCCCCTTCCCTGATAATATTCCGTTGCAATTATACACCATTTTTACCAGCGGTGTTATTTCTACAGCGCTTGGAAAGTTTAACTTCAATTATAATCACCCTGTAGATCTTAACTCCGGATGCCACCTGACAGTGTGTGGCTGAGGGTACTTCTGGTTGCATTAACCGGTCCCCCCTTCACGGTACCACTCGTGAATGGTGCGTGCGAAGAACGATCGTCCGTTAACCTCTTCATTACTTTTAATTTCTGGAAGTTACTCGATGTGGTCATTGCTCGAGACGTATGTGGGAGGGAAGTAATAGGGAATGCTTTTATTTCCAGACCGTATTCTCTCGCTCAGTGACGCAAAATGCATCTGTAGATTAAAACTGTGTGCTCGACCGAGACACGAGCTCAGGACATTTGCCTTTTGCGGGCAAGTGCTCTACCAAAGTGCTAGTCTTGCAAGGTTCGCAAGAGAGCTCCAATAATGTTTGGAAGATAGGGACGAGGTACTGGTGGAAGCAGAGGAGGGGTCGTGAGTGGTGGTTGGGTAGCTCAGATGATAGATGAGTTTCCCGCGAAAGGTGAAGGTCCCGAGTTCGAGTCTCGGTCCGGCACACAGTTTTAATCTGCCAGTAAGTTTCATATCAGCGAACACTCCGTTGCAGAGTGAAAATTTCATTCTGTATAATGCCTCTCTTGTAGCGTGCGCTACTGGAGATTTTTTACTTATTTATTGCAGAATTTTAGACCTGTTTCCTGATGCTTCAAAACAGGTCGTACGTCTTAGAGTTTTCGTTTATCTTATTTGTAGTTGTTTCGTATCCACAACATTTTACAAAGAATGATACTTTTTTAAAGTAACAATAATTTAAGGTTTAAATATAAGTAAAATTTTGTTAGTTTTAAGAAGAATATAAAAGAATTGAGGAGAGTTTTGTTTGTGCCATCACTGATTTTGACTGGCGGTGAAGACCTCGGAATGGTTCCTGCGAGCTACTGCTCGCCTGTAACAAAAAAAATTGTTTGGTTAGTAGTAGACAAATAGTATTCCTAATGCGACGCATTAACATTAGGCGCTCAACCATGTACAACATTTGGTGCTTTCTTGGCTAGATCACCAGCACCTTACGCTTATTTACTGTTATACCTCGTCTCCCTCCTACTGTTCCTCGTCAGTGTCACTGTTTTCGCTGTCACTGTGATTGTCGCTGTCCACCCGCCGGAGATTGTTGTTACGTTGGATATAGGCATGTCTTCTATGTTGTGTCCACAGGTACTCTTCACGTGTTGTTTTTGAAATACTGTTTATCAGTACATTTAGTAGTCCCCATTGTTCTTCATGTCTTACTGCTGTGCATATATCTATGTGTATTTCTGTGTAGTCTAAGTGTAGTGTGTGTGTCTATTGTTTGCCTACTGCCCACAGAAGAAGAAAGTGTGTTCTGGGGAACTTCCCCACATGTGCATGTATGTGTCTGTCTCAGACTCACGCGGTTTACGTGTGTGGCATAAGGTCCGTGTCCGGTTAAGAAATGTACCATACCGCTGCTGGGATTGATATATTTCAATCTAAATCGATCCCTTACGTCAGGGAGGAAGTCGTGCAGTCTGCATCCCTTGTCACATCCCACTCACTTTGCCAGCTTTTAAGGTGACGTGTCGTCTGTGTCGGTACGTCAGTTATTGTGTTTTCCGTATCTAGTCTCCCCACCTTTAGCCAGTATCTTACAGCTCTATATTTGACCGTGATATATATTTGGCATATTCTGAGCACCACACAATGTATCTACTGAGGTGGTGCCGAAGGCTCTTGAGTTTGTTCAGTATAGATGAACTGTATTCCCAACTGCGAATACGTTTCTACCTTACCCCCACAGTTTATTACTGGCGTATGAAAACTTATGCCAGACCGCAACTCGAACCCGGATTTTCCACTCTACGCGAACGGTCGCCTTAACAACTTCGGCTATCCCTGCACGCCTCCTGGACTGACGCAAACCCCATACGTCATCGTCTTTGTCTGTGTCCCATACTCGCACAGTTCCTGTGATTTCCGCACAGCGATAGACTTACTTATTACTGTCGCGGCCAGTCTAGGCATGTAATCTCTGTATATAAAAGGCAGTGTCCCGACGCGCTCACTGGTTGACTCACCATCGCCCAGCACAAACAACTAAGGATAAGGAACTTGAAATTTGGAGAAAGTATGGATCTCATACTGTAGGCGTCCCTTAAGAACGAATTTTTCGAAATTCCAACCCTAAAGGGGTGAAATAGGAGCTGAAGCTTTTTCTTTTCTTTTTTTTTAAAAAAAAACGTCGCTATTAATGCAATTTTGAAGCTAGACCTACGAAGATTGATACAGAAATATAGAAATACGCATTTCAACTTTTGGGAATTTAACCCTATGGGGATGAAATAGTGCGTGATAGCTTTTTCTGAAAATGTATCATTATCAAAGAACTGCTGTAGTATTTTTAAAGCTACATTTATGAATATTGGTACTTGACTTCTCGGTCACAAATAAAAGAATACGTGTTTCATTGTTTTTAGAAATTGAACCCCTATGGGAGGTGAAATAGGGGATGATATTTTTTTCACCTCCCATTGGGCATGATATTTTTTATTCCCCCCATGAACCATGGACCTTGCCGTTGGTGGGGAGGCTTGCGTGCCTCAGCGATACAGATGGCCGTACCGTAGGTGCAACCACAACGGAGTGGTATCTGTTGAGAGGCCAGACAAACGTGTGGTTCCTGAAGAGGGGCAGCAGCCTTTTCAGTAGTTGAAAGGGCAACAGTCTGGATGATTGACTGATCTGACCTTGTAACAATAACCAAAACGGCCTTGCTGTGCTGGCACTGCGAACGGCTGAAAGCAATGGGAAACTACGGCTGTAATATTTCCCGAGGGCATGCAGCTTTATTGTACGGTTAAATGATGATGGCGTCCTCTTTAGTAAAATATTCCGGAGGTAAAATAGTCCCCCATTCGGATCTCCGGGCGGGGAATACTCAGGATGACATTCTACGCATTGGAGCGTGGAGTGTCAGATCCCTTAATCGGGCAGGTAGGTTAGAAAATTTAAAAAGGGAAAACGGATAGGTTAATGTTAGATATAGTGGGAATTAGTGAAGTTCGGTCAGGTTAATAAAGGGTTATAAATACAAAATCAAATAGGGGTAATGCAGGAGTAGGTTTAATAATGAATACGAAAATAGGAATGCGGGTCAGCTATTACAAACAGCATAGTGAACGCATTATTGTGATCAAGATAGATACGAAGCCCACACCTACCACAGTAATACAAGTTTATGTGCCAACTAGCTCCGCAGATGACGAAGAGATTGATGAAATGTATGACGAGATAAAAGAAATTATTCAGATAGTGAAGGGAGACGAAAATTGAATAGTCATGGGTGACTGGAACTCGATAGTAGGAAAAGGAAGAGAAGGAAACGTAGTAGGTGAATATGGAATGGGAGTAAGGAATGAAAGAGGAAGCCGCCTGGCAGAATTTCGCACAGAACTTAACTTAATCATAGATAACATTTGGTTCAAGAATCAGAAAAGAAGGTTGTATACATGGAAGAAGCCTAGAGATACTCGAAGGTCTCAGACATATTATATAATGGTTAGACAGAGATTCAGGAACCAGGTTTTAAATTGTAAGACATTTCCAGGGGCAGATGTGGACTCTGACCACAATATATTGGTTATGAACTGTAGACTAAAACTGAAGAAATGTGCAAAAAGGTGGGAACCTAAGGAGATGGGACCTGGATAAACTGAAAGAACCAGAGGTTGTAGAGAGCTTCAGGGAGAGCATTAGGGAACGATTGACAAGAATGGGGGAAAGAAGTACAGTAGAAGAAGAATGGGTAGCTCTGAGGGACGAAGTAGTGTAGGCAGCAGAGGATCAAGTAGGTAAAAGGACGAGGGCTAGTAGAAATCCTTGGGTAACAGAAGAGATATTGAATAGAATTGATGAAAGAAGAAAATTCAAAAATGCAGTAAATGAAGCAGGCAAAAAGGAATACAAAAGCCCCTAAAATGAGATCGACAGGAAGTGCAAAATGGATAAGCAGGCATGGCTAGAGGACAAATGTAAGGATGTAGAGGTACATATCACTAGGGATAAGATAGATACTGCCTACAGGAAAATTAAAGAGACCATTGGAGAAAAGAGAACCACTTGTATGAATATCAAGAGCTCAGATGGAAGCCGACTTCTAAGCAAAGAAGGGAAAGCAGAAAGGTGGAAGGAGTATACAGGGTGTTACAAAAAGGTACGGCCAAACTTTCAGGAAACATTCCTCACACACAAATAAAGAAAAGATGTTATGTGGACATGTGTCCAGAAACGCTTAATTTCCATGTTAGCGCTCACTTTAGTTTCGTCAGTATGTACTGTACTTCCTCGATTCACCGCCAGTTGGCCCGATTGAAGGAATGTAATGCTGACTTCGGTGCTTGTGTTGACATGCGACTCATTGCTCTACAGTACTAGCATCAAGCACATCAGTACGTAGCATCAACAGGTTAGTGTTCATCACGAACGTGGTTTTGCAGTCAGTGCAATGTTTACAAATGCGGAGTTGGCAGATGCCCATTTGATGTTTGGATTAGTACGGGACAATAGCCGTGGTGCGGTAGGTTTGTATCGAGACAGATTTCCAGAACGAAGGTGTCCCGACAGGAAGACGTTCGAAGCAATTGATCGGCGTCTTAGGGAGCACGGAACATTCCAGCCTATGACTCGTGACTGGGGAAGACCTAGAACGACGAGGACACCTGCAATGGACGAGGAAATTCTTCGTGCAGTTGACGATAACCCTAATGTCAGCGTCAGACAACTTGCTGCTGTACAATGTAACGTTGACCACGTCACTGTATGGAGAGTGCTACGGGAGAACCAGTTGTTTCCGTACCATGTACAGCAGCTGATTGGCCTCCACGGGTACACTTCTGCGAATTGTTCATCCAACAATGTGTCATTTCAGTGCAAATGTTCTCTTTACGGATGAGGCTTCATTCCAACGTGATCAAATTGTAAATTTTCACAATCAACATGTGTGGGCTGACGAGAATCCGCACGCAGTTTTGCAATCACGTCATCAACACAGATTTTCTGTGAACGTTGGGGCAGTCATTGTTGGTGATGTCTTGATTGGGCCTCATGTTCTTCCACCTACGCTCAATGGAGCATGTTATCATGATTTCATACGAGATACTCTACCTGTGCTGCTAGAACATGTGCCTTTACAAGCACGACACACCATGTGGTTCATGCACGATGGAACTCCTGCACATTTCAGTCGAAGTATTCGTACGCTTCTCAACAACAGATTCGGTGACCGATGGATTGGTAGAGGCGGACCAATTCCATGGTCTCCACGCTCTCCTGATCTCAACCCTCTTGACTTTCATTTATGGGGGTATTTTAAAGCTCTTGTCTACGCAACCCCGGTACCAAATGTAGAGACTCTTCGTGCTCGTATTGTGGACGGCTGTGATACAATACGGCATTCTCCAGGGCGCATCAGGGATTCCATGCGACGGAGGGTGGATGCATGTATCCTCGCTAACGGAGGACATTTTGAACATTTCCTGTAACAAAGTGTTTGAAGTCACGCTGGTACGTTCTGTTGCTGTGTGTTTCCATTCCATGATTAATGTGATTTGAAGAGAAGTAATAAAATGAGCTCTAACATGGAAAGTTTCCGGACACATGTCCACATAACATATTTTCTTTCTTTGTGTGTGAGGAATGTTTCCTGAAAGTTTGGCCGTACCTTTTTGTAACGCCCTGTATGGAGGGTCTACTGTATAAGAGCGATGTTCTTGAGGACATTATTATAGAAATGGGAGAGGATGTAGATGAAGATGAAATAGGAGATATGGTACTGCATGAAGAGTTTGACAGAGTACTGAAAGACCTAAGTCGAAACAAGGCCCCAGGAATAGACAACATTCCATTAGAACTACTGACAGCCTTGGGAGAGCCAGGCCTAACAAAACTCTACCATCTAGTGAGCAAGATGGATGATACAGGCGAAATACCCTCAAACTTCATGAAGAATATAAGAACTCCTATCCCAAAGAAAGCAGGTGTTGACAGATGTGAAAATTACCGAACTATCAATTTAATAAGCCACAGCTGCAAAATACTAACACGAATTATTTATGGAAAAACTGGTAGACGCCGACCTCGGGGAAGATCATTTTGGATTCCGTAGAAATGTTGGAACACGTGAGGCAATACTGACCCTACGACTTATCTTAGAAAACAGATTAAGGAAAGCAAACCTACGTTTCTAGCATTTGTAGACTTAGAGAAAGCTTTTGACAATGTTGACTGGAATACTCTCTTTCAAATTCTAAAGGTGGCACGGGTAAAATACAGGGAGCGAAAGGCTATTTACAATTTGTACAGAAACCAGATGGCAGTTATAAGAGTCGAGGGGCATGAAAGGGAAGCAGTGGTTGGTAAGGGAGTGAGGCAGGGTTGTAGCCTCTCCTTGATGTTATTCAATCTGTATATTGAGCAAGCAGTAAAGAAAACAAAAAGAAAAATTCGGAGTAGGTATTAACATCCATGGAGAAGAAATAAAAACTTGGAGGTTCGCCGATGACATTGTAATTCTGTCAGAGACAGCAAAGGACTTGCAAGAGCAGCTGACCGGGATGGACAGTGTCTTGAAAGGAGGATATAAGATGAACATCAACAAATGCAAAACGAGGATAATGGAATGTAGTCGAATTAAATCGGGTGATACTGCGGGGATTAGATTAGGAAATGAGACGCTTAAAGTAGTAAATGAATTTTGCTATTTGGGGAGCAGAATAACTGATGATGGTCGACGTAGAGAGGATATAAAATATAGACTGGCAACTGCAAGGAAAGCGTTTCAGAAGAAAAGAAATTTGTTAACATCGAGTATAGATTTAAGTGTCAGGAAGTTGTTTCTGAAAGTATTTGTATGGAGTGCAGCTATGTATGGAAGTGAAACGTGGACGATAAATAGTTTAGACAAGAAGAGAATAGAAGCTTTCGAAATGTGGTGCTACAGATGAATGCTGAAAATTAGATGGGTAGATCACATAACTGATGAGGAGGTGTTGAAGAGAATTGGAGAGAAGAGAAAATTGTGGCAGAGCTTGACTAGAAGAAGGGATCGGTTGGTGGGGCATATTCTGAGGCATCAAGGGATCACCAATTTAGTACTGGAGGGCAGCGTGGATGGTAAAAATCGTAGAGGGAGACCAAGAGATGAATACACTTAACAGATTCAGGAGGATGTAGGTTGCAGTAGGTACTGGGAGATGAAGAAACTTGCACAGGATAGAGTAGCATGGAGAGCTGCATCAAACCAGTCTCTGGACTGAAGACCATAACAACAACAACAACAACAACAACAACAACAACAAGGTTGACAACGGATGGGTGCCTCTTAAGGTGTTGCAAAGCCCGACGGCGATCACGGATGGCAATGGCAATAGCTGTACACCACGGGACTTGCCGGCGGCGAAATGGTCCAGATGAAAGCAGGGTAGCAAGGCTAGCAGCTCGAACAATCGCGTCAGGCACGTCACTTAGGACGTCATCAATACAACCCGACAAAGAGGAGGAAGAAACGACCTGTGCATTATATCGGCGCGTTGAAAAGACCAACGAGTTGACCTGTCCATCGGGGAGCGGGAAGGGAGCTAGAGAATCAACGGGAAACGGTCGCTATCATGAAGGTCGTCGTGTGGCGACCAGCAAATGAAGGGAGGAGGGAGGGAGAAGAAAGAGAAAGATCAATGCAGAAAAGGTACCATGACCGGCACTGAAATGAGTAGGGGAGCCATCATCAAGATGGCACAAGTCGTGGTCTGCAAGAAACTGGTCTATGAGAAGACCCCAACTAGACGGAAATGCACTGCCCCACAAGGGATGATGAGCATTAAAATCCCCGAGAAGGAGAAAGGGAGGAGGAAATTGCTGCAGATGGGCAGTGAAGGCAGCAGGTTTAAGAGTCCTGTCAGGAGGGAGAGAAAGATTGCAAACCGTGACCTCAGAGTCCATGTGGACCCTAACAGCAGCCGCTTCCAATGCAACGTCCGTATGGACCAACGTAGCAACGCGACCATAGGCCCGCAGGGGACTGACCCGATCTCGACACAAAACACGGAACCCACGGAGGGTCGATGAGTGATCATCAGCAAAATGAGATTCCTGTAGAACCATACGAGCTGCTGAGTAAAACGAAATAAGGGATTTCAACTCCAGAAGATGACGGTAATATATATTACAATTCCATTGGATAACCACAGAACGATGATTCAAATGGGAGGTGAACAGGCTAAAGCCGGTCATGCCGCCGGTTCACCACCCGTCACCGACGAGGAGGGGGTGACATCCATGACAGGCCTCAGTGTAGAATCAGGTTGCGAGGGTGGGGACAGGCCCTCAGGCGACACCAGAGGCTCCTTGTCCCAGGGCTTATGTTTCTTCTTCTTTTCTGTTTGAGATCGAGGAGGGCTGTGCGGCAAAAAGGAGCCAGCTGCAGCAAATCTGGAACGGAAAGAGATCGGGCAACCTGGGGGCCCACAGCCCATGGTTCTCATGGTCGTCGCATGGCAGCAGACCTTTTGCCTGGAAGGTGCCAGGAAGGGGGATCCCGGGAGGGGCGCCCTTGACAGGCAGACGCCGAAGAAGTGGGACACTTCTCTGGCTGGGGAGGGGGAGCAGCGCCCAGAGGAAAAGGTGTGGGAGCCACAGGAGTGGGGGGAGGAGAGGGTTTCGGAACTGGGGTAAGGAAGGGGAAGGAAGGGGTGGAGATGTAACTAAAGCATATCTAGATGTCATGGACACAAGATGAAGACGTGCATACGTCTTACAGGCCTCAGTGTAGGTTAGACGATCAAAGGACTTATACTACTGTATCTTCTTTTCCTTCTTAGAAACTGGGCAATCCGATGAGCATGGAGAATGATTGCCATGACAATTAACACACACAGGAGGGGAATGGAGGAACTCCCCTCACGGAGTGGACGTCCACAGTCACCACTGAGAGGGGCCCCCAAACAACAGGAAGACATGTGTCCAAAACGCAAACACTTAAAAGATCTCATAGGTGATAGGATATACGGCTTTACATGACATCGATAAACCATAATCTTGACCTTGTCAGGGAGGGTATACTCTTCAAAGGCCAGGATAAAGGCACCAGTATCAATGCAATTGTCCTTTGGAGCCTTCTGAACATGCCGAACAAAGTGAACTCCCCGCTGTCCGAGATTGTCCCGAAGTTCCTCATCAGTTTGAAGGAGGAGGTCCCTGTGAAAAATTACACCTTGAACCATTTTCAAAGACTGGTGGGGTGGGGGGGGGAGGGAGTAGTGGACGCAGGAATCGTGCTAAGATGGTTACAGGCACGACGGGCCGCAGACTGGGCAGCTGAAGCAGTTTTGATCAACATCGAACCCGACCGCATCTTACTCAGAGAGTCCACTTCGCCAAACTTGCAAACTTGTCTTCAATGTGTTCCACAAAAAAAAAAAAAGGTTTGGTATTGGTGAAAGTATCCCCATCAGTCCTGGTGCAAACAGCGGGGGAAAGGATTCACCTCTAGCCGACGAGCCTCTTCCCAGGGGGTAGACATGGAAGGCCGAAGGGGCAGGAGAAGCAGCACTAAAAGCATCATTTCCACGCAAAGAGACGGCCGTAGGGGAACGGCCAGAGTTCTGGACCCATATGCATTTCATTTGCATAGCGTTCACCCTGATACCATCCACTCCAATCAGGGCCTCTCCCCACTCAGTCACAGCAAGGGCCGTCTGGCTCAGCGGCCATTTCCGGGAGTTCCGATGCACCAGGACAGCAAGCAACCACTCGTAGGCTTACATGAGGAGGTCACAGCTCAGGTATCAGAAGTGTGATCCCTGTGTTGTCAGGGGGCTCAACCAGAAGGGTACATAACGACCCCACCACACGGGCTGCCTACTGTGCTGGGTATGCACCCTAGCATCAGACAACGACGTGAAGGAAAAGGTGGAAGGAACTGGAGGGCACAAGTCGGAGACACTTGGTATGGTGCTCTTCACATTATGGAATAGAAATTTAGTAATGGAGGTCAAACCGCAGAGGGGACCAGAGAATGCCAAAAGGATGAGGTAATTACGCAACAAAACCAAATTGCAAAGCCAACATAAATAGGAGGATAGCGGGGTCAACATAAACAAGGACACCAAGAAAGGGAGAGGAGAGGAAGAAGGGGAAGGAGCAAGGACAGGAAAGGAGGGGAAGGGCAAGGAAATGCAGCCACGCACGTACTCACGAAATGACCGTGAGCCCCTGGGGGGTACTTCTACATAGCGACGATATTTTCTATTCTCGATTCCCATCGGGTTTTTTGTTGTTTTTTTTAGTACAGCGGTTAGGCCGGAATACGAGAACTCCTCGCTTTCGCGACTGCACATTGCTATAGGGGCGTCTGCAAGTTTATCTTTCATGCACTTTCCTTAAATACAGGTGTGCTCCTTTTTGCCCACAGTCGGAATGGATTTATGCCTGTCTTGAAACGGTAGAATCTGCTTGTCTATTTCCAAAACCAGGTGGTAGTTATGGCATATTACATTTTGTTAGATACTTGAAAGTCGAATGCGAAACATAATAATATGATTCTATGATCTCTTCCACTGCAAACAGCAGCACGGATTTCTTGGCTTCTAAAAAAACTATCAGTTCCACAGTCATGTTAGATGATTCTTCAGACAGTCCATTTTTTCGGTTTCCGACCTATGTTCACACAACCAACACCGGTTGAGCATTTTCACCAGGTATATTGTCTTCCCTGGTGCCAGTGAATTATTTACATAACACGGAATCCTCCCAATGCCAATTACTGACAGAGTAGCTACTTACATAACAAATGATACTACGAGTTTATTATAACTGCTCACAATTTTATTTCTGTTACCAACGTGGTACTTTGCATGTGTGTGTGTGTGTGTGTGTGTGTGTGTGTGTGTGTGTGCGAGCGCGCACACCTCTCTCTCTCTCTCTCTCTCTATCTATCTGTCTATCCATATCTGCCCCCCTCCTCTCCCTCCCATAAGCTCGTAGAGATAGACATACACACACACACACACACATATATATATATATAGGGTGAGTCACCTAACGTTACCGCTGGATATACACTCCTGGAAATTGAAATAAGAACACCGTGAATTCATTGTCCCAGGAAGGGGAAACTTTATTGACACATTCCTGGGGTCAGATACATCACATGATCACACTGACAGAACCACAGGCACATAGACACAGGCAACAGAGCATGCACAATGTCGGCACTAGTACAGTGTATATCCACCTTTCGCAGCAATGCAGGCTGCTATTCTCCCATGGAGACGATCGTAGAGATGCTGGATGTAGTCCTGTGGAACGGCTTGCCATGCCATTTCCACCTGGCGCCTCAGTTGGACCAGCGTTCGTGCTGGACGTGCAGACCGCGTGAGACGACGCTTCATCCAGTCCCAAACATGCTCAATGGGGGACAGATCCGGAGATCTTGCTGGCCAGGGTAGTTGACTTACACCTTCTAGAGCACGTTGGGTGGCACGGGATACATGCGGACGTGCATTGTCCTGTTGGAACAGCAAGTTCCCTTGCCGGTCTAGGAATGGTAGAACGATGGGTTCGATGACGGTTTGGATGTACCGTGCACTATTCAGTGTCCCCTCGACGATCACCAGTGGTGTACGGCCAGTGTAGGAGATCGCTCCCCACGCCATGATGCCGGGTGTTGGGCCTGTGTGCCTCGGTCGTATGCAGTCCTGATTGTGGCGCTCACCTGCACGGCGCCAAACACGCATACGACCATCATTGGCACCAAGGCAGAAGCGACTCTCATCGCTGAAGACGACACGTCTCCATTCGTCCCTCCATTCACGCCTGTCGCGACACCACTGGAGGCGGGCTGCACGATGTTGGGGCGTGAGCGGAAGACGGCCTAACGGTGTGCGGGACCGTAGCCCAGCTTCATGGAGACGGTTGCGAATGGTCCTCGCCGATACCCCAGGAGCAACAGTGTCCCTAATTTGCTGGGAAGTGGCGGTGCGGTCCCCTACGGCACTGCGTAGGATCCTACGGTCTTGGCGTGCATCCGTGCGTCGCTGCGGTCCGGTCCCAGGTCGACGGGCACGTGCACCTTCCGCCGACCACTGGCGACAACATCGATGTACTGTGGAGCCCTCACGCCCCACGTGTTGAGCAATTCGGCGGTACGTCCACCCGGCCTCCCGCATGCCCACTATACGCCCTCGCTCAAAGTCTGTCAACTGCACATACGGTTCACGTCCACGCTGTCGCGGCATGCTACCAGTGTTAAAGACTGCGATGGAGCTCCGTATGCCACGGCAAACTGGCTGACACTGACGGCGGCGGTGCACAAATGCTGCACAGCTAGCGCCATTCGACGGCCAACACCGCGGTTCCTGGTGTGTCCGCTGTGCCGTGCATGTGATCATTGCTTGTACAGCCCTCTCGCAGTGTCCGGAGCAAGTATGGTGGGTCTGACACACCGGTGTCAATGTGTTCTTTTTTCCATTTACAGGAGTGTATTTCGTAAACCACATCAAATACTGACGAACCGATTCCACACACGGAACGTGAGGAGAGGGGCTAGTGTAATTGTTTAATGCACGGAAGTATGTTTTTCAACACAAACCTACGCTTTTTTAAATGGAATCACGTTAGTTTTGTTAGCACATCTGAAAATATAAACAAATACGTAATCAGTGCCATTCGTTGCATTGTAAAATGTTAATTACATCCGGAGATATTGTAACCTAAAGTTGACGCTTGAGGACCACTCCTCCGCTGTTCGATCGTGTGTATCGGAGAGCACTGCAACATACATCGCGTTTCTACAGAATGATCTGCCAACGTTGCTCGAAATGTTCCAATGGAAACGCGTCAACGTATGTGGTATCAGCATGATGGTGCACCTGCACATTCCGCAATTAACACTAGGCTGACCCTTGACAGGATGTTCGACGGGCGTCTCATAGGACGTGGAGGACGCATAAATTGGCCAGCCCGTTCTGCTGATCTTACACCTCTGGACTTCTTTCTGTGGGGTACGTTAAAGGAGAATGTGTACCGTGATGTGCCTACAACCCCAGAGGATATGAAACAACGTATTGTGGCAGTTTGCGGCGACATTACACCAGATATACTGCGGCGTGTACGACATTCATTACGCCAGAGATTGCAGTTGTGTGCAGCAAATGATGGCCACCACATTGAACATCTATTGGCCTGACATGTCGGGACACACTCTATTCCACTCCGTAATTGAAAACGGAAACCACGTGTGTACGTGTACCTCACCCCTCATGGTAATGTACATGTGCGCTAGCAAAAAATACGAATAAAAAGGTGTTAGCATGTGGACGGAATGTGCTGTTCCAGTCTCTTCTGTACCTAAGGTCCATAACTGTTCCCTTCGGATCCCTACGTAATTCGGTGCTCTCCGGTACACACGATCGAACAGCGCAGGAGTGGTACTCCAGCGTCAACTTTAGGTTACAATATCTCCGGATGTAATTAACATTTTACAATGCAACAAACGGCACTGATTACGTATTTGTTTATATGTTCAGATGTGCTAACAAAACTAACGGGGTTCCATTTAAAAAAAACGTAGGTTTGTGTTAAAAAACACACTTCCGTGCATTTTTTATGATTTGTATTAACCAATTACACTAGCCCCTCTCCTCACGTTCGGTCTGTAGATTCGGTTCGTCAGTATTTGATGTGGTTTACGAAATATATGCAGCGGTAACGTTAGGTGACTCACCCTGTATACTTACTCCTCGCTTTCGCATATGCATACACATTCACCAACACATAATATCAATCTACTACACTACTAATCACTATAAACGTATTAAACAAATTTGCTACTTTTGATACCATGTAATTTTGTGTGTTGTTTGGACTTATTATCTTCCAAAACGTCACATTTGTTTAGTTCAGTGTATGTTGTGTAAAGAAGACAGAAAAGTAGCCTGTTACCACAGGAAATATTTAAATTTATATTACTGTTTGTCTTTGGAATCAAGCAGCTTCGCAACACTTTGAAGATTTTACTACATTCTAAGACAAAAAAAGGCACTCCACAAATGGGACAGAAATCGACATGTGTGATGTACATGTACAGACAAAAAAGGATTACAATTTCAGAAAAAACTGATAAATTTTTCAGGAGGATGTACTTCAAAAAAATGGTTCAAATGGCTCTGAGCACTATGGTACTTAAATTCTGAGGTCATCAGTCCCCTAGAACTTAGAACTACTTAAACCTAACTAACCTAAGGACATCACACACATCCATGCCCGAGGCAGGATTCGAACCTGCGACCGTGGCAGTCGCGCGGTTCCAGACTGTAGCGCCTAAAACCGCTCGGCCACCCCGGCCGGCGATGAACTTCACAAGTTGAGCAACACTTTGGTCCACCTCTGGCACTTATGCAAGCTGTTATTCGGCTTAGCGTAGATGGCCAGAGATATTCAATGTACTCCTGAGGGATATTGTGCCACATTCTGTCCAACCGGCACTATAGCTCGTCAAAATTACGAGATGATTTAGAGGGCCCTGCCCCTAATGCTCCAAAATTTCTCAAATGGGGCCACTTTCTTGCCAACGTAGGTTTTGGCAAGCACTAAGTCAAACAGTAGAAACGCTTGCCGTGTGCGGGCGGGCTTTTCTTGCTGAAAAGTAAACCCAGGTTTGCTTGCCATGAACGCAATAAAACGGAATGTAGAATGTCGTCGACGCACCGCTGTTCTGTAAGGGTGCAGCTGATGACAGCTAAAGCAATCCCGCTATGAGATGAAATAGCGCTTCCGATCATCTTCATATAGATACGGCTGACCGCCCAATGATCTTCAGTACGGATGCACTCACATTGCCCGAACTCTTACGGGAATCGGTAGATTGACTGCCGCGAGTAATGAGTATAGTGGGCAGGGGCACTACAAATGTAATGTATGTAGAACGCAAGTTGGGAATGTGAGTCTCAGGGGGAGCGTGCCAGGGGTAAGTCCCTGCAGTCGCGCTATCCTTTGTGTCCTCGGTGGCTCAGACGGATAGAGTGTCTGCCATGTAAGCATGAGGTCCCGCGTTCGAGTCCCCGTTGATATTTATCAACCCCTGTCAGCAGCTAAAGGTCTGGATTTCACTGTAATTTCATCATTCCATGTTGTTGGACCGCATGGCAGGCGACAGTTTTGTTGGTGTACCACCGCTGTCCAGGGCGTCTCAGGATACATCTTCGGCCTGGAGTCTCGTTGACTGAAATAGCACTGTCTTCAGTGATGAGTCATGCTTCAAATTCACCCATATGACCAGAGCAGACGTGTCTACAGTGGACAAACATTATTCACTAACATTAATACCAGAAAGGATAGAAAAACAGGACACGGCAATGAGACAGGCAGTCCCAGTCGATAAACAATTAGGAGCAATTGTGCACCTTTCGGCCACTGGCAGGTCATGAGTGCGTTTCAGATTTTGTGTGTTCATGTCCACAGATACTATTAGAAAGAATTTTTTGATATTGGTCCGAAAATACTATTGATGGCTGATCACGCATGCATAGTTTGTTCCCGTAAGGCTGAATGAATTAAGCCATCTCCTCTCTCTTCAGTTTAAAAAGTTTAAAAGTACAAATAGCTTAATTTACCATATATCGGCTTTATTACACCGAACCAGACTAGAGTAATGCAAAGAACGGAATGGTAATATATCCGAAAATGCGTCCAGCGGAGTAGAGATCGAGTGCCTCATTCTATGTACCATTATTCTCTTCTGCGGTCCGTATTGAAACCACTCGCTGGCCAGTTGCCCACCCGCGCTTTACAATATGTGTGTTTGTATTGTCTTCGCGAAAAATTAACTTACCGGCCTGAAAAATAGTAGAAAAACATTACATTATGCAGCAGATGAAATAGTGAAGGCAGCAGAGGACCAAACAAATAAAAAAGAAGTCCTTGAATATCACAGAAGATATTGACTGTAACTGACCAAAGGAGAAAATATAAAAAAATGCAGCAAATGAAGCAGGCATCAGGTAATATAGACGTCAACAATATGAGACCGACAGAAGGTGCAAAATGGTTAACTAGAAATCGCAAAGGAGCAAATGTAAGGCTATAGAAGTTTATCTAGCTATAGATGCCGCCAATATGATAATTACAGAGGCCTTGAAAGAAAAGAGAACCCCAGCTGTAAGAATATGAGATCTCAGACGGAAGACCTGTACTAAGGAAAGACGGGAAAGCTCAGAGATGGAGTATATGGAGGGGATGTACAAGGGAACGAAACTTAAAGAGAATATTGTGGAAGGAGAATGAGACCTAGATGAAGGTGAGATAGGAGATGCGACACAACGAGAAGAATTTGACAGAGCATTGAAAGACTTAAGTCGAAAGAAGGCCCCTGGAATAAACGATATTTCCTCAGAATTGTTGACGTCCTTGGGAGAGCCGGCCATAACTGAGCTATTCCACCTGGTGTGCGAGATAAATGAGACTCCCAGACTTCAAGATAATAATTCCCATTCCAAGCAAAACAGCTGCTGACAGGTGTGAATATAACAAAAATGTCAGTTTAGTAAGTCCCGGCTGCAAAATATTAACACGAATTATTTTCAGAAAAAAATCTGGTAGAAGCCGATCTCGGGAAAGATCTGTTTGAATTCGGGATAAATGTAGGAACACGTGGGGCAATATTAAGCCTACAACTTCTCTTAGAAGATAGGTTAAGTAAAGGTAAACCTTGGTTTATAACATCTGTAGACTTAGAGGCAACTTTTGACGATCTTGACTGGAATACCCTCTTTAAAATTCTGAAGGTAGAAGGGGCAAACACAGGGAGCGAAGGGTTACTTACAGCATGCACAGAAATCGGACGACAATTGTAAGAATCGAGGGATATGGAAGGGAAGCAGTGGTTGAAAAGGGAGTGAGAGGGGTTGTAGCCTATCCCCGATGTTATTCGGTTTGCACATTGGACAGACTGTAAAGGAAACCAATGAAAAATCCGTTGTAGGATTAAAACTCATGGAGAACAAATAACAACTTTGAGGTTTGCGATGATATTGTATTTCTGTCGGATACGGCAAAGGACTTGGAAGACAGAACGAACACTGTCTTGCATGAAGGGTATAAGGTGAACATTCAGAAAAGCAAAGCAAGGGTAATGGAATGCAGTCGAATTAAATCATGCGATGCTGAGGGAATTACATAACCAAATCAGACATTAAAAGCAGTATATGAGTTTTCGTATTTGGGCTGTAAAATAACTGGTGATGTCAATGGCAAGAAAAGCGTTTCTGAAAAGATATTTGTTAACATCGAATGTAGATTTCACTGTTAGGAAGTCTTTTCTGTAGGTAAATGTCTGGAGTGTAGCCTTGTATGGAAGTGAAATATGGATATCGGTTGATAGGACACATTCTGAGGTATCGAAGGATCATCACCATAGTATTGGAGTCAAGTGTGGCAATAAAAAGTGTAGAGGGAGGTCACGAGATGAACACAGTAAGCACGTCCAAATTAATGCAGTTTTCTGTAGTTATCAGGAATAGGCTTCTACACGAGAGAGTTGCATGGAGAGCTGCATCCAGTCTTAGGACTGAAGACCACAACAACGGCAACAACTACATCTCTTGAGGTATGTAACGCCATCTCATAAACTCGGAGATACATCTGGATGTGAGTGTCTGAGATAGCCCGCTGTTCCATCTCTAAATTGCGTCTTCCTGCTGTTAATTTTGTGATATTCATCTGTACATGTTTCTCTCTATTGGAGACATCTAATGGATGTGTCTCTGTGTTGCTCACAAAGCAAGTGTTGCGGATCGAGTTCGACCTTTCGAGTTATTGTCTTTTTGAAAAAGGATATCTGCATATAACGGATAACATGCCCTTTCCTTTTATGCTGCCTTTCATATTGTATTTTATCGTCTGATATAATCGACGCTCTTGCTCAGTGTTAATCTCTGCAAAATTTGTCTAGTATCCTTGTGCACATAATTAATTATGAAAGAATTACAGTATACACGAACGAAGAAAATTTCATTTAGTTGCAGTTTGCTGATTCTTTTTTCTCCTACACCTTTCATTTCCTGCACACAAGAGCCCGTCAGGATATTGTAGAACTTTGTTCTTTCCAGTCGAAGATCCCAGTATGGTGGAAACCTCTGAATGCCTTGGTCGTGCGTGTGCGTGTGTTACACTGTGTTCGTGCGTGGATGTACCAGCTAGTCATTACAGCATGACGGTTGGTTACTGTAGGGATGATATACGAGCTTGCATTGGAGAATCGACTTGCAAGTTCTCTTGAAAAGCCGATTATACATTCGCGTTTCTTCATTGAATGTACTGAATGTTTGTTAGACAATGCTGTAGATAAGTGTGTTAACCATATTTTGGCCACGTTGTCTGTCGTTAGTAATTAGACTCGCCTTCTACGCATATCTGCCTTTACTGTCCTTTAGAAGTTCCTCGCTCCGTATAAGTACTCGAGTAAAGAACGTTACCTCACCAGTCTTAACACTTACCCTACTTTCTATTATTTAGTTAAAGGAAGGCGAAACAATTTTCTCTGTTTTACGGGCATAAAATTGTTATGACGTCCTTCTCTGAGGCACAGGAAGTCGCTGCTTGTCCTTCGAGTCTCCGAATCTGCATAGGTACCAGTTTTTTATTATCTCTAAATGTATTTTGATGACTGTCTTTTCAGCGGTTCAGTTTTGACACCATCTAAAACTGATTTTTTGTCAACATCGGGGTGGAGGTACTCTACTCTTGTGAAGTGAAGATGTGTTAATTATACGTTTCAAGCCGAAACCGCGTACCGGAACACGAGCCTTACATGGCTGCCTACCCCTTCCCTGGCACTATTCTAGCAATATTATTGCCCCCTGCAAATACGTCCCTTTCATATACCCAGTGCTTCAACTTCTTACATGGTAGTATACACCCTTTGGCAAGTTGAAAAGTGACCTGAACTCAAAATCAACACATGCCATTTCCTGACAGTGCCTTCCCAATACCCTATCGAGCACCAATCGCACTTGGCAACAGACATGTTGCCAGTATCCTTTTTCAGCCAGGATACTAAGATTCTCGTAAAAATCACATTCAGTAAATTCAGAGTCATTTGCTGTTACAAAATGTTTATGGAATGGTGAATCTGATTCCGATAAATATTTTTCTGAAATAATAATGAATCTTTTATCTTATAAAAACACGGCACAGTTAGACTTCCCATAACACATTAACACAAGAGGAAATAAAACAATTCCATTATAAAAAATCAATGTAACAACTGGTCAGAGTTGTCTAGAAAATATGATTAATGCAGCAAAAAAACACACTTGGGTTAGCCACAAACGAAAATAAAAAATGATGTAATGAAGAACATGAAGAAGCAGTAACAGAAAAATCAGAAAAATGGACAAAATGGAAAAGTTCTGAAAACATTAAGCGCGTTAAGCAATTCGAACAATGAAAAGGTAAAACGTCAGGGGATAATACGGAGAATAAAACCGTTATTGGGAAAATCACAACTGAAGGAAATCCAAGGAAATTTCATAAAATTTTATTTTTAACTAACCTTCCAGAATAAATTAAAGATCTACAAAGCGCCAAATATTTGCTTCAACAGTAGCGGAAGGAGGAACGTTTAAAATAATACTAAAAATTTTCAGGTGCTAGCGAAACGGTTTGATAGCCTGTCAAATTTTCCAGGAACAAGTCACGAATAAGAATTGTCAGACTTTGTCACAACAGGAAAATATACTATTAGTCGTTCATGAAAACGGAGAAACCCTTAATACTCTCAAAAATAAGTGGGCAACATTATATAACAGCTGAACTTCTGAAATGGTCACAAAGATTAGAATATCAAAAGATCAGGAAATAGTTTTTGAAGAGATATAAAAAAAATCCAGGGCAATGGTAAGTCGCCCTAATACATCCTCTTCAGTTAGAAAGGTGACGAAAGAAGTCAGTAACTACAGAAGATATATTTCCTACCAGTTGCCTACAGATTATATTAAAAAATTCTGCTGAATAAAACTGAAAAACTTTCGACTTATAATTAATAAATAACGGTGAATTTCGTTGTATATCATGAGGAGCCCGCGAGCACCCTGACAATACGGCAGCACGTCCACAACAGCAGACGTGTATACGTTCAGCCGACAATCATCACGATATAACCGACATCCACAGGCCACGAGAAGACCCTGCCGTTGCTGACCTCTGTGTACTTGTATATTCCTAGTAACAAAAATGACAAGAAATAGTGAAAGGTGTACAGCTGTAATGTTTTGCAGGCATGTTTTAGAAGGAGTCAGTTTTCTGTTGGTAAGTCGCTTACATCTTTTATGTCAGATCTACATCTACCTCTACGTACAAACTCCACAACACCGCACGGTGCGTGGCGGAGGGCACTCTGCTCCAGTACTAGTCGTTTCCTTTCCTATTCCACTCGCAAACAGACCGAAGGAAAAACAACTATCAATGTACCTCCAAAATGTAAGCCCTAATCTTTCGTGTCGTATTTTCTAGGTCCTTACGCGCAATGTATGTTGGAGACAGCAAAATCCTTCTGCAGTCAGCCAAAAATGCCGTTTCTCTAAATTTTCTCATTAGTGTTTCTCATTTGAGTTCCCGAAGCATCTGTTGTTCGCATCTACCGGTAACAAATCTAGCAGCTCGCCAATGACTTGCTTTGGTGTCTTCGTTTGATCCGACCTGGTACGGATTTCAAACACTCGAGCAGTACTCAAGAATCGGGCACACTAGCATCCTATATGCGGTCTCTTTTGCAGATGAACCACACTTTCCCAAAATTCTCCCAATAATCCGGAGTCGACCGTTCGCCTTCCCTACCAAAATCATCACATGCTCGTTACATTTGCAGCGTTATGCCGAGATATTTCAACGACGTGGTTTTGTCAAGCACGACGCTCGTGACGTTTTCCCTACTCATCCGCATAAACTTACATTTTTCTACATTTAGAGCTAGCTGCCATGCATCACACCAACTAGAAATTTTCTCTAACGCAAGTCACCTTGTATCCTCCTACAGTCACTCAACTTCGACGCCTTCCCGTACACCACAGTATCATCAGAAACCTACTGCAGACTGATGACCACCCCGTCCGCCAAATCATTTATGTATATCGAAAATAACAGCGCTCCTATCACACTTTCCTTCGGCACTCCTGACAATACCCTTGATCTAACGAACACTCGCCGTCGAAGTCAACATACTGGTTTCTATTACTTAAGACGTCTTCGGCCCACTCACACACATGGGAACCTATTCTGTATGTTCGTTCCTTCTTTAAAAGTCTGCGATGGGGCACCAGGTCAAATGCTTTCTGGAAACCTAGAAACATGGAATTTGCCTGTTGCCCTTTATTCATAGTTCGCAGTATATCACGTGAGAACAGGGCAAGCTGAATTTCGCACAAGCCATGCTTTGTAAAACCATGTTGTTTCATGGGCATAAGCTTCTCGGTTTCAAGAAAATTTATTATGTTCGAACTGGAATATTGGTATGTAATTTTGCAGGTCCATCCTTTTGCCCTTCTTATTAACAGGAGTCACCTGCGCTTTTTTCTAGTCCCTTGGGAGATGCGTGTGTTACTAAAGTTAATTTGAATCACGACTCTGAGTGTCTGGACAGAAAGCAGTCATTAATCATTCCCTTTTATTGTAGGAGTAGATTGTTTATGGTAATTTAAGTCAATTATAAATGTTAACAAAGAATTCTTAACTGTCTGAGGTTACTACAAGAAATAAATGGACTAACACGAAAGCTCAAGTCAGCTGCAACTATCATACATTTTCCTCTTTATGGTTCCACTAAAAATGAAAAATACCTGAATTCCATTTATGTTTTCAGTTTATTAATAAAAACCATTTAAAAGATTCAAAACGGTTGTAAATAGTGTGCGTTTTGCGACCCGCTGTATTCGATAAAGTAAATCACTATTCCACACAAAGTGTACAAGAAACTGATGTCTTCGAACATAGATAATAAATAATTACTGGTAATGACAACTCACGTAGCATTTTTGTACTTGAAACGTTGAAACATTCCGTGTGCTTGAAACCATTCATTAAGTGTTACTAATGAAGCTAACTAATAATTTTTACCTCTTCTTTTGGCTAAATAAGGAATATTTGACACACTCAGTTGCGACTCACTTGTCCATTTACTTTCTTGCCCTAATATTTCATATTTCCATTATGTCTCTTTTTTTCTCTTTTCAGCCCATTTTACAGCTCTTCTCTTACTGATTCTGCCTTGGACTGAAGTTCAACACTTTTCTTCTAAGATATGTCTCATTCTGCTATTTCTTCTCCTTGCACGTTGTTTATTTCTAAATATTTCGTTACATCTCTATCCAGCTTTATATTCATTTTTCCCCCAGAGGTGTTTGAAGATTAGTTTTCCCATCCTAACGTAATTCATTCTGTACAAAATGCAAAAAGTGCGTGTTATCATTTCCTTATTGCTTCTGATATTTTTTATATATATTTTGACAAATTTCACCGTTTCTTTTCAGATTCCTAGTTTCTGTAATTGTTATTGGAACTAAAATGTTCCTCATGATTCTTCTCTCTAATATTTCTAGTTCGTTGAATTTATAATTCGTTGTTTTGTAGAGGTATTCTGGTTTTACTACGATCTAGCAGTGTCTAATTGGGCTTTTGTTGATGTGTACTTTTTAATTGGAAATATTTTCTTGTTATTGCATATGTCTTGCCACTTCGAGCTCTAGCCTTTCATTTATGGCAGATTTTTCTAATTATTTTCTTGAAATATCTTTCCTAAATACTTTAAATTTTTAACCTTTTTCATTTGAGCACTGTCTGTCTAAAAATGTTAGTACATTTTTATTTTAGTGAGAGATTTTGTTTTCACAACAAAGATTGTTGAGCATTCTCTACTGGCTATCTGTTCCAACAGACGGACTCGTGTTCCTGCATCTCCTAGAGTGTCAAATAGTGTAGCAAAATCTTTCGCAAATACCAGGTAGTTTACTACAGTACATTGTTTCTTTCTTCCCATTTTTATTGGTGGTGATTGATCTTCTTTTAATTTTTCATTCCCTATCCATACAGTTTTCCCAAATACTGTTGCAGAGGACTGGGGATAAGCTATCATTTAGTCTTACATCCGTATTTATTTTAGAGGCTTTGAAAATTTCCCCCATGAACGTTACTTTAGAGACTGTTTCTATTAGCGTTTCATGGATTTCACTTGCCAGTTTATTTTTAGCACCAGATTCTCATATTACTTTGTCTAGCGACTATCTATCATCACAATCAAATACTATCGTGAAATCCACAGATCTTACCACTATGTCCTTAGAGTTCAGTTGTCCTCTGCTGATTATAGATTTCAAACTGACAATTGGTTCTGAAGGGGGATTTATCTTTTTTGACGAGTTCAAACCAAAATCTTAACTCATAGAAATCTCTTAATTATGTGGATAATGTAGCAGTTTCGTATACATTATATTTTATTACGGCTTCCCTCATGTGACTGCATGGGTGGAAAGGACCGCACACGGCAACATGAGCATCAGTTTCTTTCCTCTGGAACCAGCAGCGCATGTGTAATTGGTTCCTTCATCTTTGTAAATCGTTATAGTAGTCCAAACATGAAATTAACTATTATTATAATTTAGTAATAAATTTTTACGGGTATGGTTGTTTCTTCATATCTGTAGACAATTTAACTTAAAGCATAACCTGTTACTGCCTTTGAGACTGCTTTTAAAAGAACTACGCAGCAAAATCAGTAAATTAAATCACAAATGCAGTGGCAACAGAGATAGACAATACATATTAGTATGATTTTTCCGAAGTGTTTGATTGCGTGGCTCACAAAATTCTACTTAGCAAACTAAATTGTTACCAGATTAATAGCACTCTCGGTGCATGGATGGAGTTCTACCTCCATAACGGAAAGCAAAGGGTCATAACTGCCAAGAACGGTACAAAAACTATAGTGTTTGCTGATCTCTCAAGCGTACTAATCAAGCGTCCCAACTCAACTATTGCAGACACAGCTCAGATGGTAGCTGAACAGGAATACTAGTGCTTAAAAGCTAAGAGTCTTAATCTCAAAACAATCTTAATTTCAAATAAGCAATAATGACATGTTAGCGCCAGCAGAAGATATTAATCGTTAATCAATGAATGAGACGCAGCCCGTAAAATTGGATAATAAGTTGAAGCGGTGTCGACATATAGGTCAACTAATCGAGCAATTCAGTTTTACGTGTTTTGCCTTTAGAAACATCTGTCCTTGTGTTGACTCAAGGACAAGAGTGTTTGGCTTGTGTTGCATACTTGCACTCCTTCTTGTTTCACAAAGTTACCTTCTGGGGTAATGCATCTAAAGTAAATACTGTTTATTCAGCAGAAGCGTCCAGTAAGAATATTGTATAAATCAGATGACTATATGTCTAGCGGATGCCTTTTTAAAGATGTTAGAGCTCTTACATTCACTTCTCAATACCTTTACTTCTTAATGGATTTGATTCAGACTCTAAAATTCTGTTTCACCTGAACTGTGATTCACACAGTAACAGTACAAGACACAAAACAAATTTTTTATGAAGAGTTTGGATCCTAACGTCGAGTTCAGAACAGAGTTACGTACTCTAAAGCTAATTTCCTCATGGATTTTATAATGTTTTAAAATAAGAAAATACGATGTTCACAAAGGAAAGGTCCATCACATTCATGGCAACAAGAGCACAAGGGAAACACATAGAAACGTAGCCTTAGAATTAATGAAATGGAACTATCGAAAATTCTTGTGCTGGGTGTATCACTTTAAATCTATTAATTATATGTTGCATGGGGGCTTAATTAAGAAGAATGCAAATAATTTAAATTTTTTAGTCGCTGACTGTCCGGTTACGCAGTCTCGTAAACGGTTGGCCCTGACTAGTATTAGTACGCATTCTGACTGCATAGAACAACAACAAAGAATGAAACGAAATTTCCGTTAACACAATTAATTAATTAAGTCCCCAGCAACTATGAAAGCTACGAAACAACAAGGCACAAGTGTAGCTGTTCTGTGTGTGGAAGTGTGATTCAACGTACACATCTGGCACGGTTATTCCTCAATACGACAAGGTACTGAAAACGCCATTTACAATGAAGAAATAAAAAAAAAAACAGAAATACTATAATTGCACATAGAAACCAGAATTACACTCTAATACATGAACAAAAGCCAGATGCTTTGTTGACTGAACCTGTGACCAAGAGGCATTATTGTTTAAGACATTTGAAATAAAAAAAATTTCTTTACCTTCATATATATTGACGAAAAGTACACTCTGATCATTACAACATCCCCAATCCAACAACATCTGGTGTCTAGCCCATCAAAACAACTGCACACAACATGGCCTCAAATAGTACAGCTATCATCATCCTCTCAGCAAGGCACTAACCACCACAACTTCTGAACAAGCACTGCCACGACGACTTCTGAACAAGCACTGCCAGTGGAGGCGGCGGAATAAAACTCTTTGGCGCAATCTCTGGCGCTGTGACTCAGTGTAGCCACCTTTCAATGTTCTCTTTATGAAGCTGAAGTATCAAGCTCAGAAGTTGTTGCTGGAAAGTGTGGAGCTAAGTGACACAAAACTGTGCTTTGCTTTAGGTTTCAATGCAAAATAGTGAGTTGTATCATAACAGTAATAATGTTCAGATTTCATTGAAAACTGGGATTGCAGGCTCGACTTATAATCTCGAAATTCGAAAATGATTGCACGCTTCCAGCACGCAGCCGTTGCGTCACCATACCAACCACTTCCAACCAGTTCAACACGCTGGAAAATACACGAAAGAGATAATAGTTATAGGATCTCACGGTTAGATATGACTTAGAAAAAGGAACATAATTAAGTTATGATCACTTATTACTGCAAAACAAAATGGTTCAAATGGCTCTGAGCACTATGGAACTTAACATCGGAGGTCATCAGTCCCCTACAACTTAGAACTACTTAAACCTAACTAACCTAAGGACATCACACACATCCATGCCCAAGGCGGGATTCGAACCTACGACCGTAGCGGTCGCGCGGTTCCAGACTGAAGCGCCTTGAACCGCTCGGCCACAGAGGCCGGCACTGCAAAACAATATTAACAGCGTGCGAATTGCGTGACGAGATAGGCCAGTCGCTCCAGAAAGAAAGGTAAAGAAGAAGCGTATGTGCAATTCATATTTTTTAAAAGCAGTATACAGTCAAAAATTGGAAGAAGATATTAATTCGTTGCGTAGATACAAACTCTTGCTAAGCAGAAGAATTCTATCGTTAGCATAGCGAAATACAATGGTTTGTTTCAGTACCGTGGTGGAAAGGTGTTCAACTGGCTTCTATTTTAACATTAAGTTAAAAACTGTGAATCCCTACCATTTCAAAAGAAAATTAAAAACATGCCTCATTACCACTCAGTCTATGGATAATCTGAATATCTACATTCAGGGATTCAAAAATATCATAACGTGGATTGTACAAGGAATTTGAATATCCAGTAAAGTACTAAAACTAAAAATATTTCATTGTATTTGTAATATAATTAAATATTTCATTGCAAACATATTTCTGTCTGTTAACAGACATCGGTAGTGCATAACGTCTGCCTTCGGGATACCGCATTTAACAGTCGGTATTTCGGGATACGAAGAATACCCAGAAAGTGAAATTCGTGGTTTGCAAACATTATTCTTCAGATGATATCTTAGACAGGTGTTTAAAGTGGTGGATTACCGCGGATTACCGAAGGGATTGCTCCTTTCTCAATCAAACAATCTAAATCTATTGGAGAAAAGCAAACAGCATCAAGTTCGGAGCTATAGACAGCGCGTCTTAGAAGATTAAGACAAAGGGACGACAAACAAGCTCTTCTGTGGAATGTTGGTAAGTGCATTTCTGATGGAGTTGACAGTTTGCTTTGGCGCAAGCATTGGCACACAGCGCAGTTGTTGTTGCTCTAAGATCTACTACTTCACAATTCATAAGATTTATCAGATTTACTTTGCCAATGGAAACGGGTGCTACGCACTCGATGTCACATGTCGTCTGTATAAGGAGAAGCGTAAGACTAAAACTGGGTCCGTACATGAATTCTTCATGCCAGATATCTAGTTTTGATTAGTTGTTGGGCCTTTTCCTTTGCTCATTATTAAAATTTCATCCACAGATGCACATGTAACTTCAGTTGTACTGCAGAGAATCTTTAGGATCCTTGCTGTCCATTGTTGTATTTTAATGATCTTGAACCAATAGTAACCCATTGAATTACAAATATTTTCCCCCACAATCGGCCCTATATGTACTATTTTAATTTACGGAAATCGGTATATCTTGTGTTACACACTTGTCTTAAAATCATACATTTTTGATAGGAATTCTTTATAAATCTATCCGTTCTATTTAGTTAATACACAGTTATTTTGGGCGATGTTAAGAGGTACCATGTAGAGACGAAATGATTATTATAGGATGAGAGCAGACGGAGTCCGCCGTTAAAGTACTAGAGAAGTTGATAACTAACACACTAAGTGCGGTCACGTGGTGATAGTTCTTTCCTTTCAGTTACCTGCAAATAGCTTGTCAGAATTTTCGGAGTAAGTCCCTTTTCATGCTCATAGGATTTCCCCGAGTATTTCTAAGACGTTACTCTTGTGTTTGTTAAATATTTTTTCAGTTTTCACCTTTTTTTTTGTTTGTTCCTAAAAACACATTTAATTATAATTCAGTCAGGACAAAGTAACTCATGTTTTTAGAATCCAATAGCTCTCTGCGTTTAAAATGTCGCTTATTGGACAGTTCTGGCTAACCGCATGACTCATCACTGACAGTCCACACAGACCAGCTGCATCACAAATTCTAAATTTTACGTTTCGGTTTCATTTTGCAGTCTTTCGATCCCTTATATATCGTGATCACTGTGAAATTTCATCGCGACATCTACAAAGATATCATCACAGCGCGAACTCACGACTGAAGATGTAGAAACGATGGTAAAAACAATTTTGCTCTTCCGAGAAATGTTCTACATCTGTCTACTCCCAGGATTGAAACTGGTGTTATACTGTATTATTTGATTGGTGGCAACAGATTACGTGGTAATTAGTACTATGTTGAAAGACCTGGGGATGTTTCCTACGTTTTCGGACTGTGTCATGATTTTTTACTTGCAGGACTTAGGGATTTTGCCTTCTTTTAAAAGACATGAGGATGCATGTTTTAAATGTAGCATAGTAATGCGTGACACAACGTAAGCATACTGGACAAAAGATTAGTACCACGGGGAGAAATACCATGCAACATCATCTCTAACCTCGATAATGAGCTGAAATCGGTGAGAGAGAGAGAGAGAGAGAGAGAGAGAGAGAGAGAGAGATAGGAGGGCGGGGGATGGGGGTTTTCATAAGTTTCTTCAGCTATTCCATATCCTTCTGAAGCGAGTCATTGATGAGTAGATGACGTAGAACTAGCAAAATTATGAAGATGTCGAAGTCCACGACATCTGTTTCCCTCAGCTGTGATATTCTTGGGCCCTTCTATGGGGAATTTCTATCTCGAGTGGGCTTGTTTCTAATATTATGTGCTGTCAGATATCGTCATATGTTTTATCTAGTGACGTTTCCGGTGGATAAGGACGAAGATTTCCTGGAGAGGTGTTATTCGGTCTTCTAACCGTTGCTGCTTGTAGCCATATATTGTTATAGGTAGGACTTTCGTTTTATACAAGCTGGACTCAGAAGGTTGTGGAAATATGGCGTCCAAAAATATCTGAAGTACTGTATGCTACAGTTTGGAAGCCTTCTGTATTCTTCTTACATTCTCTTGGAGCATGGTAGTGTCTGAGGAAACAACGTTTCCTAATTACTGGAAGTACACGTCTACCTCATCTTCAATTGTTAGGTTCATTGCTGGAGGTTTCCCACTCAAGACCGAACCACCTATCTTGGTTCTTCTTACTTTATGACACAGTTTTCTGAATTCTTCATGCCAGATATCTAGTTTTGATTAGTTGTTGGGCCTTTTCCTTTGCTCACTATTAAAATTTCATCCACAGATGCACATGTAACTTCAGTTGTACGGCAGAGAATCTTTAGGATCCTTGCTGCCCATTGTTGTATTTTAATGATCTTGAACCAATATTAACCCACTGAATTACAAATATTTTCCCCCACAGTCGGCCCTATATGTACTATTTTAATATACGGAAATCGGTATATCTTGTCTTACACACTTGTCTTAAAATCATACATTTTTGATAGGAATTCTTTATAAATCTATCCGTTCTATTTATTTATGTGATGAGGAGTGAAGATAACGCTGTTTTAAAAGTTTTTGTTAGTATGGTATACCCGAAAAAAACAGGCATGTGCACCGCTGAAAGTTCTTTTGCTATAATAAACTCTAGTTATTGGTAGCCTCGTGAAAGACGTACAGAAATGTGTCAAGTTCTATGTCTGACAATATTATCGTTACCTAAACTTTTTCTCTAAAAATTTCACCACAGTCTAATGTAACTCTATTATCGTTACCAGAAAATCAGGTATGCAGCCGTACAGCTTGTATTACGAAAACCCTTATTTCAACATGTCAGTATTCGAACATTTTCTGGAACCTCCTACTGTCGGACATGTCAGTATTCTGATGAAGAACAAAAACAGCAATTAATTACTCTTCCTATAAATCATGAAAAATCAATTCTCTGGTATCTGACTGTGATTTTAAAAATATTCTCTAATGTCTCCTAGCAATTATCCTGCAATGCTCATGCTCGCAAGTGGCAACTTACCTCATCTTGTCGCTGCGACTGCATAAATACGTTGTATCGAGGAATGTGCTAAAAATTACTGAAAACAAATACTGCGATCCATGCAGAGTGCAACGAATGGCCACAACTACTGATTCAACTATTCTTTTGTTTCATTTTTGAGGAAATTAAATGGTCTGGAAGGGTTAACTCAACAAGCCTTAAGCAGTGTAAAAAAAATGGAAGGAATCAATAAAAAAATTTATTTTCTATATTCTGAAAACTGACGATTCGTACAATGACAAACTTTACTCAGACCTTTCTTTTCCTTGAACAGTATCCTTAGCAAAAACTTTAATTATTCAACAATGTCTATAATCTCTAATTACGTACCTGGTCACAACAAAGGTATAAATATTACTTTCAGTGTATGCATACACAAATCTGACAAAATCCCTCCAGCGCGCAAGCAAGCAATAATTACGCGCAGCAAAAAGGGAGCTGACCAAAAATCCTCATTTAATACCAACATCTCCTCTGGCGCTACTAGCACGGTCAGGGCAATCTCCTGGCGTGCGGCTTCTCTCCACGCCAGGCTGTGTCCGATTACCAACAACAACTATTAGCTCGCTACCATTCGCGATAATAATATCTCAGACTCAGAGTTTGTGTATGCACACAGCTGCAATGAACGACCAACTTTCAATGCCACTATACATTTCTCACACTAGTACCGTGCATCGCTTATCTTCTTCTTTGTTTTGCAGACTACAGAATTTCTGGAGGGTGTTTTCTTCATGGGACTGGCGGGTGATAAATCTAAAAAAAGCCTGAAAACGATTGCTTATAACTCGCAAAATATCGAAACAAACCGAGTGTGTTATACGCCAATAAATAGATATACTTCTCAGCTTTCAAATTGTATATAACATGTCATGCCATCTGTTAACAAAGAAGAAGAAACACTAAAAAGTAGCTATAGCTACTAGGCCCGTCTCGCAGCCGACAATGTCGAGCCGGCTGTAAAAGACAGTGGGTTAATTACAGCCCGAGACATGCATCAATCCGGTTCCTAGAATCCCTGAAGATAGACGTTGACTGTGGATATTCTCTCACAGACACAGTCCCTTTGACTGTTCAGAGATGTTACTAAACCTGCCCATAGATATAAATAACCATGTATGAGCAGCGCCTATTAGACGGAGAGGGTCCGACAGCTGATCAGTTCCAGTTATTCCACCAGGAAGGAGGTACACGGCTCGTGTTGTCTGTAGTTCAACCACGCCTAGACGGTGAATCCCGCGGTTCGATCGCGTCAACATTGTTACTTTCTTCCAGGAAGGGCTCTCAACAAGGGAAGTGTCCAGGCGTCTCGGAGTGAACCAAACCGATGTCGTTCGGACAAGGAGGAGATACAGAGAGACAGGAACTGTCTATGACAAGCCTCGCTCAGGCCGCCCAAGGGCTACTGCTGCAGTGGGTGACCACTACCTACGGATTATGGCTCGGAGGAAGACTGACAGCAACCCCAACATCTTGAATAATGCTTTTCGCGCAGCCAAAGGACTTCGTGTTACGACTCAAACTGTGCGCAATAGGCTGCGCAACTTCACTCCCGACGTCCATAGCGAGGTCCATCCTTGCAACCACGACACCATGCAGCGCGGTACAGATGAGCCCAACAACATGCCGAATGGACCGCTCAGGATTGGAATCAAGTTCTCTTCACCGATGAGTGTCTCATATGCCTTCAACCAGAGAATCGTCTGAGACGTGTTTAGAGTAACTCAGTCAGGCTGAACGCCTTAGACACACTGTCCAGTGAGTGCAGCAAGGAGGAGGTTCCCTGCTGTTTTGGGGTAGCATTATGTGGGGCTGACGTGCGCCGCTGGTGATCATGGAAGGCGCCGTAACGGTGTACCATACGTGAATGCCATCCTCCTACCGATAGTACAACCATATCGGCAGCACAATGCCGAAGGATTCGTCTTCATGGACGACAATTCGCGCCTCCGTCGTGCACATGTCCGAAAGGACAGATAACATCTTCATATATTCGACATTGTAGCCCTGAGAGATCCAGCAACTGTTTAGTTAATTAAGCTAATTCTCATTTAATGTTCCGTCTCAGTTTTTACTTAGTTTACGTGTTTCGATCACTCTGGGTCATTTTCAGGCATAAAACAAAGTAAAATGAATACGTATCATCTAATACTTTACAGTAAGTAGAAAAGAGAAGAACTGTAGATAAACGTAGAATTTACCGTAGTAGTTGCGCAAGCAACCCGTCTTGTTTGCTCAGAACCACATATCACAGTACAGTGTTTTGTAGCTGCAGTCAGTGTTTTAAATAGCTATATGTTGGACGGAGGTGGGAGGAGCGAAGGGGAAATGTAGTGAGGCTGATTGGGGGAGGCAGAAAGCAACAAGAGAGGTCATGCTAAAATTATAGCAAGTATAATATGTACAAATTCTCGTTGAAACACTAATAGGGTAGAACAAAGGGTATTTAAAATGTAAATTGAAACAAATAGTGAAATTATAAAATGGAGCCAAGGGGGACAGAGAGAAGGCAAAGAAGGCAAGAGACGGAGGGGAGGGGAGGGAGGGATAGTGGTAGGAATGCTATGGGTTTGGCAAGAGAAGGTCTTATATTAAATTGCAAAAAGTCAATAATGTAAAAACATTCTAACGTTCTGTTCCTATACCAGAAAGGATGTGTGAAACTGTAAAAGGGGATAAAATAATGAATTACAAAAGTGGAGATAATGTAGCGAAAACTGAATTAGTATCTGAATATATTTACATTGTGAACATTTGATAGTATAAGGTCGTAAGTTGTTACTCTGACAGCCTAAAAAGAAAATTATACACAAAATTTTTTCTTAAATTATTAGACGTACAGGGGTAGAATAATGGATGTATAAATAATGAGAGGCATGAACGTCGTAAAATTTGGGAAGTGAGATTATGTTGGGGGCCTAGAACTCCATAGAGTGTCATTAAACATTATCAGTTTTAAGAAACATCGAAAGTATAGAGTCGTAAAAAATAGGAAACAATAAATTATAGAAGTGAAAGTATATGCACAGCTTGTGACAGTTGTGGTTAACTGTACGTGGTTCTGCGTGGTGGCGTTGTACGGCGAGCAGTTTTGCGGTCCAGTCCGCACGTCGTCTTGCTGCTAGGACGACATATGGCCAACAGCATGATTCGATGTTAGAAGATGCTCACCAAACGCTGTTTTATTACTATGAATTGAAGCGTGTCTTTGAAGTATATTTCAAACGTCCTGCCTGTCTGACCAACGTAAAATTTTGGGCAGTTTCCACATTTCAGTTTACGTACACCTGCTGCCGTGAATTTTGAGGCTTTTCTGTTCACACGGTTCCTCAGTGTAAAGCGAATGATGCTTTAGTTTTTAACCCTACAAGCAAATTAGTATACAGAATTTGTCTAGCAATAACTTCTGAAACCCATCCTTTATAACTCATGGACATATACAAGACTTTCTTGTCTTTCTGTTCACCTGCCTGCCTGCCTGCGTGATGCCATTGATTTTACGCTGTTGTGTTTTAGTTACTCCTGAGACGGGTTAACCGTTGCTCACTGCAACTTGCTGTATAATAGCAATTTTTTTATTCCTGTCAAGCTCGCTTAGTGGCACTTTTATTGATCCTTTAAGGGTGCCAAGACATAGTCAATAATGTCTGCACAGGTCGGTTTTCTGTACACGCTAAAGCTATGTTTACCCGCCTTTCTTGTAACCGTAATGTGTAGATAATTAATGGCCCCTTTACTTTCGTGCTCAACTCTGAAGTTAATTTTTGGCTTAATAATACTCATTCTCTCCGCTACGTCGTTAATGCCGGCTAGGGAATTTGCCACGTCAAGCCCTTCACGTTGCTAGTATATCTTACAGTTAAAAGCGAAATAGTTATGAGTCAGCTCTGGAAACTCCATTAACTCAACTATTTCTCCTAAGGCCATTTCACTGTTTTTTATCAGTTTGTTCTTAATTATGTCTAACGTCTTGTGGACAGGCACGTTAATAAACAAATTCACTATAACTAGGGACGCGAAGATGGAATCAGGTATCAATGTATACTTAACTTTGTCCGCAAACTCGTACGTATTTTTGTAACTAGCCTGCACGTGAAATGTGTGTAGCGTTTTCAAGCTAGCTTTGCACTTATCAGGGCATCAGGACTCTGTCACGTGTTGGATATAATCCTCATGTATTTGTCTATTTTATGAAGCTTAATCTGTGCACATGCGTCTAGTGTTTGTGCATTCATAACTATATACTGCTTTTTTTCTCAGTCATAAAACAGAAAATCTGAGTTTCGAAGTTTTCTCTTTAGTTGTGCATGGAACTTTTTGTAGGCCTCCAGTCACTTCGTTAATCCCGATTTCAGAGAAAAAAATTTCAGTTTTGTTTACATAATTTCCTCACTTACAAGGAACACATTAGTGTAGGGTAAAGAGGCGGTCACCATATTACACCATATTATATTAGTGTGGGTTGCATACATTCAGGGGCAAACTTGATTTATTTATGCCCCCTCCTCTTCCCCTTAACCCATCGTTCTGCTAAGTAGATTATGACACCTTGGGGGTTGATTTATGAGCCCATGGGAATAGCCTGTCGTTCTGAGAAACCACCCACCCCTTCCTCCTCCTCCCATCCACCCCTCTTGAAACCTCCAACCCTTGCCCCCCCCCCCCCCAGCCCCACGCCGATACTAGTATACTTTCAAGCAAGAGTTGTTCGAATAGTCCACCTCCAACTTTATCAAATTGATTGACTAATTAATTAATTAAATTGATCAATTAATTAACCCTTCCCTTCCCACCCCCCACTCCCTCTTCCCAAACCAACCCAGAAAGCCGGCCGAAGTAGCCGTGCGGTTAAAGGCGCTGCAGTCTGGAACCGCAAGACCGCTACGGTCGCAGGTTCGAATCCTGCCTCGGGCATGGATGTTTGTGATGTCCTTAGGTTAGTTAGGTTTAACTAGTTCTAAGTTCTAGGGGACTAATGACCTCAGCAGTTGAGTCCCATAGTGCTCAGAGCCATTTGAACCATTTGAACCAACCCAGAAATTGGCAAAAAAAGACTTAGTTGATTGGCTATTTGGCGGGAAATAGATTGCAGTGTATGGAATATTGTGTAAACAATTTCTGATAGATGTGGCAATGTATGGAATATTGTTTATTTAAACAATTTATTGGATGAAAAGCGTTGTATGATGTGTATTTTATTTATTTAAAGCATTTGTGGGGAATCGATTGCAATGTCTTGCTTAAACAATTTCTGGTAGGCTAGGCAATGTGTGGAATACTGTTTATTTAAACAATTTATTGGATGCAAGGGCGTGTTTGGAATATACTTTATTTATTTAAAGAATTTGTCAGGAAACTGACTGCAGTGTCATCATGCAGTGTATGGAATACTATTTATGTAAATATTTTGAGAGTGATAAGATAGTATGAAATATTTTAACAACTGCAGCGCTTTTTTAGTCCAATTGCAAAAGGAATACCGTCAAAACATCTCACCACACGTGATTACACCCTTAAAAATCTTTCACACTGACCATAGGGCATTGCGCACCCACACACCAACCACTTCGCCGGGCTGACTGCTTCAAGGGCGGGCCACACTAAGCCATTTCGGACCAGCGACCTCTGTCGGCTGCAACAAATGCCAGATTCCTCGTGCGGCATACAGACCACAAGTAGCACTAATCTCCAAACAAAGTGTCAGGTGACAGCAACCCTTTGATATTTGATACAGGAGAAATACCTGTCAAAACACATACTCTCTCTCTCTCTCTCTCTCTCTCTCTCTCTCTAAGTGGCCACATCCTGTCACGTGACGTGCCACTGCCAGGCCTGCAGGTGCCATCAATTGTGGTCAGACTGACCTGCAAACAAAGCAGCATTTATCTGGTAAACTCCCACCTGCGGAGGTCTTGGAAATATTCCCTCACTCTATCAGATTGATTGGCTAATTAACTGAATCGATATCCTTTGTGTGGGATAGTTTTTCCTTGCTTCCTATTGTGGATACTAGGATTGGATTATTTGGCGGGATTCGATCCAACAAACACTGGGATTCCAAACCCTACTGGATTTTTTTCCCTCGCCTCCTATCGGTGGATATGGCCCAGTTAGGTCATTTGGTAGGAAGACCATTACGTTGGAGGTCGCTGAAAATTTCAAATTTCGGACCAGTTACATGCTGTGTCATTAAACATCCTGCAGAGGGGTTGGACATACGTGTGTGCTCACAATACCACTATCATAAACAATAAATTGATGGATCTTGAAATTGATTTCGTTATTGGGTTTTAAAGCATTATAAAGCACTAAATATATTTTTGAAGCACTAAATAACGCTAAATGGAGCAGGTAGGGTGTACTGCATGATAGAATAGAGACAACAGCAAATGCCACTGCAAGTGAGAGTCCACTGCTTTGTATTGAGAAGCACTGAACAAAAACCACGATTCAATCCGTAGAAGCAATAATTGTCATGGCTAGATATCCGAGATCGCTCAAACACTTGCAAATCCCACATGATCATGTCCTTATGTCCACATGCAGTGCGCCATTCCCCCATACACTGCCAGCGCCGACAGTCAGAGGTCGGAGAAAACTGCTACCACGACCCCACCAGCAGACGTGGATGTGCGTGTATGCCAGAGTGCATCACCCCTGACAACGGAAGGCATCCAGGGATAATCGGAGTGGCAGGAATTCAGCTCAAACACTTGACAGTGATTGATATTGACTTACTTAATTTTCAACGTAGAATACATGCAACACATACAATCGTGGAGACAGCCAAATGCATCTGGGCATTAGTTCGTTATTCAGCTATCCAGAAGGTGCCACAGCCGGGACTAAGCAGCTGTAGGTAAGAACTGACTAGCCGCCCGGCTGGAACTTCTCTTTGTACCCGCCGCTGGAGAGAGCCTTAAGCCAGAATCGCACATTCGTTCCAACCACAGGCAACCTCCGCCACGTGTCCCGCACGTCAAATGGTGTCGTCCTAGGAAACCAGGCACATATTTATCGCTGTAATTATAATTAAATATTACGATTACAGCCACAACCTGATGACATTCGACAATGAGCGAAGTATTGTCTGTGGCTCAGGAAATATCAGTATCTATATCTCTCTTATGACTGGACATAATTTTCCACATAAAATCCTTCATCCCCTTATGGTTATCGGTGAACTGAAATTGCAATCTCTCACGTCAAATTCATACCTCCCTTAGGACCGGATGTAGTCATTTTCTGTGCACAAAAAATGGCTCTGAACACTATGGGACTTCTGAGGTCATCAGTCCCCTAGAACTTAGAACTACTTAAACCTACCTAAGGACATCACAAACATCCATGCCCGAGGCAGGATTCGAACCTGCGACCGTAGCGGTCGCGCGATGCCAGACTGCAGCGCCTAGAACCGGCCGGCTTCTGTGCATATGTCGGAACAATGACCACAGTAACTTTACACCCCAACAGAAACTTAATAAGACTGCTGATCACAGCAAATCTATCACAGATCCCCTGCTAAGTATAATACTTTGCCAATAATTGAATGCTGGTGGTAGCAAACAATAGCCCATAGTGCAATGCAGCCAAGGCGCGCAATGCCCTGCTGTTGGTGCAAAAGGTTTTTGACGGTGTCATTACTTTTGGTGAGTCATGTTGCTGATATTCCTTGTGTGGTCAGAATAAAAAAGTGACGAAGTTGTTTAAGCGTTCCATACTGCCTTGTCCCATCAAAACATTCACATTAATAGTATTCCATACACTGCAATACAAATCCTGACAAATTCTTTAAGTAAATGAATGAACTATATTCCAAACACTGGCTTGTATTCAATAAATTATATATATACACAATATTCCACTATTACCTTGTCAACCATAAATTGTTTAAGCAATATACCGTGTACTGCAATCGACTTCTGCCAAACAATGAACTGAGTCTTTTTTCTGCCTATTTGCAGGTGGGGGAGGAGATGGGAGAGTGGGAATGGGAAAAAGAGGTTAATTAATTGCTCAATTTAATTAATTAGCCAATCAGATTGAAATCGTAGGAGGTAGGCAATTCAAACAACTCAGGCCTAAAAGTATACTTGTATCTGTGGGGTGGAAGGGAGAGGGTCGGAGGTTTTGAGAGGGGTGCGAAGAGGAGGAGGGGAAGGGTGGAGGGTTTCTCAGAAGGACAGATTATCTCCAGAGAGTCATAAATCAACACCCAGGAGGTTATAATCCACAGAACAGTAGGGTAAGGAGAGCGCAGGGGGTCATAAATCAGTCAAATATGCCCCTGAATGTATGCAACCTCCACTAACAAAATGTACTGATATCTGCTTTACCCTACCCCTCACAGTGCTGCCTTTATCTACCATTGTGATTATAACTTTATCTCTCTAACTTATTTAATTATCTATAATCCTACTTTATTTATTATGGCTACTTTTCGAGTGGAACTGTCTTTTTTAACATGTTGGAGACTTTGATGGCAGGGCCATTCTGTTTCATTGGGAAGCTTTGCCACATTACTAGCGCATTTGACCTCTGCTATAATTCTGTCTTTCTGTCCTAATCCCTGACACTATCCTTCCCTCCCACATTCGCTTGCCTTCCTTGCCTGCTCTCATTCCTCCTTCGCTCCATTTTATAATTTCACTTTTTTATGCCAGTTACATTTTACATACCCATTGTTCTACACATTCAGTGTTTCAATCAGAATTTTTACATGTTTATAGATGCTATAATTTTAGCATGACCTCTCTTGTTACATTCGTGACATCCTCACCACTCCCTCCCTGCTTCCTTTCCACTCCCCCATTCAGCCTCACTCCATTTCTCTCCCCACTGCCACAAACATATACCTATTTAAAATGCTGACTATAGTTGCAAAATACAGTAGTGTGATATGTGGGTCTCAGTAGACAAGATAGGTTGCTGATGCAAATTCTGTGTTTATGTAGAGTTCTTGTCTTTTTTATTAGTACAAAATATTAAATGGCACAAGTTTAGTTTCACTTTGTTTTAAATCTGAAGATCATCCAGAGCGCTCGAAACATGTAGTCTAATTAAAAAATGTGCAACTGCGACAGAACAGGAACTGAGAATTGTCTTAACTGGAACATATCTTCATTGTTGGGCTATCCGATTGTTAAAAAAATACCTTTATAACTGCCTTCTTTCTCTCCCAGTAGTTTTCACATACCGTTGCTGTGGTGAATATGTAATCTTTGACGTCTAAACTCATGTTTTCATGCGCCAACTATAAATTCAATATTTATTTATTTATTTTTCTTTTTTTCTGATGTACAGTCTCAAAGATTTCTAGACCAAGACATAACACATATACACCTCTATAATTGCTATACTCAAGGCCATACTTAGGGTGCATGACGCCCCTATGCAGTAATTTATTTTGTATCCCCCCCCCCCCCCCCCCCCGCCCTTCCTAAAACTCAGAACTGTTATTCGTTTATGGACTACTCATACTAAAGCTTTGTAATCATTAACTTGAGTTTCAAACTTTATTGAAGTATGTAAATAACACACAAAACACCTGTGCAAGTTAAGTATTAAAAAATAATAAAATAATTATTGCAGTTCAATAGTTCCTTTTACTGAAAAATTGCTAAAGAAACTTTAAATTTGGGCACTATGTGTGGTAAAAATGCAATAAAATCACCACAGTTTAATATCCTGTAGTAACATTACTTCACTTAAATGCGAAATTTAGTCATTCCGAAATACATGATACAATATCATTGAACTGACGTTTTGCGAAATGTAGCGAACTTAGAGAAATGACTTCCTTCTACTTTTCTACTTTCTAAATAACTTATGGCAAACCTACGTTTCTAGCATTTGTAGACTTAGAGAAAGCTTTTGACAATGTTGACTGGAATACTCTCTTTCAAATTCTAAAGGTGGCAGGGGTAAAATACAGGGAGCGAAAGGCTATTTTACAATTTGTACAGAAACTAGATGGCAGTTACAAGAGTCGAGGGACATGAAAGGGAAGCACTGGTTGGGAAGGGAGTGAGACAGGGTTGTAGCCTCTCCCCGATGTTATTCAATCTGTATATTGAGCAAGCAATAAAGGAAACAGAACAAAAATTCGGAGTAGGTATAAAAATCCATGGAGAAGAAATAAAAACTTTAAGGTTCGCCGATGACATTGTAATTCTGTCAGAGACAGCAAAGGACTTGGAAGAGCAGTTGAACGGAATGGACGGTGTCCTGAAAGGAGGATATAAGATGAACATCAACAAAAGCAAAACGAGGATAATGGAATGTAGTCGAATTAAGTCGGGTGATGCTGAGGGAATTAGATTAGGAAATGAGACACTTAAAGTAGTAAAGGAGTTTTGCTATTTGGGGAGCAAAATAACTGATGATGGTCGAAGTAGAGAAGATATAAAATGTAGACTGGCAATGGCAAGGAAAGCGTTTCTGAAGAAGAGAAATTTGTTAACATCGAGTATAGATTTAAGTGTCAGGAAGTCGTTTGTATAGAGTGTAGCCATATATGGAAGTGAAACATGGACGATAAATAGTTTGGACAAGAAGAGAATAGAAGCTTTTGAAATGTGGTGCTACAGAAGAATGCTGAAAATTAGATGGGTAGATCACATAACTAACGATGAAGAATTGAATAGAATTGGGGAGAAGAGGAGTATGTGGCACAACTTGACAAAAAGAAGGGACCAGTTAGTATGACATGTTCTGAGTCATCAAGGGATCACAAATTTAGCATTGGAGGGCAGCGTGGAGGCTAAAAATCGTAGAGGGAGACCAAGAGATGAATACACTAAGCAGGATATGGGTTGCAGTAAGTACTGGGAGATGAAGAAGCTTGCACAGAATAGGGTAGCATGGAGAGCTGCATCAAACCAGTCTCAGGACTGAAGACCACTACAACAAATAATCGCTTATCACTTCCAAAATCCAGACAGACTGTCATGCCTGATTCTATGGCTAGTACTCCAACACTGACCAGTCGTTCTCTTCCAGAGCTGTACTGCTATTTGTTACTGTTTTGAACAGCAGCTTTAACTAAATGTTCAGAGCCACACAGGTTACTTTTCCTTTTACCACTACAATGTGATGCCAGTCGCGGTATTTTCTGTATAAGTCTACAATCCCTTCAGGTTTTTTTCTTCTGCTTTCTTTCGACGTGCAGCACCGCTTAACTATGATCGTTCATCCATGCAGTTACTGTGACATGAAAAAAAAAATCTGCGATGTAGAGTGTTGGAAACTGAACATATTTTAATTATATCAAATATAACGGAACCAACATCAATATGACTAGTTGAAACTCGAATTACATATCTTACTTTTAAGTTGACAACCATGTGCAACGATGTTGTGTTGAGTATGACGCCAACATAACAGCGAATGGAACTGTACAAGACGCCACTGGCGAGATCCCGTAGGCTACGTGATTGAGTGGAGTGCGATGTCGTACGCTAGCCTACAAGATTAATGGGCTCATCCGCCGAAGACGTTATACAGGTGGACTAGTAGTAAAGTACGAATTTAATGACAGTCAGAAATATGTGTCAACACTTTGCTAGGAAACTGTTGAATGCCTGAACGCTGGTACAATGCACATTGAAATCAGACTTAAGAAAAAATTTATCCGCTGCAACAGTTAGCCGCCCCCAAAATTTTGCCACCCTGTGCAGTCGTACATGCTGCACGCGCCTAAATATGGCCCTTTGTTTACTACACTACTGGCCATTAAAATTGCTACACCACGAAGATGATGTGCTACAGACGCGAAATTTAGCCGACAAGAAGAAGATGCTGTGATATGCAAATGATTAGCTTTTCAGAGCATTCACACAATGTTGGCGCCCGTGGCGACACCTACAACGTGCTGACATCAGGAAAGTTTCCAACCGATTTCTCATACACAAACAGCAGTTGACCGACGTTGCGGCCTCGTATAAGGAGGAGAAATGCGTACCATCACGTTTCCGACTTTGATACAGGTCGGATTGTAGCCTATCGCGATCGCGGTTTATCGTATCGCTACAATGCTGCTCGCGTTGGTCGAGATCCAATGACTGTTAGCAGAATATGGAATCGGTGGGTTCAGGAGGGTAATACGGAACGCCGTGCTGGATCCCAACGGCCTCGTATCACTAGCAGTCGAGATGACGGGCATCTTATTCGCATGGCTGAGACGGATCGTGCAGCCACGTCTCGATCCCTGAATCAACAGGTGGGGACGTATGCAAGACAACAACCATTTGTACGAACAGTTCGACGACGTTTGCAGATGCATGGACTATCAACTCGGAGACCATGGCTGCGGTTACCCTTGACGCTGCATCACAGACAGGAGCGCTGCGATGGTGTACTCAACGACGAACCTGGGTGCACGAATGGCAAAGCGTCATTTTTTCGGATGAATCCAGGTACTGTTTACAGCATCATGATGGTCGCATCCATGTTTGGCGACATCGCGGTGAATGCACATTGGAAGCGTGTATTCGTCATCGCCATACTGGCGTATCACCCGGTGTGATTGTATGGGGTGCCACTGGTTACACGTCTCGGTCACCTCTTGTTCGTATTGACGGCACTTTGAACAGTGGACGTTACATTTAAGATGTGTTACGACCCGTAGCTCTACCCTTCATTCGATCCCTGTGAAACCCTACATTTCAGCAGGATAATGCACGACCGCATGTTGCAGGTCCTGTGCGGGCCTTTCTGGATACAGAAAAAGTTCGACTGCTGCCCTGGCCAGCACATTCTCCAGATCTCTCACCAACTGAAAACGTCTGGTCAATGGTGGCCGAGCAACTGGCTCGTCACAATATGCCTGTCACTACTCTTGATGAACTGTGGTATCGTGTTGAAGCTGCATGGGCAGCTGTACCTGGACACGCCATCCAAGCTCTGTTTGACACAATGCAGATGCGTATCAAGGCTGTTATTACGGCCAGAGGTGGTTGTTCTGCGTACTCATTTCTCGGGATCTACGCACCCAAACTGCATGAAAATGTAATCAGGTGTCAGTTCTAGTATAATATATTTGTCCAATGAATACCCGTTTATCATCTGCATTTCTTCTTGGTGTAGCAATTTTAATGGCCAGTAGTGTACTTGTCTGTCTCTGACAGCTCGTGTACGCACAGGCTGAACTGTGTGTGCGAAGAGAGTGAGAGTAAGACTAGAAACAGTGCAGCAGGTAACTATTTCTAATAAAAATAATGTTTTTGACCTGTTTTCTTAAACACTGTATTATTTTCTGCCGTCTATTGATGTACAGTTGTGTTTCTTTCATCTGAATCGAGTGACTACACAAGCAGGAGAAAAGTGATGACGTCGTTATCCTGTTGCTGCTGTTCTCCAGGTCAGGCAAGAGTGATGAAAGTTTATCAGGTTGACAAGGCGGACACGGGATGCGAATCTGCCTTAAAGAAGTCGATCTCGTAACAACGGCGATCTGCATACAAAGTGGTGAACACCCCCAGGGAACGAGCAGAGGTTTTAACGAGATTCACCGACGTGTCAAGTTAAAGGTATCGGGAACCTAGATCGCTTCCGCTGTCATACTTGCTCTTTCAGTGTCACCGACACGCTTCGGTGAAATCTGTAGCTCATTAGGACGCCCTCCCTGGCAGAAAATTCAGTTACGCGCTGTAAAGAAAGGGCGCGTTGGCGGTTTCTAGCTGTGGCGGTAATGCGGGAAACGCTGCAAGGGGGAGAAAAGTTTCAGCATCTGAGAACGGCAAGTTCTGCCACTCGTCTTGGTGAGGAAGCAAAAGAGCATAATTCCATAGTAGGCAGTAAATATTGAAATACATGGACGTACAAGTATATGACAAAAGCGAAACGAAACTGCTCGTTTTGTTAAGGAATCAACAGCAGTGGCGAATTAATGACCGACTTTTCTCAGCACTGGGCTGTGCTCTTCGCTGCTTCCATTGCTTTCGAGTCGACTTATTTGATGAAAGTTGACACATCGTAAAGACAAAACAAACAGTGAAGAAACATTCTCTTAGCAATGTGCTGCGACAAATAGTATGAGGTTTCATCTGAGTGGCAATGCCAATGGAAAACTTCGATTTGCTTCTCGTTACAACTATAAATTTGTTTAAACTAACATACTGGTCTATGGTGATATGGAATTCAAGCATGTGGCCAGAAGAACAAGATGTGTAATCAGTATTTCCATCAATGGCTGAGAGAAGCCAGTGCCAATTCATGCTTTCTTCACAATCACTAAATACTGCTGCCTCACTTGGTTGATACAGTGATGCTAATTTTAATTCCACGATTAATAAATAGCCGTGAACTGATCGCCTTCCCGAACAGTGATGCCTTTGTAGTGACTGGACACACAAATTCACACAACTGTCATTTTGCGAGATAAAACGGTATTATTTCACTGACTCTGGGAGTCTAACGGCCTTGCCGCGGTGGACACACCGGTTCCCGTGAAATCATCGAAGTTAAGCGCTGTCGGGCGTGGTCGGCACTTGGTTGGGTGGCCATCCAGGCCACCATGCGCTGTTGCCATTTTTCGGGGTACGTTCAGCCTCGTGATGCGAATTGAGGAGCTACTCGACCGAATAGTAGCGGCTTCGGTCAAGAATACCATCATAACGACAGGGAGAGCGGTGTGCTGACCCCACGCCCCTTCTATCCGCATCCTCCACTAAGGATGGCACGGCGGTCGGATGGTCCCGGTAGGCCACGAGTGGAGTGCTGGGAGTCTCACTAAACATCCAATGGCAGCTTTCCGTTTGGGCTGACCGCTCCTGTTCGTTATAAAAGAATTTTAAATACTTTTCTAAAACACCACACGTAAGTCACCTGACCAACAGGAGTGACACCAGATGAGATAAGGGAACATGCAAAATGCACCTGAGGAAAAAAAAGAAAGAAAAAAAACGACACACTACGACGAAAATATCTGAATAGAACGAAAACCGGTAGAAGTGGTACATGTACAGACAAACAAACGATTACAACTTCATAAAAACAATAATATCAGAAATTGAGTCCGCCTTGATGCAAAACACCTTGTTATTCGTTTATTTTCTTTATTCTCCCAAACTAGTTTCGGCGACAAATATCACCATTATCAGTGCTTTTTTTTAAAACTAAAACATGCAGAAAAATAGCATGGTTATACAAACACAATAGCACATTATTACATTTTTACTGTTCGTTTTTTGAAATATAGTTTTCTATGGATACTTTCATACTACTTTATTTATTGTATGTTACAGCATGTTTTAAGCAATTATTGTCTCTGCTTGTGACATATTTTCTGTGCGCTTTTTTCCTGCTGCCGTGTTTTTACTTAGCGAACATCATGTCATCTGCAACCATGTGAGCGGCAGTTAGTAACCAAAATACTAAAAGGCGAACTTCGTATGTCAGCAGTATATACTTGGGGTTGTGGTAGTGTTGTGGAAACCAGTTATTTGGTGTGTACCGAGCTATTACTTAGCTGTTCGTGTACTACTATTACTTAGCTGTTCGTTGGATGGTATGTAGCTGCATTTATACACAGAAAAACAAAACTTTCGCACTTTGTTACTGATCCAGAATATTACGCCATCTTGCTGTTCGCATGTGTCGCGAGAGGTGTATCGTATGTGGCGAGAAAGGCTATGAAAAACTGTAGTGCGAATTACGACGACTTCTGTTCATTATTTCTCTGTGTGTGACGTAGATGTGGTTCTTTTGCGTGTGTGTTTCTGTTCTGTGTCCTTGGTCAGTTCTCCCAGAGTGGTGAAGAGAGTATTGTTGCAAAGTGTTGTGTTTTCGTTTATTACATTTTTTCCTTCGACTATAGTCCTTTGTATGTAGTAATTTTCTTTTATTGTTAGTTGTCGGTATACACTGTTGCTGTTTCTCAGAATGTGTAGATCGTTTTCGATATTAGTGGGTTTATGGTTTTTGTTCATTAGATGTTCTGCAAAAGTTGAATGTGTGCTGTCACTCTTTAGAGCTCTTATGTGCTCTGTGTACCTCGTTCGGAAGTTTCTACTTGCTTGTCCTATGTATTGGGCCTGACAGGAATTGCAAGTGAGTTGATATATTCCAGCGTTGCTGAATTTGTCTGCGGCTTTTCTGACTGGTGTTAGACTATTGTCAACTGTATTGTTTGTTCTGAATGTTATTGGGATCCCTTGCTTTTTCAAGATGTTTCCTATTCTGTGTGATATTTTGTTATTGTATGTTAATGTGTTCCATCTCTCTTTTTTTTCTGAAGTGGTGTGGTCTGCTGTGTTCTCTGTGTGTACTGCATGTTTCAGTTTTACCTTGTTGTCGAGTTTCTTTATGATGTCGGTTTTGTAGTCGTATTAAACAGCAATTTGTTTGATTATATTTAGTTCCTGTGTGCAGGTTTCTGGTTTAAGAGGTGTTCTGTTTATCCTGTGGAGCATGTGTGTGAAAATTGCATATTTATACACTGTCGGGTGGTTGGATGAGATGTGAATAACAGTGCTTGTGGATGTGGGTTTTCTGTAGATGGAGGATTCATGTTGATGGTTGTTTCTTGTGGTTGGCAACAGAAAAAAGGCGCACAGAAAATATGTCGCAAACAGAGACAATAATTGCTTAAAACATGCTGTAACATACAATAAATAAGGTATATGAAAGTATCCATAGAAAACTATATTTCAAAAAACGAATAGTAAAAATGTAATAATGTGCTACTGTGTTTGTATAACTATGCTATTTTTCTGCATGTTTTAGATTTAAAAAAAAAAAAAACCACTGATGATGGTGATATTTGTCGTCGAAACTAGTTTGGGAGAATAAAGAAAATAAACGTATAACAAGGTGTTTTGCATCAAGGCGGACTCAGTTTTTGATATTACTGTTTTTGTATGCAAAGACGGGCGAAATGGAAGAGTTCGGAGTTACAATTATTGTTAACTTCAGAAAAATTCGATGATGTGTCCAAAACAACATCTTCACAAACAGAAAGTCAGTGGCCCGTTGATCCTCTTCTTGCCCTTATACAATCAGTTATTCCATTTGGCATTGACTGAAAGAGTTGTTGGCTGTCTTCCTGAGGGATATCGTACCAAATTCTGTCCAAGTGGCGCATTAGATCGCCAAAAGCCCGACCTGCCCGAGCGCTCTAGCCATTATGCTCCAGACGTTCCTAATTGGGGAGAGATCTGGCGATCTTGCTAGCCGAGGCAGGGATCGGCAAGCACGAAGACAACCAATAGGAACTATCACCGTTGTGGGCTGGCATTATCTTGCTGAAATGCAAGTCCAGGATGGCTGGCTATGGACGGCAACAAAACGGGGAGTAGAATATCGTCGAGATACCGCTGTACTGTAAAGGTGCGGCGGATAACAACCAAAGGGGTCCTGTTGTGAGAAGGAATGTTACCCCAGACCATCACTCCTGTCTGTCGGGAGATATGGCGGGCGAGATTCAGGTTATTATACCGCCACTCTTTGGGGCGTCTCCAGACACGTCTTCGGCCTGGAACCTCATTGACTGGAGGAGAATTCTCTTCAGTGATGAGTCTTGTTTCGAAGTGAGTCCCGATGACCAGCGATGACGTAAATGGAGACACCACACACAGTGGTGGGGTGCCAACCTGACTGTCGGCCGCCACACAGCCCGACAGCCAAGAGTAATGGTTTGGGGTAACATTTGTTTTCATACCAGCATGGTTGTCATCCGTGGGACCCTTACAGCACAGCGATACGTCTACAATATTCTACGCCCCGTTTTGTTGTATTTCAGAAAGATAATAACCACCTGTACAGGGCGAGAGTTTCTACTGTTTGCCTTCGTGCTTGCCAAACCGCACCTCGGGTTACATTTTCGCCGGATTTATTTATTTATTTACACGTCAAGTTCCGTAGGACCAAATTGAGGAGAAAATCTCCAAGGTTATGGAACGTGTCATTACATGAAATTACAACATAAAGTAATAACAGATAAAAATAAAATGTTAATGAACCCAAAAAGAGACACGCCATAAGTTTAAGTAAAGGCAATCAGCAACAGAACATACGAATCAGCTTAATTTTTTAAGGAACTCCTCAACAGAATAGAAGTAGTGACTCATGAGGAAGCTCTTCAGTTTCGATTTGAAAGCGCGTGGATTACTGCTAAGAGTTTTGAATTCTTGTGGTAGATTGTTGAAAATGGATGCAACAGTATACTGCACACCTTTCTGCACAGGAGTTAAGGAAGTCCGATCCAACTGCAGGTTGGATTTCTGCCGAGTATTAATTGAGTGAAAGCTGTTTATTCTTGGGAATAAGTTGACATTGTTAACAAGAAACGACCGTAAAGAATATATATATTAAGAGCCAAAGTCAAAATACTCAGGCTAGTGAACAGTGGCTGACAAAAGGTTCGCGAACTTACACCACTTATTGCCCGAATCGCCCGTTTCTGAGCCAGAAATATCCTTTTAGAACGGAAATATTTACTCCAAAATATAATACCATTCGACATTAGCAAATGAAAATAAGCAAAGTAGACTAATTTTCGTGTCGAACCATCACTTACTTCAGACACCGTTCTAATAGTAAAAATTGCAGCATTAAGGCTTTGAACAAGATACTGATCGTGTGCTTTCTACGACAGTTTACCATCTATCCGAACACCTAGAAATTTGAACTGTTCAGTTTCACTAATCTTATACCCAACCTGTGAACTTCAAACGTTGGATTTTGTTGAATTTAGAAACTGTAAAAACTGAGTCTTACTGTGATTTAGCGTTAGTTTATTTTCTACAAGCCATGTACTTATGTCATGAACTGCACTATTTGAAACCGAGTCAATGTTGCACACAACATCCTTTACTACCAAGCTAGTGTCATCAGCAAACATATATTTTAGAGTTACCCTTAATGGTAGAGAGCATATCATTTGTATAAGCAAGGAACAGGAGTGGCCGCACCACTGATTCGTGGGGCACCCTCCCATTTGACCATACCCCACTCAGACCCCACATCATAGCCATTCTCAACACTATGAAAAATGACATTTTGCTGCCTATTGTTAAAGTAAGAGATGAACCAGTTTTGAGCTACTCCCCGTACTCCGTAACGGTCCAACTTCTGGAGCAATATTTTGTGATCAACACCATCAAACGCCTTAGTTAAATCGAAAAATATTCCTAGCGTTCGAAATCTTTCGTTTAACCCATCCAGTACCTCACAGAGAGAAGATAATGTAGTAATTTCAGTTGTTTAACGACTTCTAAAGCCGAAGTGTACATTTGATACCAAATTATGTGATATAAAATGATCAATTATCCTTTTCAATAACTTTGCTAAATACTGATGGGATAGAAATAGGTCTACAATTGTCTACATTCTTATAAAGCAGCTTTACTACTGACTACTTTAATCGTTCAGGATTGATTAACCAATATTGCCACAGTGAATGTGCCCTTCATCTCGACGAAAGTGTGCCCTTTTTCCGCTGCTCTCTCTTCTGTATCGTGCGTCCATCACTAGTCTTGCTGCTAGCTGGGAGAATGCTTCCCCAGTAGTTGTCTCACTTTTTCTCATTTGTGCGATAACTTTGAGTTTACTCTTAAGACCTAGGTTGGTTATGAACTCAATTAAGAACAAACAATTGTATATCAAAACAAGACATGGTTGTCTCACTGGGAGGTCCGCGATCGTTCATTAAGTAAAATATGGCGTTTCAGTCTTCGATCGCTATTCTTTATTCTCAATAACCGGTTTCGGGCTAGCTGCCCATCTTCAGATCTGTTAGACAATGTTAAAAATGTAATTAATAAGAGAGATACAGTTAGCGATAAAAATATCTTAGTTTACAAAAAGAAATTTTGGAACGTATTAAATGCCAACATACCATATGTTGTAGTTACAGAGTAACTTGTCCGTACAGAACACACAGTTCACTGTCATAAGTAAAGTAAAATTCAATCTGTTAAAACATTATATCGCAGTATTTAAGAGTAACCTGATTGGTAACAGTAAAAAGTGCCCTCTACCTATAACAATTGTGCATCTGTCATTATTTCGCCGTATATATTAATGGCGAATATTCTTTTTAATAAAACAATTTTTAAGGTAATAACATATGAATAATCATTTTGAGTGGACCATGAAACGAAAAATTTTTACATTAATTTAAAAATTTTTTATAGAGAAAATAAAATATAATTAAAATGTAGACATTCTTCCGAAAATGTGCGTTTGCTCTTCTTTGTTTTTGATTGGTGGTGGAGTGGATTTCCCTACGTCAGAACGTATACACCGCCACGCCGAGTCGTCTTGCGCCGCGCCCAATTCACCTCGCCGCCAGTACGCTGAGGGCCGTTCCGCTGTAGCTGTTTCTTACTGGGGCGTGCTGTTGCATTCAAGAGGAAGCCTAAAACAGGTCTTTAAAAATCTCATAATAATTCCTGTGCATAAAATCACTTTGCTCATTAAGTAGTAGGTCTGGGGTTTTATTGTGATGTGCGAATATTTCAATCTCTTCGAGCACGTTGAGATAGAGACTTTTTGGAGCTTTATGTAGCACCTCCATTTGATCATTTATATTACTCACTTCATGTCTACTCTCTTTTACATGTGTTCCAAATGCTGTTCGATTGTTATGACTGCAATGTTCCCTGTATCGAATTTCAAAATTCCGCCCTGTTTGTCCTATATAATAACTGTCACATTCAGCACATTTAATTTTATACACTCCGGATTTATTGTATTTCATTTGTTTCGTCGTTGCTGGTTTATGTCTTAATCTGTGTGCCATTTGCCCTTGGTTCTGAAATGCAACTGCGATGTTTTTTGGAAAGCATTTAGCAATTCTTTCCGACACACGCCCTTTGTATGTCAGGGTGACAAACTTCTTCTTAACTTTAATTTTCCTAGAATCGCTACTGATGCCCGCGGATCTGTTTTTGATTTTATTAAACATACGTGTAACATCTTGTGTCCTGTATCCGTTAGCTGCTGCTACTTGCTTAATAATATCCAGTTCTTTCTGCAACTCATCTTCCTGTAGTGGCAATCTGAGGGCTCTGTTGCACATTGCATAAAAGTACGCTCTTTTATGCTGTGCCGGGTGGTGCGACGTCGCTACTATGATGTTGTCGGAGCAAGTGTCTTTTCTATAGACGCCGAAAACGTGCCTGCCTCCCTCCTTTCTGACAGTCAAATCTAAATAGTTAATCGCCCCATTGTTTTCCATTTCTAGTGTGAATTGGATTTTTGGATGCTGCTCGTTTAAAACTTTAGTCATTTCCTCTACGTCTTCTTTTTCCCCTTTGAATAATAAAATAGTGTCGTCAACATACCGTCTGTAATAAATTAACTTCTCCTTAATTTCTGGAAAAGAGCTAAAAACTTTGTTCTCAAAGTCATTCATAAAAATTTCAGCTAAAATACCTGATAGACTGTTACCCATAGCTAAACCTTCATCTTGAATAAAAACTTTATCGTTAAAAATAAAACTATTAAAACTCAGTGTGAACTGAGTTCGACGATTTCACCCATGCTCATTGACTTATTTTTTATCAGGTTTTTCCTTATAATTTGCAAAGTGTCCGGTATTGGTATATTAGTGTAGAGGTTCACGACGTCCAATGAGGCTAGGACTGCATCCTCTGGGATTGCAATGTCCTTCACTTCGTTCGCGAAACACACACTATTTTTTACGTTGTAAACTTGCTCGTATTTATACGCCGATTTTAACTTACGGTACAAAGCCCTATTCAAGAGCTCATTAACGGCTTCCTTCCCATTGCAAATAACACGCATTGGTTTATTCTCCTTGTGCAATTTTATTTGCGCTCTTGTTTCTGGTGTTCTTGGATTCATCTTTACTAATCTAGCTTTTTCATTTGGAGTGAATAAAAATTGTATTGCTTCTATCCTTGCCTTTAAATCTGTCTGAAACTTCTTTGTTAAATCTTTTTTGACTTCTTTAATTCCATTTTCCTGAAAAAACCGCATTATCTTATCTATATATTCTTTTTCGTAAATGACTACTGAGGTACTGCCCTTATCTGACTTAATCACGATTGCGTTGTTAGAATCCAGTTTTAAGTTCATTTCTTTCACTAACCTCATCTCACTATATTTACTGTTATGTAAAGTTTTCTGGCATTCAATTGCCTCTTTGGCTTTGATGGCGATACATGTCTCCTGGAATTTAGTTAACTTAGCATCCCTACATGCTACCTTAACTTCTGCGATCATTCTCTTGATGTCTCGTTCTTGCAAGTTCGTTCGCGGATTATGCTTAAGCCCCTTATCCAAAAGCTCCAAAAAGTCTCTATCTCAACGTGCTCGAAGAGATTGAAATATTCGCACATCACAATAAAACCCCAGACCTACTACTTAATGAGCAAAGTGATTTTATGCACAGGAATTATTATGAGATTTTTAAAGACCTGTTTTAGGCTTCCTCTTGAATGCAACAGCACGCCCCAGTAAGAAACAGCTACAGCGGAACGGCCCTCAGCGTACTGGCGGCGAGGTGAATTGGGCGCGGCGCAAGACGACTCGGCGTGGCGGTGTATACGTTCTGACGTAGGGAAATCCACTCCACCACCAATCAGAAACAAAGAAGAGCAAACGCACATTTTCGGAAGAATGTCTACATTTTAATTATATTTTATTTTCTCTATAAAAAATTTTTAAATTAATGTAAAAATTTTTCGTTTCATGGTCCACTCAAAATGATTATTCATATGTTATTACCTTAAAAATTGTTTTATTAAAAAGAATATTCGCCATTAATATATACGGCGAAATAATGACAGATGCACAATTGTTATAGGTAGAGGGCACTTTTTACTGTTACCAATCAGGTTACTCTTAAATACTGCGATATAATGTTTTAACAGATTGAATTTTACTTTACTTATGACAGTGAACTGTGTGTTCTGTACGGACAAGTTACTCTGTAACTACAACATATGGTATGTTGGCATTTAATACGTTCCAAAATTTCTTTTTGTAAACTAAGATATTTTTATCGCTAACTGTATCTCTCTTATTAATTACATTTTTAACATTGTCTAACAGATCTGAAGATGGGCAGCTAGCCCGAAACCGGTTATTGAGAATAAAGAATAGCGATCGAAGACTGAAACGCCATATTTTACAAACAATTGTGTAAAAAATCCTGATTCATATGCTTTACCACATAGTTCTTCACCATATTTTCAGTGTTGATTGTCAAAGTGTCCTTTCATTGTTTGACTTATTTCTTTTTTGTGCCAAATATTTTGGTACGTGTCGTCTCTTCAGCCACACGCTCCACTCTCGTCACTACATTGTAAGGTAACTAGCGACCAGCAGGTAGCGTTAAGTGTCTACAGCAAGACGACTTAACTGGCATAAGGTATTCTTTTTGCGAGCAACGAATAGAACGCAGGGAACAACGTTACGCAACTGAATATCATCATTTTCATACAACTTACGCGATGTAAGCAGCGCGAGGTAGGGAAGTTGTCTGAGGTATGAATGTTGTGTGTTCCGGTTTGAACTGGCGTCTGGAGTGAGATCTCATGGTAATGATGAGAGTACATCTTGATGTAAGTAATATGTTTACAACCAATGTAAATATTATATGCGAATAATTGGTGTCTGTGTGCGTGAGAGTGATTCAGTATGTACCGGCTGGTTATAATAAAACTTTCCCTGTTTAACACGTTATAACACGGAAACTAATTACCGTATGAGTACCAAACATGGTAGCGTTGATATCAAGAGATATGATTTCTATCCGCCACAGCGCCATCGTCCAGTTCCAACTATGGCCACCAGGTGCCGTGATCAGACATCATGATTTATAGTCTCACACTCCTAACCAGTCGCAATGCACTTATTGACGTGTCAACATGAGCTTGGACAAAAAGAGCAGGACATCGTCGGAGAAGCTTTATAATCAATGCAGCTGCAACTCGAGAATATCGCCAGCTGAAAGGATTACGCTACTGTCTTCTTTCTCCACCTGCTGTGCCGAGCATGATGCAGTTCGAATCAGCTGGAGGACTGGGCGTCGCTCTGGGAGGAGGCCGACGACCGGTTTCACCACAGGTGGTTGATGAAACCACTGTTGCACGACAGACAACGCTCCACGCAATTACCTATCGTCAGGCAGTGCACGTGCTGTGTCACGATAGTTGAACATCCCGTGGTCCACTGTATGGAAGGTGCTACGAACCATTCTCAAATGGTATCCGTACAAGATCCGTATCGTACTGCAGCTTGCACCACAGGACACACAACGACGTGTTGACTTCGCTCGCCACTTTCTCGCAAGGACTGAAGTCGACGAGGGCTGATCCTGAACCATCCTGTGGACAAACGGAGCTCATTTTTCTCTGACGGGTGAGGTTAACACACAGAAGTTCCGAGTGTGGGGATCTTCACCTCCAGTCACTGCGCATAAAGTTCCTCTGTATGGTGAACGTGTCAATGTATTGTGTGGCGTCACGGCTACGTTCATCATTGGCCCATTCTGTTTTGAACAGGTTGGCGCTCAATGACCAAAGATGTCCAGTGTAACTGGCCAGAGGTACTGCGATATTCTTCGCAGGCATGTAATACCCGCCCTGCAGGAGAGAGACCCATTGAACTCAACAGTTGTCATGAAAGATGGGTCCCGACCGCACATCGCTCGTGAAGTTCACCTGCTTCTCCGAAGCACATTTGGAAACGATTGAATTATCAGCGGCCGCGCGGGATTAGCCGAGCGGTCTCAGGCGCTGCAGTCATGGACTGTGTGGCTGGTCCTGGCGGAGGTTAGAGTCCTCCCTCGGGCATGGGTGTGTGTGCGTTTGTCCTTTGGATAATTTAGGTTAAGTACTGTGTAAGCTTAGGGACTGATGACCTTAAGTCCCATAAGATTTCACACACATCTGAACATCATCATCTGAATTATCAGTCGATCGTTTCCAAATGCTTGGCCGGCACGATCACCTGATCTCACGCCCTGTTATTTCTGGTTTTGGGGCTACCTGAAGGACAGGGTTTACCAGGGGAACATTCACACATGTGCTGATGTGAAGCACAGCATATCAAGAGAGGTGGCCAGCATACCTATGGACATGCTTCGTTCTGCTGTGCAGAATGCAATTCTGCGCTTTCAGACTCCCCTGGACACTGATGGGCGGCATACCGAGCCCCTGTTGTAGCAATACTGGTACCGGTATGTAATAGTATTATGTACCGTAGCAGCACATTAAAAGTCTTTCGATCGAACTGATTCTGCATTATTTCTCTTCCGCATGTCCTTGACATTAATGCTGCCAAGTTTGGTCCTCGTACGGTAATTAGTTTCCATGTTAGAACGTGTGAAACAGGAAAAGTTTGATTATAACCACTCAGTATAAGAGGCTGGCTGAGGTGAACAAACAAAAGAAAAAAATAAGTAAAAATACGCATGACGTACATATTTAGTTTGTGTTTACGGTTGTCGTCACACTGTGATGCGCTCTTTGATTGCCGCAAAGTATCGTGTCCACGGGGGTTTGATACAAGTAAAGCAAAAGGCTGCAAGCAGAGTCATCTGTTGCGCTGCTGAAAGAACGTAAACGAAGCAAACTTGCTGAAACAGTTTTTCTGAAAAAGTTTTAGTTGGAGCATTAAAAAATAAAACAGTACATATTTTGGAATCACATCTATTTTCGCTATACAATTGTTCTGAAACAATTGCAGAGCACTATTGGTTGAAACATTTTATTATTTCAAAGTGTCTCACATAATATGATGAGGTTAACTTTTCGTTTTTGGTCATACTTATTACAATAATTCGAAGTGGAGAAATTCACTGCATGTTGTTCGAACAATCTGCAGTGAATTAAGAGGAAAAAATGCGGTTGCTAATGAGAGGGATGGAGAAATTGGCAGTCTGACATTATTATCATATTTCGAAATGCTTCCTTAAACGATCAGTAGAAGTATTTTGAAATATTGTGCATTCATACGCAAGAAATTTCTGAATCGCAATCAAGAAGATCATGCACGCACCTTACGGTCTTTCGATGAGCCAAATCTCTTTCTAATCAGTGGAGATCCGTATATGACCCTTCTATACAATTTAAAAGTGTCCAAACAAGTATCTTTCGCCCCATCACGCACAGAACTGTGTTCACATCTGTGTTTGACTCACGGAAATGAGATGACTGAAAGCTGAATCATATGCTGCGCTGCTTAAAACTTTATGGAAAAGCTGCATCCAATGATGTGTTTTACTTTATGCATAAAGAACTGGAAACTGCAGGTTTTGGATTCACATGTTTTTGGTAATGAATTTGTTCTGAAACGATTGCGTTCAATTGGATGTCACTTAGATGACTTCCATGTACCTAACCAATTACCCAACTGGGAAAAAGAGAGGCTGTGTAATGTGGAATCGAGTCACGTTTCGTTTCTAGCGAATCTCCACGTTATTCAGATGTGAATGTTGGGATACAAGGCCGAGTGAAAACAGTGACCTAGCCAGGATTCGATTCTACAACCTTTCGCTTCCTATACAGACACTTTACCGCAGTACTATTTTTTACAATATTAAGAAGATTTATTTACACGTTATGATACAAATACAGCTATTACGACATACAAATTTTACAGACATAAGAAAATCATTGTGCCATATGCGTCTCGTGTTAACAATAATACAAAAGATATTCCACCACGTATTTGGTCTAACATGTGGGCCCCACACCACATATATTTTTTGTCAGTAACCTAGTAAATACGTTTCCAATTTGTTTGACTGATCGGGCTGCTAAGTGCTATACCACCTACTGCACTCCCCTGACTTAAGCCCTCTTTAAGTTCAACTCGATTTCTAAACTGAAGGAAACACTTCACGGCATTCGCTTCAGAACTGCTACAATTTCGTTGGTCAATAGACCGCGCCGCCCGAACTGTCAACATGAGAAACGAATTTTCGATAATGTAGTCTTCATCACAGCGTTGTACGAAAGTGAATCACGCATTGAGGAAAAATAAGAAAAGTTAAGTCTGAAAATTAAGTGGACTGGTAAGAACTGCGAAGGCTGGCCACAGAATCGATAAGAAAAGTACGAGGGGCACTCAGAAGCAATGCAACACGTTATTGCTCGGCCAGATTCGGTTGAAAAACAAAAAAAAGTAGTATTTGTTGTGGGTCATCGTGGAATATCTCAGCTTCAGCCTCTATAGTTCCACGAAGTTCCGATATGTGACGGCTCTATGCGTAGACTTCAAAATGGCGTCTGTAATGGAGGTTCGTGCAAAGCAGTGAGCTGAGTTTCTTTTGACGGAAAACCAGTGGATACCAGACATTAACAGACGCCTGCAAAATGTCTACAGTTACCTGTCAGTAAACAAAAGCACGATGAGCTGTTGGGCGAGGCGTCTGTCATAATCACAACAAGGACACTCAAGCCTGTCCAATCTTCCACGTGCCGACCGACCACACACAACTTTGAGTCCTTCAACGTTGGAACGTGCGGACACTCTCAATCGAGGTGATCGACGTATCACAATCAAACAGCTCGATGCACAACTGGACGTCTCTGTTGGCAGTGTGACAGCTCATCGACCAGTTCCGGTTCTCAAAGGAGTGTTCCCACCGGATTCCTCGCCGTCTAGCACAAGACAATAAAGAGCAACGAAGGACGATCTGTGCCGAATTGTTTGCGCATTAAGAAGCCGACCGTGACAGTTTTTTGTCGAGCATCATCACAGGCGATGGAACGTGGGTTCGTCACTTCGAACCGGACACAAAACTTCAATCCATGGAGAGGCCCCACACCACCTCATCTCGGAAGAAAAAGTTGAAAGCCACACCGTCAGCCGGCAAAGCCATGTCGATCGTCTTCTGGGACTCTGAATGAGCTATTCTGTTTTATGTCCTCCATCATGGTGCAACGATAAACTCTGAAGTGTATTGTGCTACCCTCAAAAAACTGAGGAAACGACTTCAGCGTGTTGGTCACCACAGAAATGGAAATGAACTTGTTCTTCTCCAAGAAAATGCAAGACTTCAAACAATCAATAAGGGCAAGGCCTCCGGTCCAGATTGTATACTAGTCGGGTTCCTCTCAGAGTATGCTGATAAAATAGCTCCATATTTAGCAATTATATACAACCACTCGCTCACAGATAGATCCGTACCTAAAGACTGGAAAATAGCTGAAGTCACACCAATACCGAAAAAGGGAAGTAGGAGTAATCCGCTGTATTACAGGCCTATATCACTAACGTCGATTTGCAGTAGGATTTTGGAACATTTAGTGTATTCGAACATTATGAAGTACCTCGAAGAAAACAATTTATTGGCACATAGCACGTTTTCAGAAGATATCGTTGATACCGTTCTTGTGAAACACAACTAGCTATTTATAGGTTGGTTGGTTGGTTTCGGGGAAGGAGACCAGACAGCGGTCTCATCGGATTAGGGAAGGATTGGGAAGGAAGTCGGCCGTGCCCTTTCAGAGGAGTGATTTAGGGAAATCACGGAAAACCTAAATCAGGATGGCCGGACGCGGGACTGAACCGTCGTCCTCCCGAATGCGAGTCCAGTGTCTAACCACTGCGCCACCCCGCTCGGTAGCTATTTATACTTAGGAAGTAATGCTATCGGCAGGGGATGTCAAATTGATTCCATATTTTTAGATTTCCAGAAGGCTTTTGACACCGTTCCTCACAAGCGTCTTGTAACCAAACTGCGTGCCTACGGATATCTCCTCAGTTGTGCGACTGGATTCGTGATTTCCTGTCAGAAAGGTCACAGTTCGTAGTAATAGACGGAAAGTTATCGAGTAAAACAGAAGTAATATCGAGCGTTCCCCAAGGCGCTCTATTGTTGCTGATCTATATTAACGACATAAGAGACAATCTGAGTAGCCGTTCTAGATTGTTTGCAGATGATGCTGTCATTTACCGTCTTGTAAAGTCATCAGATGATCAAAACGACTTGCAAAATGATTTAGATAAGATATCTGTATGGTCCGAAGAGTGGCTATTGACCCTGAATAAGGTAAAGTGTGAAGTTATTCACATGAGTACTAAAAGAAATCTGCTAAATTTCGATTACGCGATAAGTCACAGAAGTCTGAAGGCTGTAAATTCAACTAAATACTTAGGGATTACAATTACAAATAACCTAAATTGGAACGATCACATAGATAATATTGTGGGTAGAGCAAACCAAAGACTGCCATTCGTTGGCAGAACACTTAGAACGTACAACAGGTCTACTAAAGAGACTGCTTACACCATGCTTGTCCGCCCTATTATGGGGTATTGCTGTGCGGTGTGGGATCGGCATCGAAAAAGTACAAAGAAGGGCAGCTCATTTTGTATTATCGCGAAATAGGGAAAATACACTCCTGGAAATTGAAATAAGAACACCGTGAATTCATTGTCCCAGGAAGGGGAAACTTTATTGACACATTCCTGGGGTCAGATACATCACATGATCACACTGACAGAACCACAGGCATAATGACACAGGCAACAGAGCATGCACAATGTCGGCACTAGTACAGTGTATATCCACCTTTCGCAGCAATGCAGGCTGCTATTCTCCCATGGAGACGATCGTAGAGATGCTGGATGTAGTCCTGTGGAACGGCTTGCCATGCCATTTCCACCTGGCGCCTCAGTTGGACCAGCGTTCGTGCTGGACGTGCAGACCGCGTGAGACGACGCTTCATCCAGTCCCAAACATGCTCAATGGGGGACAGATCCGGAGATCTTGCTGGCCAGGGTAGTTGACTTACACCTTCTAGAGCACGTTGGGTGGCACGGGATACATGCGGACGTGCATTGTCCTGTTGGAACAGCAAGTTCCCTTGCCGGTCTAGGAATGGTAGAACGATGGGTTCGATGACGGTTTGGATGTACCGTGCACTATTCAGTGTCCCCTCGACGATCACCAGTGGTGTACGGCCAGTGTAGGAGATCGCTCCCCACACCATGATGCCGGGTGTTGGCCCTGTGTGCCTCGGTCGTATGCAGTCCTGATTGTGGCGCTCACCTGCACGGCGCCAAACACGCATACGACCATCATTGGCACCAAGGCAGAAGCGACTCTCATCGCTGAAGACGACACGTCTCCATTCGTCCCTCCATTCACGCCTGTCGCGACACCACTGGAGGCGGGCTGCACGATGTTGGGGCGTGAGCGGAAGACGGCCTAACGGTGTGCGGGACCGTAGCCCAGCTTCATGGAGACGGTTGCGAATGGTCCTCGCCGATACCCCAGGAGCAACAGTGTCCCTAATTTGCTGGTAAGTGGCGGTGAGGTCCCCTACGGCACTGCGTAGGATCCTACGGTCTTGGCGTGCATCCGTGCGTCGCTGCGGTCCGGTCCCAGGTCGACGGGCACGTGCACCTTCCGCCGACCACTGGCGACAACATCGATGTACTGTGGAGACCTCACGCCCCACGTGTTGAGCAATTCGGCGGTACGTCCACCCGGCCTCCCGCATGCCCACTATACTCCCTCGCTCAAAGTCCGTCAACTGCACATACGGTTCACGTCCACGCTGTCGCGGCATGCTACCAGTGTTAAAGACTGCGATGGAGCTCCGTATGCCACGGCAAACTGGCTGACACTGACGGCGGCGGTGCACAAATGCTGCGCAGCTAGCGCCATTCGACGGCCAACACCGCGGGTCCTGGTATGTCCGCTGTGCCGTGCGTGTGATCATTGCTTGTACAGCCCTCTCGCAGTGTCCGGAGCAAGTATGGTGGGTCTGACACACCGGTGTCAATGTGTTCTTTTTTCCATTTCCAGGAGTGTAGTAACACGGACATGATACGTGAATTGGAGTGGCAATCATTAAAACAAAGGCGTTTTTCGTTGAGACTGGATCTTCTCATGAAATTTCAATCACCAGTTTTCTCCTCTTATTGCGAAAACATTCTGTTGGCACCCACCTACATCCATTATCATCACGATAAAATAAGAGATATCAAGGCTCGCACAGAAAAATTTAAGTGCTCGTTTTTTTCCCGCATGCCGTTCGAGAGTGGAACGGTAGAGAGGCAGTTTGAAGGTGGTTCATTGAACCCTCTGCCAGGCACTTTATTGTGAATAGCAGAGTAATCACGTAGATGTAGATCTAGAAGTCTATGCACCCGGGAGGAGCTCACAAAACTTCACTGGATTGTTCTTCGTCAGCCATCTTACAGTCCAGATCTCGCATTTTCCGACTTCCATCTGTTTGGCCCAATGAAGGATACACTCCTCGGGAAGCTGTACGTGGGTGGTTGGGAAGTTACTGATGCAGTAAGATATTGAATCCGACTTGAACCAGTAGAGTGCTATCATGCGGGCACACAGGCCCTGACAGTAAGATGGTGTAAGGCAGTCGCATTGAACGAAGATTGCGTTGAAAAATAGGGTTTTTTAGCGAAAAGATTCGGGAATAATGTGATGTATTGGAATATGTCGTGATCACTAACTACAAGAGGGGACAGGACGGGAGTAGATTTTTTTAAGGCATCAGCAAATAACATGTTTATTAGGGATGGTGTAACGTATTACTATCTTTACGACGTTTCTCATCGAGCCGTATACATTATCTCGCATTCCTAGCTGCTTCTCTCACACAAATAATGATAAAAATTCAGAAATTCATGGTCGCCACCAGCCCAAGCCCTTCCTAACCATTTAGAAAAAAAGCGGAGCTGGAAAATTATTAGTTTAATTACTTTAATAATTTAATTACATGTATGCAACTTGATTAATTCAGGATTGGAAAACAGAGTAAGTGGGCAAGTTCATCAACACAGAATTTATCTTACACGTAGATTATTTATTGTATCTAAGTATTTGGTTGCACATTCTGACTACACATAACTGGTGCCTGACTAGAGATATTTAAGTAAGAATTAAGTGTGAATGTAACGGAGCACAATTTAACTACAGCAAGACGAAACACAGAAAACGGGGATGGGAGACAATGATACTATCATCTCCTTTGCATTCATATCATAAAATATCTCAGTGAGATTCGCATTACGATTCTACGCCTGCACTATTCTGGTCAGAGGTTTAACCAATGAACGAGGTTGTGCGATAATTATTCAACATACTAACTGCGTCTGGTACTTGAAAACGGCCGAACTAGAGCACGTGGTGCATTCCTAATCAAACTGTTGTGCTGCTTTGTAGAAAGCGCACGAAAGAACAGATATTCTTGCAGGAATTATAGCTCATTAAACAAGCAAACTGTTAAAATAAAGTCCATTGCGGTGCCGTGGTGGACCAGAAGGGTCATTGATTACCAAATACGTGGCACAAAATCGACACACAAAGACAAAAACAACTTTCATAAAATATAAGATTAAAAATCATTAAAAATCATACTCGCTTCGACACAGTATTACATTCACGTACGGTTGAAGTGATCCTGACCAGCTTTTGCTAATCAGATTTACCGTTTGAAATTCTACTTCATCGATCTTCAAAATGCACAAAGTAACTTCCACACTTTTAACTCAACTTCCCAAAAATCGCCTATTTAAAGCAATATAATTATGGTACATTCGGAAATATAACTCGCTTCACACGCTTCAGTTAAGCTGAAGTTCTTAAGTATTTCAACAGTTAAACATAAGGAATTCCTAACTCAACCTGCTTCCTATCACCTGAAAACCCCCTTAAGAGCTACGATCCGTACTCAACAAGCGTTCACCGAAGAGTGCCGCTTTCTCTTTCGAGATTACCTACCTCCCCGTGCAGCGGAAGCTACCAGAGGGGTAGCCCTCCGTCACCAACCTCACACACGAAAACAGCCTTCGACTAAGATGGGTAAACCTCTCTGTTCAGGTATTGGAAACCTAAGTTGGGGTCATCCTGTGCTTTCCTTCGAACGAGAAGCAACGTCGTCTGCTCCCAGCGTTTCCCACAAAACAAAGCCGAAACCCCACATTAAAACACACGTATAATATTCAATAGGCCTTATTTTAGTGCTCAGTCTTTCTGGAAAAGTTCATGAATTGAGCTAAAATCAGGTAGTAAAGTGAATACGTTGTACCGAATCCGACAAGCGTCTTATGAAACGACTTCACAGAGACGTTTCATTGGGTTTAGTTGCTTAACAAGTACCAAACAATAAACGAAAAATACTAATATAGAAATTTAACGTAATGAGCTTCCAAGCACTACCAACTAGAGATATCGAAGCGAACTTGTGGGTAGCATATCTGATAAGGGAGGTCTGAGCAGGGCAACAGAAGAATTAATTTCCAATATATGTGTATTGTGTATGTGGTCTGAGATTCTGTCTCATCTTGAAACAGTAGTCAGCAAGAAAGAGTGACTGGGAGTGACTGGTTGGTTGCGCTATTCAGTTTCATTGCCGGCACTTGAGTGATAAGTCATAGTGCCACGTCGCTGGTGATCGGAAGTTTGACACAAAGTGGGCCTAGGGGGATTCCATTTTCTCACTGTCTGTATACGTATCCGTTTCTGTAAATGTGTAGTCATATGTGCCGTATTAATTCTGCTGAACAAGACAGCCAATATCAAAACCAGTCTAGCCGCGCGGGGTAGCTGCGTCTTGTCACGGTCCTCGCGGCTCCCCCCGTCGGAGGTTCGAGTCCTCCCTCGGGCATGGGGGTGCGTGTTGTCTTTAGCGTAAGTTAGTTTAAGTTAGATTAAGTAGTGTGTAGGCTTAGGGACCGATGACCTAAGTAGTTTGATTCCATAAGATCTTACCACAAATTTCACGAAAACAGTCTTTGTTCAGAAGGGGGGAAAATAGTTCATAACTAGCAAATTTATCTGCAAATTTCCAAAAAAGTTATAATAAAATAATCAAAATATATGTACTTATATCAGCAAGACAAGACTCTTTAGTTCAAAGGTTTGATTGGCAGAGCAACCATAGTTTTCTCTGACAAGAGGCACTTAAATTCACTGAGTAATAACGATGCAATAAAACTTGTAAATTGTGTCCGTTTACTCCTGACCTAACTGAAAAATTCACGTCATCTGTACACAGTAAAAATCATTTCATGTTAACTTCCACTTATGACACATAGCAAATTTATTTTAGACAGGCATAACTCCGACACCGATCAGCACCATCTGTAGTTGGAAACCGAAGCCATTTTGGGAATAAACAAGGTCATATTTTAAAACTGTGTTTTATTTGCCCGTTAAAACTGTATCGTGTTATTTCTAGTCGCTGCTTTTTCACGTTTTAGGCTACTTTTCTATACAGTTTAGTCATAGCCCACGAAACGGAGGTACAATAGCCATGAGCTTCGTGAGACAAACACAGCGTTAGCAGTCGTCGTCCCTGCCTGGTGACGTCATCCGTGGACCACAGAGTGATTCGGCGAACCGCACTTACCCGCCGCGTTACATTTCCTGAATGCATTAGTCTGCAAACACGGAGGGAATCATATTAACAACAGGACGGTATTGGGGAAAAAAGCTTTCTTAATCATATTGCACAGGTACGTACTTGCTTTCTGCTCTAACATCCCTTCAGACTTTTATTGTAGGCCACCATACGTTGATAAAGCGTTTAACTTCGTCCAGGTGACCCATAAAACACAATGCTCGCTGAACCACAGCTTCATCCGCTCAGAATGTACCCTCAAATTTTTTGACAGTTGAATAACAACCACATTGGTCAACAAATTGGAACTCTTGTCGGTATTTATTTTCTCAGTGGGTTTACTTAATTATGGGTTGTTAAAATTCAGAGGTGCACCAGATTTACTCTATAACTTTTAATTTCTGAGATACAAAATGTTAGTGCAATAGCATCGATTTTATTTCCAGTATGTGGTGAACAGCAATAAAACCAAAGTGTAATTTTATAACACGAAAATTATTCAAACACTTGCATAAAATATCAAAACAATCATATTACACCAGTAGTCAAAACATGAATTATAATTAGAAATGTTAGTGTATTGCAAAGTTGTACATTTTTATGCAGAAATGTGATGGGGAACCTTTTCTTTTGTAAGTTGTCTCGGCAGTCTCTAAACAAAAACAAAGGGCTCTATTGCTGTTGGCAGCGATGTTCCATGGTAGGAATGTTTTGATGTAAAATATCAGCTTGTTCATCGCAAACAGCACCCATGTACTGCGGGAAAAAATCAAAGCACCCTCCTGTGGATCCAGGGGCTAGAACAGGCCCGAGGTATTCCTGCCTGTCGTAGGAAGCGACTAAAAGGAATCTCACACGTTTCGGCCTTTATGTGATGGTCCCGTACAGAGTTTGACCTCCATTCTTCCAAATTTTTACGAAGACCGAGCCAACCGTGGGAGGGCGCCTTACATGGTACATTGAGTCCATTGTGCACTGAGATCTTTAGCCCACTTTATCGTCGTGAATTTGCAGTTGCGCTCATTCTCCAGCTGTTGGGTGAGGACACCTTCCCAGGTGCCTTTTCCTCCATCCACTGTGCTGTGTCTTTTTCTGCACCGATGATGTCCATGTACTTCTCTGCACCTCATATTCAGCATGGTAGCCAGTCCACTGTGCTGGGGCCGCCATGTACCCTATTGGTTGTAGCCCCCAGACTACACAGGGATTGCTCTGCTGATTCCTGTGCCGTTAATTCCCCACGTATGCCAAGGAATAGATGCCCATCTCCTTGGGGCATCGGGACTCCCGGCGATAGCCATCTTGGCAGGTGGCTATTGCTCAGGCTGGGTGGCGAAAGTGGGGAGGGCCCCTGACCAGAGTGGGTGGCATCAGGGTGGATGACACGCCATGAAGCGTACTACATTATCTCTTGCTGGTGGTCCAACACCAGCAGTCTCTAAGCAGTCTAACTTTAACGTGAAGAATATGACCCCAAATCGTTCCCCTCCCTGGCCACACTATGGGAGGAATGCCAGGTTAAGGATGGCAGTGAACCTTAATCGCCCCAGTACCTTGTATGTACCAGAGCTGATGGGGAATCTTTCTTGTCAATGACGCCTCAGTTTTTTATGGAGCATTTAGAGGACAAATTTGGGGAGGTGGAGATATTGTCCAAAATGCGATCTGGGTCAGTCTTGATAAAAGCAGCATCCTCTGCCCAGTCACTGGCATTACTCGCCTGTGACAAGCTGGAGCATATTTCTGTTTCCATCATACCCCATAAGTGTTTAAATATGGTCCAGGGCATTATATTCCACAGGGACTTTCTTTTTCAGTCTGATGACGAGCTGCACACCAACTTAGAGCGACGTGTTCATTTCGTCTGGCACATCCATACTTCATCTGACCCGCCTCTCATCTGTGTCAACTGTGGTGGGCAACATTGCTCACTGGACTGCAAGATTCTACAGAAAGAACGGAAAATCGTGGAATACAAGACCCTGGACCGACTGACCTACACTGAGGCTAAGAGGAAATTCTAATGGCAACATCCTGTGCATATGACATCCATTTGCGACGTTTCTAGCCCCTTCAGTTCCACCGTTTACAGTTGGCTGTCAGAGCCATCATACTCCACATGACTGCTTGATGGTGGTGGGCACTCCTATCCCTGATGCTCCTGCACCACCTGCTTTGGGACATCAGTCCAGACTTCTCAGCTGGAGAAGTTTTCTTCAGCTCCTCTCGCTAGGAAGGAGTCCATTCGGTCACTCCCTTCCCAGGTTCCTACCAGCGGCAAAGCAGAAACCCGCCAGTGGCTGAAGCACCCACAGGTAGCTGGTAGTAGGGCTTCACAGTCCTCCTCAGTCCCTTAGACTGAAACAGTGAAGCCCTCCCAGCCAGATAAAGCTAAGGAGCAGTGAGAGGAACCTAAAAAGAAAAAGGCCCCCAAGAACCAAGACATTATGGTGCAACCCAACCACCGCTACCTACAAGCTCTTCGTCTGAGGATGAGGTAGAGATTCTGGCGTCCCCTGAGGGCCTAGATCTCGCTGGGCCCTCAGACACAATGGATATTGATCGCACAGGTACTCAGTCGGTGGCAGCAGGTGAACCTGAGGCATAAACTGCCTCCTTGATCGTTTCATGCCTTCCCAGCCTCACGATCATTTCATCCTCCAGTGGAAATGCAGCGGTTTTATCCACCGCCTGGCTGAGCTACAGCAACTGCTGCTTTCTAAATTGCCCCCCAGGAAATCTGGTTCCTAGCAATGTGGACCCATGCCCTCTGCAGCTATAGGGGATATTCAAGAACGCTAGCGACTATAATAGAGTGTCAGGTGGAGTTTGTGTCTATGTCCTGAGCTCAGTATGTAGTGAACCTGACTGACTCCTCTTGAAGCTGTGGCTGTCAGGATAAGGACGACACAGGAAATAACTGTCTGCAACTAGTATCTTCCTCCAGATGGTGCAGTACTCCTGAATTATTGGCTGCACTGACTCAACAACTCCCTAAACCTTTTCCACTTTTGGGAGATTTTAACGCCCATAACCCCTTGTGGGTGGCAACATGCTTACTGGCCGAGACAGAGATGTCGAAAATTTGCTGTCTCGACCTCTTCCTCTTGAATACTAAGTGTGGCTGATGGTATTTACTCGGCCACTGATTTATCCCTCTGCAGCCCAAGGCTACTCCCATCTGTGCACTGGAAAGCCCTCAATGACTTGCGTGGTAGTGACCACTTTCCCATATTCCTGCCACTCCCTATGCCATTCCCCCAGACGTCTACACAGATGGGATTTAAACAAGGCAGACTGGGAAGCTTTCACCTCTGCTGTCACCGCTGAATCTCCCCCACGTGGTACCATCGATGAGTTGATTGAGCGGATCACTAGAATGATCGTTTCTGCGGCGGGAAACGTGATCCCTTGTTCTTTAGGGTGCTCCCGGCGAAAGTCAGTACCTTGGTGGTCACCGGAAGTCGCTGAGGCAATTAAAGGGCGTCGGCGAGCTCTACAGCGACATAAGCGGCACCCTTTCCTGGAGCACCGAACAACTTTTAAACGACTCTGTGCCTACGTTCGCCAGCTGATAAAGAGACGTGAACGGGGTGTTGGGAGAGGTACGTCTCGACCATTTGGTGCCATACATCACCTTCTTAGCTCTGAATGAAGATCAGACATGTTGTTGGGTACCAGACCACGACGGGTGTCCCTGGCATTACCGTCAATGGCGTGTTATCTACCGACGCAACCGCCATTGCCGAGCACTTTGCTGAGCACTATGCTCGAGCCTCTGTGTCGAAGAATTACCCCACAGCCTTTCGCGCCCTCAAATGGCGGATGGAAGGGAAAGTCCTCTCGTCCACTGAACGTTACAGTGAACGCTATAACGCTCCATTCACAGAGTTGGAGCTCCTCACCAACCTTGCACATTGCTCCGGCACAGCTACTGGGCCAGATCTGCTCCACAGTCAGATTGAACATCTCTCGTCAGACTACAAGCGATATCTCCTCGTCAACTGCAACCAGCTGTGGTACGATGGCATCTATCCATCGCAGTGGCGGGAGAGCACCATCATTCCAGTGCTCAAACCCGGTAAAAACCCGCTTGATGTGGGTAGCTATCGGTGCGTCTCACCAACATTCTTTGTAAGCTGTTAGAATGTATGGTAAGTCAGCAGTTGTGTTGGCTCCTGGAGTCACGGGGCCTACTGACTCCAAGCCAGGGCGGTTTCCGTCAGGGTCGCTCTACCACTGATAATCTTGTGTCCCTCGACTCTGCCATCCGAACAGCCTTTTCCAGGTGCCAACACCTGGTTGGTTTTGTTTTACAGAACGCTTATGACACAACCTGACGACATTATATCCTTGGCACTTTATGTGAGTGGGGTCTCTGCGGTCCGCTCCCGACTTTTTTCCGATACTTTCTGTCGCCCCGTGCTTTCCATGCTCAACTTGGTGCCTCCCATAGTTTCCCCAGTATCCAGGAGAATGGAATCAGGCAGGGCTCCGCATTGAGTGTCTATTTTTAGTGTCCATTAACAGTCTAGCAGCAGCTGTAGAGTCTTCAGTCTCACCTTCTCTGTATGCAGACGACTTCTGCATTTTGTACTGCTCTTCCAGTACTGGTGTTGCCGAGCGGCGCCTACAGGGAGCCATCCACAAGGCGCAGTCATGGGCTCTAGCCCACAGCTTCTAGTTTTCAGCCACGAAGACGCGTGTCACGCACTTCTTTCGGCGTCGTACCGTTCATCCCCGAACCAGAACTTTTCCGTCCTGACGATCCACTCACTATAGCGGAGACATATAGATTCTTAGCACTGATTTTATACGCTCCATTGACTTGGCTTCCTCATCTTCGTCAGCTTAAGCGGAAGTTCTGGCAGCACCTCAATGCCCTCCACTGTGTGGGCAACACCAAACCTGTCATGTCATCACAATCGAAACACGAGGTCACTCTTATTTGGTATCCTAACTGTGCCCACTCACAAAACAAAAACTTTTGCAAACTCCTTCTCAGTTGCCGCTGTCCGCCTCTGGAACAAACTGCCCCTTACCTTGCGCAAAATTCAATCTCCTGCTGCTTTTAAGAAGAAGTTGAAGCATTTCCTACTATCATCCTCATAAAGTTCTCCACAAAATTAATGTACAAGGACAATCCCCTCATCTGTCAAATAGCAAAGCTAGCGTCTCCTATGTTGCTCCTGAGATGCCTTCCTCTTCATCTATCTCTATTAGCCACGCAATATTCTTTTCCTTTATATTTCCTTAATTATGTTTCATCATGTCTCTCTATTCTTCTCCTCCCTTCACCATGAGTCTCCCTCATACTCCCTGCTGCCAGCACTCCTATCTCAAATCTGTCTGTTCAATAATGTCTAATTATAACAGTACTTGTGATCTAAGATTATAAACTCTATATGTATGTATTTTTCCAGGTGTACCTTTCAAATTGTTTATTTCACTTTTTGTACTAGATGTAGTTTAACATGCCTACTAAAACATATGAATGTAAAATAAGTAGAATGCCTGGTTAGATGTAAGAGAGGGCCTGATGGCCCTAATCTTGCCAGGTTAAATAAATCAATAAATAAATAAATAAATAAAACTTGGGTGCAGATCACTCTACGCTGCTGCATCTCTACAGAGCACTTGTTCAATCCCACCTTGACTATGGGAGTCTGGTTTATGGTTCGGCGACGCCGTCAGCTTTGCGTTTACTCGACCCAGTGCACCACTGCGAAGTTCGACTAGCGACGGGAGCTTCTAGGACGAGTCCGGTGACCAGCTTACTGGTGAAGACTGGAGTACCCTCCATTGCAGATCAGATGTGCGCAACTGCTCGCCAGTTACGTTGCACAAATTCATAGCTCTCCTCAGCATCCAAATTACTGTCTCCTTTCCCCATTCAATGCGGTTCATCTCCTGCATCAGTGGCCCAGGTCAGCGATTACGATTGCGGTTCGCGTCAGATTCCTTCTGTCAGAAATAGAGTCCTTCCCTTTACCTATGCTCGATGTCCATGGCCGAAGCTTCGTCTGGACCTTTCGATTGGCCCTAACGACTCAGTTAAACCCGCGGTTCTCCGCTGTCGCTTGCTCTCGATTGTTGACATGTCCCGGGGCTCTGAAGTGGTTTACACTGACAGCTCGATGGCTGATGGTCACGCTGGCTTTGCCTATGTTCACGAGGGACATATTGAACAGCACTCCTTGCTGGATGTCTGCAGTGTTTTCACTGCCGAGTTTGAGGCCTTATCACGTGCTCTTGAGCACGTCCGCTCATGCCTTGGTGAGTCGTTTCTTCTCTGTACTGACTCCTTGAGTATCGACGAGTGCTACCCTCGCCATCTTTTGGTAGCGGCCATCCAGGAGTCCATCTATGCCCTGGAACGGTACAGTCGTTCTTTTTGTCTGGACCCCAGGACACGTTGGCATCCCAGGCAATGAACTTGATGACAGGCTGGCTAAACAGGCTACACAGAAACCTTTTATAGAGATCGGCATCCCTGTAACTGACCTGCGTTCGTTATTACGCCGTAAAGCTTTTCGGCTTTGGGAGACGGAATGGCATAACCTCAGTACGCGCAACAAACTGTTTTATAAAGGAGACTACGAACGTGTGGAAGTCTTCCATGCGGGCCTCTCGCAGGGACTATGTGGTTCTCTGTCGGCTCCGCATCGGCCATGCTTGGGTCACCCATGGCTACCTCCCGCGACGTGAAGTGTCGGTGCGGCGCCCTTTTGACAGTGGCCCATATTCTGTTGCGCTGTCCTACTTTGGCTGCCCTGCGACGAAATCTTCGGTTACCGGACTCGTTATCTCAATTTTAGCTGACAATGCCTCATCCGCTGCTTTAGTTATACCTTTCATACGTGAGGGTGGGTTTTATTATTTTATCTAAGTTTCGTCACATGTCCTTTGTCCCTCTTTGTCCTCTACCCTAGTACTTTTAGGCTTGAGGTTTTAGTGTGTTGTACAGGGTTATTACAAATGATTGAAGCGATTTCACAGCTCTACAATAACTTTATTATTTGAGATATTTTCACAATGCTTTGCACACACATACAAAAACTCAAAAAGTTTTTTTTAGGCATTCACAAATGTTCGATATGTGCCCCTTTAGTGATTCGGCAGACATCAAGCCGAGAATCAAGTTCCTCCCACACTCGGCGCAGCATGTCCCCATCAATGAGTTCGAAAGCATCGTTGATGCGAGCTCGCAGTTCTGGCACATTTCTTGGTAGAGGAGGTTTAAACACTGAATCTTTCACATAACCCCACAGAAAGAAATCGCATGGGGTTAAGTCGGGAGAGCGTGGAGGCCATGACATGAATTGCTGATCGTGATCTCCACCACGACCGATCCATCGGTTTTCCAATCTCCTGTTTAAGAAATGCCGAACATCATGATGGAAGTGCGGTGGAGCACCATCCTGTTGAAAGATGAAGTCGGCGCTGTCGGTCTCCAGTTGTGGCATGAGCCAATTTTCCAGCATGCCCAGATACACGTGTCCTGTAACGTTTTTTTCGCAGAAGAAAAAGGGGCCGTAAACTTTAAACCGTGAGATTGCACAAAACACGTTAACTTTTGGTGAATTGCGAATTTGCTGCAGGAATGCGTGAGGATTCTCTACCGCCCAGATTCGCTCATTGTGTCCGTTCACTTCACCATTAAGAAAAAATGTTGCTTCATCACTGAAAACAAGTTTCGCACTGAACGCATCTTCTTCCATGAGCTGTTGCAAACGCGCCGAAAATTCAAAGCGTTTGACTTTGTCATCAGGTGTCAGGGCTTGTAGCAATTGTAAACGGTAAGGCTTCTGCTTTAGCCTTTTCCGTAAGATTTTCCAAACCGTCGGCTGCGGTACGTTTAGCTCCCTGCTTGCTTTATTCGTCGACTTCCGCAGGCTACGCGTGAAACTTGCCCGCACGCGTTCAACCGTTTCTTCGCTCACTGCAGGCCGACCCGTTGATTTCCCCTTACAGAGGCATGCAGAAGCTTTAAACTGCGAATACCATCGCCGAATGGAGTTAGCAGTTGGTGGATCTTTGTTGAACTTCGTCCTGAAATGTCGTTGCACTGTTATGACTGACTGATGTGAGTGCATTTCAAGCACGACATACGCTTTCTCGGCTCCTGTCGCCATTTTGTCTCACTGCGCTCTTCTAGTGCTCTGGCGGCAGAAACCCGAAGTGCGGCTTCAGCCGTACGAAACTTTATGAGTTTTTATACGTATCTGTAGTGTTTCGTGACCATATGTCAATGAATGGAGCTACAGTGAATTTATGAAATCGCTTCAATCATTTGTAATAGCCCTGTAGAGAGGCTGGCTTATCCTTTTTATTCTCGTGATCAGCCAGCCATGGTCATCGGCTGTCTTAATTCCTCCTACCTGTTTCTTGCGTCTCTTTCTGGTTTTCCTGTCCTATGTTGTTCATTGTAGTGTTCGTTGCCCTTCTGTCGTTTTTGTGGTTTTTTCCTGTCTCCCAGTTTTGTGCTGTGAGTGTCACTTATTTTATTCTTTATCTTGTGGTATTATTTTAATAGGAACAAGCGACAGATGACTTAGCAGTTTGGTCCCCTCCCCCCACTTTAAACCAACCAATCAAAGCGCGAATGTAAAAAGCGTATTTTTAGTAATATTCTAGACCTTTTTTGTAGCTGACGAACAGTTCAGTCACTATTAGAACATAATTCTCTCCTCTACTGTTGACTGAAACGCCTTGACTCTGAAAGAAGTACAAGCACGTAAAACGAAATTAATGAGTTCGCCATCAAAAATGTCATCAAACAAGCATTTTGAGATTTTTTGTCCACTATATACATCTCCACACAGCTTGGCCTCACTCTCCTTGGGAAAATTGCTTTCAGATGATTGAAAGCCTTTATTATTTGTGAAATTAGTCGGAAGATCAAACTAAATTTGCAGCAGAGGCAATATGGCTGTACTTCGCACAACTAATGGTTTATACATTTGTCTCGCATGCCATTCCTTTACACTGTAGAGGTTCTTGGTGTCTCGGCTGTCACACTAACGGCCTTGCTGTTTCGGTGCTGCGAACGGCTGAAAGCAAGGGGAAACTACAGCCGTAATTTTTCCCGAGGGCTTGCAGCTTTACTGTATGATTAAATGATGATGGCGTCCTCTTGGGTAAAATAATCCGGAGGTAAAATAGACCCCCATTCGGATCTCCGGGCGGGGACTACTCAAGAGGACGTCGTTATCAGGAGAAAGAAAACTGGCGTTCTACGGATCGGAGCGTGGAATGTCAGATCCCTTAATCGGGCAGGTAGGTTAGAAAATTTAAAAAGGGAAATGGATAGGTTAAAGTTAGATATAGTGGGAATTAGTGAAGTTCGGTGGCAGGAGGAACAAGACTTTTGGTCAGGTGAATACAGGGTTATAAATACAATATCAAATAGGGGTAATGCAGGAGTAGGTTTAATAATCAATAAAAAAGTAGGAGTGCGGGTAAGCTACTACAAACAGCATAGTGAACGCATTATTGTGGCCGAGATAGACACGAAGCCCACGCCTACTACAGTAGTACGAATTTATATGCCAACTAGCTCTGCAGATGATGAAAAAGTTGATGAAATGTATGATGAGATAAAAGAAATTATTCACATATTGAAGGGAGAATAAGCCGCCTGGTAGAATTTTGCACAGAGCATAACTTAATCATAGCTAACACTTGGTTCAAGAATCATGAAAGAAGGTTGTATACATGGAAGAACCCTGGAGATACTAAAAGGTTTCAGATAGATTATATAATGGTAAGACAGAGATTTAGGAACCAGGTTTTAAATTGTAAGACATTTCCAGAGGCAGATGTGGACTCTGACCACAATCTATTGGTTATGAACTGTAGATTAAAACTGAAGAAACTGCAAAAAGGTGGGAATTTAAGGAACTGGGACCTGGATAAGCTTAAAGAACCAGAGGTTGTACAGAGTTTCAGGGAGAGCATAAGGGAACAATTGACAGGAATGGGGGAAAGAAATACAGTAGAAGACGAATGGGTAGCTTTCAGGAATGAAATAGTGATGGCAGCAGAGGATCAAGTAGGCAAAAAGACGAGGGCTAATAGAAGTCCTTGGGTAACAGAAGAGATACTGAATTTAATTGAGGAAAGGAGAAAATACAAAAATGCAGCAAGTGAAGCAGGCAAAAAGGAATACAAACGTCTCAAAAATGAGATGGACAGGAAGTGCAAAATGGCTAAGCAGGGATGGCTAGAGGACAAATGTAAGGATGTAGAGGCTTATCTCATGAGGGGTAAGATAGATACTGCCTACAGGAAAATTAAAGAGACCTTTGGAGAAAAGAGAACCACTTGCATGAATATCAAGAGCTCAGATGGAAACCCAGTTCTAAGCAAAGAAGGGAAAGCAGAAAGGTGGAAGGAGTATATAGAGGGTCTATACAGGGGCGATGTTCTTAAGGACAATATTATGGAAATGGAAGAGGAGGTAGATGAAGATCAAATGGGAGATATGATACTGCGTGAAGAGTTTGACAGAGCACTGAAAGACCTAAGTCAAAACAAGGACCCGGGAGTAGACAACATTCCATTAGAGCTACTGACAGCCTTGGGATAGCCAGTCATGACAAAACTCTACCATCTGGTGAACAAGATGTATGAGACAGGCGAAATTCCCTCACACTTCAAGAAGAATATAATAATTCCGATGCCAAAGAAAGCAGGTGTTGACAGATGTGAAAATTACCGAACTATCTGTTTAATAAGTCACAGCTGCAAAATACTAACGCGAATTTTTACAGACGAATGGAAAAACTGGTAGAAGCCGACCTCGGGGAAGATCAGTTTGGATTCCGTAGAAATGTTGGAACACGTGAGGCAATACTGACCCTACGACTTATCTTAGAAGAAAGATTAAGGAAAGGCAAACCTACGTTTCTAGCATTTGTAGACTTAGAGAAAGCTTCTTGTTGTTGGACTGTTGACTGGAATACTCTCTTTCAAATTCTGAAGGTGGCAGGGGTAAAATACAGGGAGCGAAAGGCTATTTACAGTTTGTACAGAAAGCAGATGACAGTTATAAGAGTCGAGGGGCATGAAAGGGAAACAGTGGTTGGGAAGGGAGTGAGACAGGGTTGTAGCCTCTCCCCGATGCTACTCAATCTGTATATTGAGCAAGCAGTAAAGGAAACGAAAGAAAAGTTCGGAGTAGGTATTAAAATCCCTGGAGAAGAAATAAAAACTTTGAGGTTCGCCGATGACATTGTAATTCTGTCAGAGACAGCAAAGGACTTGGAAGAGCAGTTGAACGGAATGGACAGTGTCTTGAAAGGAGGGTAAAAATTGAACATCAACAACAGCAAAACTAGGATAATGGAATGTAGTCGAATTAAGTCGGGCGATGCAGCGGGAATTAGATTAGGAAATGAGACACTTAAAGGAGTAAATGAGTTTTGCTATTTGGGGTGTAAAATAACTGATGATGGTCGAAGTAGAGAGGATATAAAATGTAGACTGGCAATGGCAAGGAAAGCGTTTCTGAAGAAGAGAAATTTGTTAACATCGAGTATAGATTTAAGTGTCAGGAAGTCATTTCTGAAAGTATTTGTATGGAGTGTAGCCATGTATGGAAGTGAAACATGGACGATAAATACTTTAGACAAGAAGAGAATAGAAGCTTTCGAAATGTGGTGCTACAGAAGAATGCTGAAGGTTAGATGGGTAGATCAAATAACTAATGAGGAGGTATTGAATAGAATTGGGGAGAAGAGGAGTTTGTGGCACAACTTGACTAGAAGAAGGGAGCGCTTGGTAGGACATGTGTTGAGGCATCAAGGGATCACCTATTTAATATTGGAGGGCAGCGTGGAGGGTAAAAATCGCAGAGGGAGACCAAGAGATGAATACACTAAGCAGATTCAGAAGGATGTAGGCTGCAGTAGGTACTGGGAGATGAAGAAGCTTGCACAGGATAGAGTAGCATGGAGAGCTGCATGAAACCAGTCTCAGGACTGAAGACCACAACAACAACAACAACATTCATTTGTGAAAGGCTGTCACTTTCTTGACACAAGAAGATATAATTTTTCTCATACAGTTAATCAGTTATTTTAAAACGTTTCTATGTGTTTGCCTTCAGATTACAAGTAGTCTTCGAAAGAGATTCATTTGTGAATTATTGTGTTGGTTTCTGTCAGGTATGGATCCTGAATTTCCGACATTAATGTAGGGTACTCTCATGTTTTCACATGGTAGGTACGCTGCTGTGTGATGTTTATTATATACATAACTGTTTGCCTCTTTAGGTTTTTGAAACCACAGTTTATGAGCACTCTCAACTAGGCCCAGTTGCCGCCTTTCCTGCTCCAAAACAGTGTTCTTGGTGTTTGTTGTTCTGTTAGGACAAGATTTTTTTCTTTTTACCTCTGTACGATTTTAAAATCGTACGGGAGCGGAAAGTAGTGTCGCTTATGGACAACTCGATGTTCGTTTGTCTTTTATCAGATTATTGTGTACTTCAAAGTCGTGCCAGAGGCAGTTTAAGGTTACTGTGACTTGTTCATTCGTAAATAATTAAATCTTAATTTTTTTTTGCAGTTTATGGTGACTTGGCAGCCAAATACCAAATGATGTACATATATGGCATGCGTCTTTATTTCGCAAGAGTTGTTACGCAACAGCTGCTACCAAAAACATTTTCGATATTTATCCAAGTGAATTACAAGTTCGTAAATGCCAACCGTGGTTTTCTAAGTTCATATCCGATAATTTTGATCTTTCCGACTCGTACGGATCAGGAAGCCCAACAACATTAGACACTGACATGTTAGGGCCGAAAATGAAAGAAGATCCGTATCTTACAATTGAGGAACTGTCAGACACTTTCCGCCAACTTCATAACGAAGTGCTGAAATCTGGCCAAACTGTGAATGTAGACTTTTACTGTGAACAATTGAATCAAGTAAATCAATATGTAACTGAAAAGTGCCCAGCCATTGTCAAAAGAAAAAGCCGGTTTTCTGCAACATGATAATGCAAGATCGCACTGCACAAGACGAAACCTGGAAGAAATTAATGAATTGGTATTGTCTCACCTGCCGTACGCACCCTATACTGCGCTATCGGATTTCCACTTATTCCGATCGCTACAAAACTTTCTTTGTGGCAACAAATGTGAAAATGTGGATGATGTCCAGAATGTCACCTCCAGATATTTTACTCGAAAACCAACTGATTCTTATCGACCCAGCATTGGAAATTTGAACAACAGATGGAAAAGGGTTTTGGGCTACGAGGATGATTACATCACTGATTAAAAATAAAAAACTTGTTAACAATTTATCTGTTTGAATTTAATGCAAAAATCGTTATTTTCCGGTCCCTCTCTTACCAGCAGGGGGAAATGACAGTTTTATAGTCATGCGTCTGAACGCCAGGATTTAAAAACACTACTTGTAGCAGTTAAATAATGTGCCGTAAGTCATATTAACTGATAACATCATTTTTCGTATTTTATACAGAGAAAAATAGTTCATTGGGCTGAAAAAAGGGATTAAATTTGAAACGGCTGTATACAGGATCAGTCTACTTTACCGAAATAGCAGTGAGAAGCTATTTGCCCACCTCTAATCTTGTTGTTGTTGTTGTTGTGGTCTTCAGTCCTGAGACTGGTTTGATGCAGCTCTCCATGCTACTCTATCCTGTGCAAGCTTCTTCATCTCCCAGTACCTACTGCAACCTACATCCTTCTGAATCTGCTTAGTGTATTCATCTCTTGGTCTCCCCCTACGATTTTTACCCTCCACGAAGCCCTCCAATACTAAATTGGTGATCCCCTGATGCCTCAGAACATGTCCTACCAACCGATCCCTTCTTCTGGTCAAGTTGTGCCACAAACTTCTCTTCTCCCCAATCCTATTCAATACTTCCTCATTAGTTATGTGATCTACCCATCTAATCTTCAGCATTCTTCTGTAGCACCACATTTCGAAAGCTTCTATTCTCTTCTTGTCCAAACTATTTATCGTCCATGTTTCACTTCCATACATGGCTACACTCCATACAAATACTTTCAGAAATGACTTCCTGACACTTAAATCTATACTCGATGTTAACAAATTTCTCTTCTTCAGAAACGCTTTCCTTGCCATTGCCAGTCTACATTTTATATCCTCTCTACTTCGACCATCATCAGTTATTTTGCTCCCCAAATAGCAAAACTCCTTTACTACTTTAAGTGTCTCATTTCCTAATCTAATACCCTCAACATCACCCAACTTAATTCGACTACATTCCATTATCCTAGTTTTGCTTTTGTTGATGTTCATCTTATATCCTCCTTTCAAGACACCATCCATTCCATTCAACTGCTCTTCCAAGTCCTTTGCTGTCTCTGACAGAATTACAATGTCATCGGCGAACCTCAAAGTTTTTATTTCTTCTCCATGGATTTTAATACCTACTCCGAATTTTTCTTTTGTTTCCTTTACTGCTTGCTCAATATACAGATTGAATAACATCGGGGAGAGGCTACAACCCTGTCTTACTCCCTTTCCAACCGCTGCTTCCCTTTCATGTCCCTCGACTCTTATAACTGCCATCTGGTTTCTGTACAAATTGTAAATAGCCTTTCGCTCCCTGTATTTTACCCCTGCCACCTTTAGAATTTGGAAGAGAGTATTCCAGTCAACATTGTCAAAAGCTTTCTCTAAGTCTACAAATGCTAGAAACGTAGGTTTACCTTTCCTTAATCTTTCTTCTAAGATAAGGCGTAAGGTCAGTATTGCCTCACGTGTTCCAGTATTTCTACGGAATCCAAACTGATCTTCCCCGAGGCCGGCTTCTACTAGTTTTTCCATTCGTCTGTAAAGAATTCGTGTTAGTATTTTGCAGCTGTGGCTTATTAAACTGATTGTCTGGTAATTTTCACATCTGTCAACACCTGCTTTCTTTGAGATTGGAATTATTATATTCTTCTTGAAGTCTGAGGGTATTTCGCCTGTTTCATACATCTTGCTCACCAGATGGTAGAGTTTTGTCAGGACTGGCTCTCCCAAGGCCGTCAGTAGTTCCAATGGAATGTTGTCTACTCCGGGGTCCTTGTTTCGACTCAGGTCTTTCAGTGCTCTGTCAAACTCTTCACGCAGTATCGTATCTCCCATTTCATCTACATCCTCTTCCATTTCCATAATATTGTCCTCAAGTACATCGCCCTTGTATAGACCCTCTATATACTCCTTCCACCTTTCTGCTTTCCCTTCTTTGCTTAGAACTGGGTTTCCATCTGAGCTCTCGATGTTCATACAAGTGGTTCTCTTATCTCCAAAGGTCTCTTTAATTTTCCTGTAGGCAGTATCTATCTTACCCCTAGCCTAATCTTAGGCTTCTATTATACGTCAGTTTAGGTTTCTTGGTAATAATAAAATCATTCATGCCTTTGACCCGTGTATATCATTTTTTGTTTCACCACGACGTTTATTTCTTCAACGATAGTGATTACCCTCACGTCGATACGTTACTCAATATAAGATAATGAGCCAAATACTAAGAATTATTAGAATATTGTAGATGAGACACGAAATGGGAAGAAGGAAATGCGAGAATCCAGATGATTAGGTAAGAACAAGAGAAGAAACACGAAAAACTTTCGAGAGGCAAACAGTGAAAAAGGAATGTTTAATGGCCAAGTGTCTTTCAAGAAACTTTCCAGAAAGTATCACTAACGTGGGGTAATTTTAGTATCACTAAATTAGGGTAATTAGCTATCATATTAAGAGAGTGAATGCCAAGATCTAAAATAATCACCAAAATTGTTGGAACGCTCCCGAGTTTGTTAAGGGATGATCACTTGCTCAAACTCCTATTTCGTTTTCTTTGGCGATATCTGCTTAGTTCGAAGTGACCACCGTAGTATAGACGAGGCCGTTGGCATATGTTCCACGTCCTTTCAACGTTGTGGGAACCTCGCACACCAATAGGATGTAACTGAAGTAAAATACTTCTGCGATAAGAACTTCTACGGAAAGCTCGTTTAAAGGATCAAGAAAGAGAGATTTTATCTGGATCGAGAGGGAAAAATTCAGCAAAGAAGATCTTTTTTTTTTTCAAACAGAGTGCCGTATAAGCTGAGACAATGGCTGTCCCTTTGAGCTGTCCAGTCCACTACTGAAGACCGGAAATATCAGTTCGCTGACCGCCTCTGACTGTCACCCAGCCCCGCCAGAAATATCAACCTGGACGTAGCTGTCGTATAGCTGCCTTTCCTTTGCGGGTCGCTGTACGCAGCCGTGTGTTGCAGAACTTCAAAGTAATCTCTCGCTGCAGGTGGCCGGGAATCTCAGGCAGTTGAGAGAATTAATTTCTCGACGTAGTAGTGTTTGCGTCTCAGTGACTCAAGATTTTTCGAGGAAGCCTGGTGGACGGGCAACGAATATATTTTATAATGACAGGAATCTTATTCTGCTTTACATCCCGGAGATCTGGAATTAAAAGCAAGGATCACAATTAAATTGGAGTGTTGCCGTGGTCCCTCCATGTTGAAATTGAGTTCAGTTGCCGCAGGGAAACACAGGAATCTGTGACATTCCGTCCGTGTGACCTGTCGCTAATTGTCTTTTTCAACCGACAGAAGTTTCACATAACCCAAGTTATAAAGTTGTCAGATACGTTTTAGCGAGGTTTCGGTATGACAAAATAGAGGTGATCTTAGAACTCAACTGCTTGTCACAAATCTGCAAAACCACGTAACTTGCTGCCAATGACTTTAGTACGTATTAAAAAAAGCTATATGTCCCCTATTACATAGTTATATCTGGTGTGGTCTGAAATGGATTCAGTATTGTGCGATATGCTTAAAAGTTAGTTTATAATAATAAATAGGTTATAGTAATTATAAATGTTGTGTCTAGGCGAAACGACTTTCGTCCGGCCACAACTGTGGTTCTTTGATCGCTCTGGAATCAGGCCATCAAACTAGAACACATGAAATATTCGTTCAAGTTATAAAATAAACTAATAAAACATTTAATTAACTTCGACACAGTTTTTTGCCACAGGTGTAATGGATAATTCAGAACTGGCATGGACTAGCAAAGCATCACTTGACGGACAGATTAACAAACTGTTCTCTTGCAGTACAAAATACAATATTTACGAAGTACATTTCATCAGAAATTATAGCTGCTTTTTGTTCCTAGCCGATGATGTTGACCACTGTGTTTCGGAACTCAAAATAGGGCGGACTCTTGCTACATCGACACTATATTGATCTCAGTGTGAGGGCGCTGCTATGTTGAGAGGGGAGGCACGGAGCGTCTGCCATAGGTCTGAAGCGTCCCATTGGTTGTTGCGGATTGCAGCGAGGCGTCGCTAAGGTCTGTGGTAACGATACGCCTTTCCGACTTTGCTGTGGCACCGCGATCTCTGCGAAGTACCATAATAACAATAAAATAATATGTTATTACTTCACCCTTATATATGGTATGTAGACGTGTGAAGCAAGCAGGAAACATTGTCATGGAGACCCACGTGTGCTTCCTATGGCCAACTGAACGAGTTTGAAAGGGGCAAGTTGTGGCCTGCCGAGTGTCGGGATGATCATTTCAGGGAATTGCCACGCAAGTTGGATGCACTGCATCAGTTGTGCAAAGGTGTTGGTATCAGTGATCACGTGAACATTCACCCATCCTTAGATGATGTTCTGGAAGCCCACGCAGCAAGGACGCTCATCATGATTGAGATATTGTAAGAGGAGCAGTAGCAGATCGTACAGCTACGGCAGCACAGATCAGAGGGCCTGTGAGCCCAAATGGGACTACGGGCACGCACACCTCTAGCCTGCCTTCCACTCACGCCACAGCATCGACGTGCACGGCTCGACTGGTGCTGTCAGAGGATCACATGGAAGATGGAATGTCGCACTGTGGTCTTCAGCGATTACAGCAGATTCTGCCCTCATGCAATTGATGGTTATTTACGCATACGGCATAGGTCTGGTGAGCTCTGTCTCATTAGTGCATTCGTCTAAGAACAGTCCCCACCTAGGCATAATGGTCTGGGGTACAATAAGCTGTGACTCTTGATTACCTTTAGTGTTTCTGGAGGGGACTCTAACTGGCGCTCGGTACGTGCAGAATTCTGTTAGACCCATTTGAAATCTGGTTTCGCAGGACAGAGCGGATCAGGTTATAGTTCTGGAAAGGGGCCAAAACCAGTTACTGTCAGTTGCACAAAATATACAAACTTTATTTTCCTAAATCACTTAATCACACATGCCCTTGAAAGCATTCAAAACAATACGGCTGAAGGCCCGAACACAAGTTATTAAAATTACCTTAAGGAATACACACGGCTGAAGGGCTCAGTTGCAAAATTTTACATAAAAACTCGGCTGAAGGCCACACACTGGAGATAGAAAAAACTGAGGGCTTAAGGCCTGGATAACAAGAATTTCAGATAGAGAAGAAAATTTTAAAAGGTTTTAAACAAGTGACTTTTCAAATTTTTATTTAAGACGGCTGAAGGCCTGATCATAAAAAATTTCATGTAAAGTTCGGCTGAAGGCCACATACTGAACATAGAACTACTCAAGGCTTAAGGCCTGGATAATAATAAGGAATTCGAATGGGCAAGATCCCCCTTTTTTAATTTACTTTAAGCAAGAATCTTCAAACTTTTAATTTAAGACTGCTGAAGGCATTATCTTAAAATTAAAAGAAACTTAATTAATAGACGGTGAAGGCCTCGCACAGTACTTGAGACTAAAAGAAAATAACAATTTAAAACAACAGATCAATGGTGCTCAGAAGTGCTCCGAGGATCGGCCTGAGGAGGTAACTCTAACATACGTTTAGGTGAAACAGGCAGCCAAGCATAATACTAAATAATCGGATGGCAACCCGATACAGGGACGGCTGAAGGACCGACCAACAACCTAATCAATTCCCTTCCGCCCCGACCAACAGCACGACAACAGAAAAGTCAGCGAGGACGAAGATACGAGCAGTACTATGTCTTGAAAATTGTCGTCTAAACACAGTCAAGACACAATAACCACTCAAAAATATGAACAACACCAAGGCTGTCGAACTACACGCAGTGCTGAACAGCATCAACACGGTGAGGAAAAACACACTATGCTAACAAGCAGGGCAAGTAACTGGATCGTAAATGGCCACAAGGCAGAAGACAACGCTGGTGCACTTCACTAATAAGTATCAACATATTCCATAGTTAAACACCAAACAGGCAGCAGCAAAATTTCGCTGATTCCAGCACACCATACGTTGCTGCTTGCGGGAACGGCACAGAAAGCAACAAGCGGCAATGGAGGAAGAGATGTCACAGCAGTTAACGTTTCATAACAGGTTAACTGATCACTCAACATCCGTGTACAGGTGGATGACGAACTTTGTAGCTCTAAGGACATCACACACATCCATGACCGAGGCAGGATTCGAACCTTCAGCCTACGGCCCGTCAGCGTACGAGGTCGCGTTTGCTGCCGCAGGACCGGCCTGGTGACAGGCGAAGGCGGCTGCAACTGCAAAGCTCTGAAGTGTCGTTGGATGACGCTTCCAGACAGAGGTTACTTTCTCGATTTGTTCCTCAAAACACCCTCGACAACCCCTGATAGATTGTCGAAAATTTTTTGGGACGCCCTGTATATCGTAAGTGGAAGGCAACGGGAAACCACCACTGGAATCACTTCCCTGGACGCTCATGCGGTGGACCTCTCTGACGAGGCTTCCCCCATGACAAGACCTGCCGTAATACAGAACACAAAGTACGTATGTATATAAATGACGTAATGGATAAAGTCCAAAACTCCATGAGGCTGTTTTCAGATGATGAGGTTATCAGTAAAAAGCTAGCAACATCAGGAGACGGTAGCGAACTGCAGAATGACCTGCAGGGAATTGTTGAACGGTGCAGGGACTGGCAGTTATAAACGTAATATATCGCTGTTTGTGACGAACTGCTGGAAATCGTAATTGCTACAAAATATCTAACCATCTGGAGCGACCCTAAACGGAATGACCACATAAAACAAATTATAGGCAAAGCGGTTGGTAGACCGAGTTTCATAGGAGGAATTTTAAGGAAAGTTGACTCATCTACGAAATAAGCGGCTTACAAAACTATTTTGCCGTGGCTGCGTTTACGGTGTAAAACAGAGATACTGCATAATAGCACAGTACCAGCTTAAATCTCGCTGCTTCGCTCACATAGACTGTACGGCCTGCAGAGATTTTACTTGTTTTTATTTAATCGAATTTTTTATGTTGTTCACAAATTGCAACATCTTTTAAGCTTTTCACGCTAATTAAGGCCATATAAGCATGGTCTTTTCCGAATGAACTTGTGACCAAAAAGCGATTCTGGAAGCTGGAGTCCAAAGTTTTTGTTAATCATGCCTTTTGCTTTCTTGAGGAGATACTTCCACAGCAACTTTCATCCCCTAACAAATATATTTTTATATTCGACCGAGAAGTGAAATACCAATTTTCATAAATTTAGCTTCATATTTTTTTAAGGTACCGAAATATTTTCTGAAAAATTTTCACCTCTATTCCATTTCCTTAGAGGGTTGTATTTTCAGAAACACTGAAACACGTATCTTTATTTCTAGGAGAGAAGTGAAGTTCCAATTGTCCTAGATGTAGCCTTAAAAAAGCCTTCAATAGTTCTTTGGTAATTATTTATTTTCACTGATTTTCTTCCTTAGTGTCTGAATTTTCAAAAATAGTGACACATGTATTTTTATTTTCTGACTGAGAAAGTAAAAACCAGTTTTTGTAGTTGTAGCTTCCAAAATCCCTTAACAGGGACATAGACCGATGACCTCGCTGTCTGGTCTTCCCAAAAACAACCCAACCCAGCTTCGAAGAAGCCTTTCATCCCCTATTCCATCCCATAGGAGTGGAATTTCGGACAATCTCTTCTTAAACGATGCCTAAAATATACGATCCACAGCCTCTCAAACTTCGAATTTCTATCCTTAACGGTTTGGGCTGGGTAGTGATGGGTCAGTGAATCAGTCCGACCCATGTCATCCCCTTAGGAGTTGAGTTTCCAAAAACAGTGAAACATATGTTTTTCCATCTCTAGCCGAGAAGCCAATTACCAATTTTCAAAGATTTGGCCTTAAAAATGCTTACACAATAAAGTATTTCCATTAAAACTTTCATCCCCCGTTTCACCCCAATAGGGGATGGATTTCCAAGAACAGCAAAACAGGTATTTTTTTAATTTCTGACTAAAACGGCAAATTAAAATTACATAGATTTAGCTTTAAAAAAGCTTTCGTAACAAACATTTCCATGCAAAATCTTATCCCTTATTGTACACTCTTAGGGTTTCAATTCCCAAAAACACTGAAAGGCGTAGTTCTTTTATTTGTAACCGAGAAGTGAAATACCAGTGTTCATAGATGTAGCGTTAAAGTACCTTAGTAGGTCTTTAATAAAGTCATATTTTCAAAAACGTTTTACTCACTATTTCACCCCCATAGGGTTACATTTACAAAAATGCTGAAATATATATTTCTTTATTTCTGATCTTGAAACCAAATACTAATTTTCGTAGGTCTAGCTTCAAAAATGCCTTAATAGCGACATTTTTCAGAAAGCCCTTCGTCTCCTATTTCACCCACTTATGCTTGGAATTTCGAAAAAATCCCTTCTTAGGCGACACCTGCAGTATGAGATCCACACCTTCTCCAAATTTCAGGTTTCTATCCTTAGAGGATTGGGCTGGGCGATGATCAGTCAGGACATTGCCTTAGCTAAGAGAATTCCATCCACAATTGATTTAAAAACGTTTGTGTCAGCATACCATATATAAGGGTGAAGTAATAACATATTATTTTATTGTTATTATGGTACTTCGCAGAGATCGCGGTGCCAAAGCAAAGTCGGAAAGGCGTATCGTTACCACAGACCTTAGCGACGCCTCGCTGCAATCCGCAACAACCAATGGGACGCTTCAGACCTGTGGCAGACGCTCCGTGCCTTCCCTCTCAACATAGCAGCGCCCTCACACTGGGTCTGTGAGCGTTCCCTATGAGTGGGTAGACACAGATGGCGCTCTGGTAGCTACGCCACTACGCTATCTGTTGGCGAAGGACGTTGAAACCATTATCAGTGCATCTACTGTACTGTCACCCAGGCGGCAATATGCCATCATCGGTCAAAATAGACGTCATCTTTCTAAGTGCACTAATTTTTATCCCTGTCATTGTATTTTAGTATACAGAGGTCTGCTTGAGTCTAATGGCGTGCAGTTCTTTCTTGACTTTTTCTGTCGTAATTTCGGCAGGTAAGTAAATAACAACTCTCGATGTTCGTTGATCCGACATTGTTTTAAAGTGATAGCTGATTGTCTTTCCCTTGTAAATTTCCTTTATTCGCCCGGTCACATGTTTGTTAAATACAGCGTTTAAAGATAGATATTTGGCGAGTACTGAATGTTTATCGGTGGAACTGTCGCCGCTGGAAGCTTGGGCGCCTGCGCTATCGCATACGTTGTTGGTTGTTTTGTCTCTTCCGTTCGAAGTTGTGGTCTGATGTCCCTGTTTTCACCCTCCGCTTGGGGCAAATGGTTGGAAATAGGTAACAGGATCTGCCGCTCTGTGCCGTCTGTGATGCCCTGCGAACTCTTTCCTCCTGACAAGACAGAAGCCTTCGTCAGTGCTTACTTTTGGGGTTGCTCTGAGTCAGACTCAGAGGCAGGTATTGGTTCAACGTCTGATGCCGAGGTGTCGCAGTATATTTTTTGAGGAGTAATTTCACCCTATCTGGCAGCTCTATCTTTCGCGAGTTGATCGTGTCTTCTTCTGTCTTCGTTAGATATCTTCTGGTCGTGGTCTTCCTCTCGAGGATGGACGGAGACAGAGAGCGGTGTGTACGCCTCTAATTAACGAACCTACTCGTTGAACTACGCCTGGTTCCCGACCAGGATCTTGGCCTTGTTGGTCACGTGCTGACCACTCGAGGGGGGTTTTGGGGGGGGGGGGGCGCATGGCAACACGTCGTTCCATACTCTTGCTATGTTTACGTCAATCATGTCACTCTCTTGGGTCATCATCAAACGGCGATCGACCGACCCCTGGGGGTCGGAGGCAACTGTCTCAGCCGCGAACACACTGCGGTCCGCTCACTGTGCTATCGCACTCTCCACTGTCACCACATCTCTTCTTTCATAAATAAATTGCAGTCGCCTTTTCATATCCATCTGTATGTGAAGGCTAATCTCGGGAACTGCTGTAGGGATTTTGATCCAGTTTTGACTAACAGAGGTACTGATCCACGAGGACAGTTGTTTGATTTATAAAAAATTTGGTCACATTGTCCTACGGGTGATTAATTAAAGTTAAGCTGTGCTAACGACTCCGTTTCCACCTAGCGAACAAGGGTCGTAACTCGAGAAAGCAGCAGTGTCTTGACAGAGCAGAAATCGTGACCAAATGCGCTTATGGTGTGGTCCTGTAACGGTAAAGTGTCGGATACGAAAAGAAAGGTTGTAGGATCGAATCGTGGCTGCGTCACCTCTTTTTCTCGCTTTGCCATTTAACCTAGCAATCGTCTCTCGATGATGTGGGGATTCGCCAGAAACAAAATATGGCTCGGATTACGTGTTACACTGCAGTTCCCGTTTTCCTTGTTAGGGACAAGCAAGTCGCCTGAGTGATATCGATTGACTGGAAGCGTTTCACAACAATTGCATAACGAACAAACACACGAGTCCAAAACCTGTTGTTTTCAATTCTTCATGCATAAAGTAAAACGCTGCACGGGGTGCACCTTTGTTTATGTAAATAAAAATTTACAGCAACAAGGCATATGGCTGAGCTTTCAACTTTTCTTGAGCCGCACATAGATGCAAACACTATTATCTATGTGCTGGGCAAAAGATATTCGTTTGCACGCTTTTTAATTATATAGAAGGGACTATACGAATCGGTCTATACGAATCTATACTGGTGAGAAAGATGTTTGGTCCGTCTAAAGCTCATAAAAAGGTGGGCACGATCATGTTCATTGGGATTCAAAAATTTCTTGGTTACGAATACATAATATTTCTAAATACTTCGTTGTGGGACGCATTTCAAAATATGAGCCGCGCGGTCTTTGGCGCCTTGCCACGGTTCGCGCGGCTCTCCCCGTCGGAGGTTGAGTCCTCCCTCGGGCATCGGTGTGCGTGTTGTCCTGAGCATAAGTTAGATTAAGTCAGATTAAGTAGTGTGTAAGCCTAGGGACCAATGACCTCTGCAGTTTGGTCCCATCGGAACTTACCACAAATTTCCAAATTTTGTAAGTTAGATGACTGTTTCAGACTGTCAATATCTGCTTCCCTCACACTATCAATCGCAATACGCACTCTTAATTCATTGCAAATTCTTTGAACAACGGGCAGTGTCTTACTCAGTTTCGAATTACGCTAATGAATATGACCAATAACGAAAAGATAACCACCTCATCATGTGATGTGAGACTTGGACTTATAATAATCAAATATCTTTAACAAATAGCTTCCCTGCTTGAGTCTGAGAACAATTGCATAGAGAAAAAACACGCGAATCCAAAATATGTGATTTTTTTAGGGTTCAAGTAAAATTTTTCAGTTAAACTACGTCAGTAACTTTGCAACGATTACGGACAGTACGTTCTTTCGGCAGAGCAGCAGGTGACTCTTCTATCAGCTTCCTGCTTTCTTTAATAGAAACTAGATGCGGACACGATCCTTTGCGTGGTACAGCGAAAACGTCTGCCATAATGAGTCTACGACAAAGAACTGCGGCAATGAATCTGAACAATACATCACAGTGCGTGCTGAGCTTCACAAGAGATGTTCTATAATACGACGTAAACGTATACATCATGCGTATTTTTTTTTATTTATTTATTTTTTTGGGGGTGGGGGAGGGGGGGAATCGCCTCAGCCACCCTCCTATACATACTGAATCACTCATACTCACACAGGCACCAATGATCCACATACATTATTTACACTGGTTGTAAACATATTACTTACGTCATGACGTGCTCCCATCATTGCCATGAGATGCCTCTCCAAACGCCAGTTCTATGAATAAATCGCCTCCACACAGCGTTCCTGTCGTACGCTGCTTACGTCGCGTTAATTACACTTACGTGATAATATTCACTTACTTAACATTGTTCCCTAAATGTTAATAGTGGGCTGCAAACAAAAGACGATGCGCGAGACAAGTCGTCCGCTAGCCGAGGACACTGCCCTGTCCAGAGCCGTGTTACAGAGTACATCCTCCCGCCACTGGCGCGAGAAGAAAGAACTTCGCCGCCGTCTTGTTTGTTTCGCTGACTGCAGCTACTTGTTCCACAAGCCTAAATACTCCTCCTCCCTCATTGGGATGATACTGTGCCTCAACGGCGAGGTAGCGGCACGTATAGAGGCAGCACATTCGAGAAATGGGTTTCAAACCACGGCGAAACCTGACTGGCTGCTTTCCACCCCACATCCGCCCTGGCGCCGGTTCTCATCATATCCACCGCACCTGACGTCAAACTGCCTCCTTATTTATTTGCTGCGACTAATCACAGCGCTTCCAGTGCCGCTATCAGCTTGCGTCGCTTGGACCTTAAACTGGAAATGATGGTAGTGCGATAGTTACTCAAGGAGCTGTTCTGCTACAACTGCATCTATACTCACATAACCAAATCAGCTGCCGCTACTGTCGGATCTCTAGTTTGCTGTTCAAAGGGATTGTTATATGGGGTGTGACAATAAAGTAATGCGACTGTTTTTCTTTGCAAGATGTGGCAATCCTGCAGGCTTGCGTAGGCACAATGTCTTTGACCTTGGTCTATAAGCTGCTTCTGGTCCAAGCAGCACATCGATGCAACTGCCCAATCGTGAGTTGTGCTGTAATAAGTTAACATGTGTTTGTGTCTCTCGTCACAGAAATGGAACCGCATAATATTGCACAACAGCATGCCATTTCTTTTTGCGTTAAATTGGGTGAAAACGCGACGACAACTTACAGTCAGCTTCAGAAGGCTTTTGGAGACGAGTGATTGTCAAGAGCTCAAGTTTTTCATTGGCATAAAATGTTTAGTGAAGGGAGAAGGAATGTTGAAGTCAGAAGTGAAATGCATGCTTGTGTGCTTCTTTGATTCCAAGGGAATTGTTCATAAAGAGTGGGTGCCTCCTGGAAAAACAGTTAACCAATATTACTACAAAGAAATTTCAGAAGGACTTCGTAAAAGAGTTCTTCGTGTCTGTCCCAACATTGCTGATAATTGGATTCTGCATCACGATAATGCGCCATCCCATACTGCTCTGTCAGTACAGCAATTTTTAACCTCAAAACAAATTTCAGTACTACCACAGCCCCCTTATTCACCACATACCGCTCTGTGCGATTTTTTTTTTGTTTCCATGAGTCAAAACGGCGGTCAAGGGACACCATTTTCAAACAACATAAGATGTCCAAAAAGCTGTGACGAGGGTCTTGGAGGATATTACAGAAGATGAGTTACAGAAATGTTACCATCAATGGCAGAAGCGCTGGAAAAAGTGTGTGCAATCAGAACTGAATTACTTTGAAGGAGACAACACTAAACTTGACTGAAACGGTGAGCAATATATTTTTTCACATCATTCTCATTACTTTATTGTGACACCTCGTAGGTCGATTACTTGTCACAACATACAGGGTGAGTAACAAAACGTGCACCGCAAATATTGCGGAAATGGGAAGTGCTATTGGCGGGCGGTTTTCACAGAATGGATTGGTAGTCAGGGGCTCGTATTGTTAGCCAGTAAAGAGATTGTAACAATACTTAGAAAAAATTTTTTGTGCAAACATATACTTTTATAAATGGAACAATGCCTATTCACATCGACAAACTAAAAGTAGGGTAAATTACAATGTCAGTGGTGTTTGTTGTAGGATTCTAGTGTGAGTCGTTTACGAGGCATCATATGTTGAAAAGTTTCCTCACTGACGTTGGTGTTATTCAATCTACGTACTTGCTGCAGGGGATAGGCGAAATACTGCGAACACCTGAACTTACTTGGGAATGGTTTATTAATAAGGGATTGGACCCCCATTTGCCCGTAATACAGCTACGATTGTTCTTGGAATACTGGCATATTATGATTGTATAGTCTCCAGTGGAATGTTATGGCAGTCTTCGATCAGAACCTCTTCTAACTCCTGTAGTGGCGAGAGAGGCGGAAATCTGCTCCCGTGTCTGCGCTGCAATACCGCCCGAAGGGGTTCGATAATGTTCAATTCCGGGGACTGTGCTGTTCACTTGAATGCTCCTCATAACGCGATTGTACTGTCCTGGCTGTATGAATTGGTGCATTGTCGTCCTGAAATATGGCATCATTGTTGGGGAACAACATTTGAATTACGGGGTGCACATGATCACCTAAAATGTTCACATAATCGTTGGCTGTAACAAGGCCTTTGAGAGAAATGATGCGGCCAGCAGTATACCATGGCTGCTCACACCATCAAACTTCCACCTCTATGCTTAACCGTTGGAATCAGGATTGTAGGCTTCTTTTGGTGTTCTCCAGATGTAAACCCGGCCCGATGTTGGAAATAACGAAAACGTTGACCCGTCGGACCATGTGACGCGTTTGCACTGATCAGCCGTCCAGAATTTATGCTCCTGACGCTATGTTTTACGCTTCTTTGCGTTGGTTGTCGTCACTAAGCAGCACCTCGTCCATGAATATTCGCTTTATGGAGTTCTCGACGGACAGTGTCGATAGATATGGGGTCTCGAAATGGCTGTTGATCCCTGTAGTCACTTTAGCAGCCGTAGTTTTGTGTTGTTTTTACACAATTCGTGTTAGCGTAAGACAATCTCTGTCATTTAGTTTTGATTTGCGCCCTCGTTTACACGATGATGTCTTTCCATGTTTTCTGTAGGTTGCCATGAGTGTTGAAGCAATTGCTCTTGAAACAGCCAATAATGTGGCTGTCTTGGTTACTGATGCTTCAGCTAATCGGGCCCCCACAGTCTGCCCTCTTTGGAACTCAGATCTTTAACTGCACGTCAACCTCGGTCTCTGAATGCAAATACGAAGTGTGCACTATTCGTAAACAACAACCTGCACTGATGCCTAGTCCGTACTGAACACGCATAGTCCAGCGCGACACGTGTCTTACCCGTGTTGTTGACCATCAAAGATAACCATCCCATTACTACCACTGTTCACATCTTTTGCCTATCCCCTGTAGGTACGCTGTGGCTATCTTTGCTTGCAGTGTGCTTCTGTGTTCTTTGAGTGCATTGCGTGCGACTTGGTAGTCAGTTAGTGTGCGACAGTGCAAGCAGTAGGTCGTCAGTGGACGATGGAATTCACCAATGCAGAAAAAACCGACATCATCGGGTATGGAGAGTGTAAGAAGAATGCAGTTCGTTCTTTGTACGGCAAGATATCCCAATACACGTCAAACATCTCGGCAATTATCTACCAGCCTCTTCAACCAGTTACGTAAAATCTGTAGTGTAACACAAAGACAATGCAACAGAGCGAAACAGGTGACGCCAGCAGAAGGGGAAATTAACGTTCTTGCTGCTGTTGCAGTTGATCCGCACGTTAACTCCATCGCATGAGGAAGTGGCATGAATCAGGAAAGTGTCTACGCATTCTCCTTCGGCATAGGTTCCATCCCTACCACAAATCTCTCCGTCAAAAGCTGCATGAAAACAATTTTGAAATCCTGCCTCGGGCATGGATGTGTGTGATGTCCTTAAGTTAGTTAGGTTTAACTAGTTCTAAGTTCTAGGGGACTAATGACCTCAGATGTTAAGTCCCATAGTGCTCAGAGCCATTTGAACCACTTGCACCTGTCTTTCCATACCAACTGGAAGCGTATTTTGCCGCTGCCGGTAGTTATTTTGATCATAACCTGTGTTAGTCAATAGTCTCGTTACTGATCAGAATCCACGTAAATACTCTATACATTTGTGTTGTTCTTTAGTGTGTGCTACCACAGGTCGTGTACAAATTTCGGTGTGGAAACTTTTCAAACTACGATATCTCGTAAATGACTCACACTAGAATTCTGCAACAAACACCACTAACACTCTAATTTACACTAATTTTAGTTTTTTTCAATTTACAAAAGTGTATGTTAGCACAAAAATACACTTGAAAAGTATATTACAATCCGTTTATTGGATAACAGTACTCCCCTGACTACCAATCCATTCTGCGAAAACTGCATATCAATAGTATTTTCAATTTCCGCAATATTTGCCGTGCGAGTTTTACGTGGTTCATCCAGTATATAAATGAAATAGCAGACAACGTTGGAAACGCCATGAGACTTTTCGCGGATAATGTTGTATTATGAAGTTGCGACGCTGGAAAACTGTAACGAAATGCACGAAACCCAGTTTACTGCAGCGAGTGCCAATTGACCCTCAGCATTAGCAAACGTAACGTTCTGCGAATACACAGGGCTCATTATTGTATGATTACACGATTGCAGAACAATCACCGGGAGCAGTTAGTTCCGAAAAATACCTAGAATCGCAGGAAAGGCAAATTTCAGACTGAGATTCACTAGAAGAATTCTCAGGAAACATAGTCCATCAACAAAGGAGGTAGCTTAACCCTAGAGTACTGAAGGGGTGAGAGAGGGGGGGGGGGGATGTTAAATTGCTATTAAACCGTCGTAAATTTTACTACTCCAAATTTTACTGTCAGGAAGTCGTAATTTATATGTTATCTATTAGTCAATTAGCCAATTATAATTATGTTACATACAAAGTAAGTAAAATATGTCCTGCCTCATAACCTATAACGACAATTTTACTGCTCAAAATGTTATTGGAAAAGATGTCATAATGTATGTTACGTATGCACTAGTTACAAATTTTTATAATTCCAGACATCTCTCACACAAAACACGACTAAAAGGTCTTCTGCTTTAGATACTATTATTACAATCTAAGCAAGACCTAGCTCGATGTTCTACACAAATTGCTCTTGAGCAGTGGTTACAAAATGTAGTCGCCATTCTTAGTTTGCACTAGGGGCACATTGAGCGTACTTGTCTCCCTTTATGTCACAGTAGTTTCTGCTGCTGCTCAGGTGTTCTTCAAGCAAGCTACCCAGTACATTTGCGCCAGAATCAAATGCAGTATCATCCATGTTGCGGTAATTTCAGCAGCAAAAGACCAGAGTGGCAATGAAGTGGTTCAATATGATATAAGCTAACGCTTTTCGAACTGTGGCTGCTTTATATTTCGTCTAAGATGCCTTACTAAACAGTCGTAATATTTACGACAAGAGCACAACAGTCAACAACAAAGGTACTAAAGAGAAAGTATATGTCATGTGTCGATATTGGCGGGAACTGCGAAGAGATACCAAGTGCAATCGTAAATTTTACGAGGCTTTAGTAATCTAGGGCAAAAAAACGCTCGTTCGACCAATACTTAAATATGGCTCGTCTCTCTTGGATCCATACGAGGTAGGATTGATAGAGGAAATAGAGAAGATGCAAAGAGGAGCATTTCGTTACAGGTTCATTTAATAAGCAGAAAGTGCTGTCATTTACTGTCATGTAAAGTCATTATATGATCAAAACGAACTGCAAAATGATTTAGACAAGATATCTGTATGGCGCAAAAAGTGGCAATTGACTCTAAATCATGAAAAGTGTAAAGTCATCCACATGAGCACTAAAAGGAATCCGCTAAACTTCAGTTACACGATATGTCACACAAATCTAAAGGCTGTAAACTCACCTAAATGGTTATGGATTACAATTACGAATACCTCAAACCAGAACGAGTACACAGATAATGTGGGGAAAATGTGGTGTGCGTACTGTAAGACCTTCGGTACACACACCATCAGACTATTTGACTTGTCGCTCTAACGAAGTAGGCGAGTGTCAGCAACATGTCTCGTGGTCTTATCGTGGCGTGTTTATCTTCTGCCGTTAGGTCAGATGATAGAAATGCCACTTGCACACTTAGAGTTGCAGATTGATGGTGACCAACTTTAAACAGAACTTGATTAATTTTCACACACATTTATTAAAATAATAACAAGCATAAAAATTACTTAACTTGGTTCTGGATGCTATTTACAATTGACAATCTGACCTTCCTTTGGTACTGGTACGTTAATCTTATTCTCACATATATCTCGGATACTTGACAAATGTGTCTATACAGTTATCTTCATGGCTATGTACAGAAATATGGTAATCTTATTAGGTGCAGACTGAAACTTGACTATAGACTGGTACAGACAAATGTAGAACACGTACAGACTGGTAGAGACAAATGCAGACTGACTAATCGGAAGTCTGTACACTCGTTATAATACCTCACGTGTTCATGTATCACTGCGCGAGTGTGATCTGTGAGGAGAAAAGGTTCTACGTAAGCAGCAATCTCATTGGCTGCGTTACATATTAATATGTGGATCGGCGGAAGCAGAATTTGGTCCGTCTCTATGGCAGCGCCATCTCGTAGTGTGGAGACGGACGAGCGCTGTGCCTGCGCTGTTGTGCTTAGCGGGGCGCGCTCTAGTGGGAAAGTTGTGTACGCGCTGACTACACGGAACTATGTACACAACAGAAAATAATCCAAAGACTGCGGCAGAACACTTACAAGGTGTAGCACGTCTACTAAACAGGCTGCTTACATTACACTTGTCCGCCATCTTCCGAAGTGCTGCCCCGCGGTGGGGGATCCGCATTGGATAGGATTGACTTAGGACATCGAAAAAGTCGAAAGAAGGGCAGTCTGCTTTGTATTATCGGGAAATAGGGGAGCGAGTGCCACGGATACGATACACATTTGGGATGGCAGTCATTAAGCGTTTTTCGCTGCGGCAGGACCTTCTCATGAAATTTCAATCACCAACTTTCTCCTCACTTTTCTTTGCGCCCACCTGCACAGTAAGAAATTATAATCATCATAAAATAAGAGAAATCGGAGCTCGCACGGAAATATTTAATTGTTTGTTTTTTCAGTGTGCTTTTCTAAAGTAGAAGCAGTGGGTGAAAAGTAGCTTAAAGGTGGTTCGATGAACCCTCTGCCAGGCACTTAACTGTGAACTGCAGGGTAGTCATGTAGGTGTACATGTAGATGTCAGGGAGATGGTCAACCAACTCCAGCGGCAGATGCTGCAAGAAAGCGTCCTGCACCGTAGTGTGTTTCCGACAGTGTAGTTTCCTAGAAGAGTCAACAAACATATAGCTTCCTCCGACGTATATCTCGTGAAAATACCTTGAAAATAAAACTGGAGAATTGAAATACACACGGAGGGGTACCGACAGTTGTTGTTCCCAGGAGGCACACGTGACTGGACAGGAAATGGGGACAAGTGACAGTCGTACACAAACTACCCTTCGCCACACACCACAAGGTCGCCTCCGGAGTTTAGGTGAAGATATGCACTGAAGTGACAAAAACCATAGGATACCTCCTAATATCGTCTCGACCTCGTTTTGCCTGGCGTAGTGCAGCAACTCGAAGAAGCTGGCCAGTATGGCCGAGAGGTTCCAGGCGCTTCAGTCTGGAACCGCGCGACCTCAACGGTCACAGGTTCTAATCCTGCCTCGGGCACGGATGTGTGTGATGTCCTTAGGTTAGTTAGGTTTAAGTAGTTCTAAGTTCTAGGGGACTGATGACGGTTGGTTGGTTGGTTGGTGAAGGAGACCAGACAGCGTGGTCATCGGTCTCATCGGATTAGGGAAGGATGGGGAAGGAAGTCGGCCGTGCCCTTTCAGAGGAACCATCCCGGCATTTGCCTGGAGTGATTTAGGGAAATCACGGAAAACCTAAATCAGGATGGCCGGACGTGGGATTGAACCGTCATCCTCCCGAATGCGAGTCCAGTGTCTAACCACTGCGCCACCTCGCTCCGTGCGGACTGATGACCTCAGAAGTTAAGTGCCATAGTGCTCAGAGCTCTTTTTTTTAACTCAACAAAACATGGATTCAACAAGCCATTTGAAGTTCCCTACAGAAACATTGAGCCTTGGTGCCTCTACAGCCGTCCATAATTACGAAAGTGTTGCAGGTGTGGGATTTTGTGTACATACAGACCATTCGATTATGTCCCATAAATATTCAGTGGGATTCATGTCATGCAATCTTGGTGGTCAAATCATTCGCTCGAATTGCCCAGAATGTTCTTCAAATCGTGAACAACTGTAGCCCATTGAAAACGCTGTCTGGGAACATGAAGTCTGAATGCAAATAGCTGAATATAGCCATTTCCACTCAATAATCGGTTCAGCTGGACGAGGTAAATGAAATGATCGTATGGCATTGTTGGCCGGGAGGCCCCATTCGGGGGAGTGCGGCCGCTGTATTGCAAGTCCTTTTTAGTTGACGCCACTTCGGCGACTTGCGAGTCAATGATGATTTAAAAGATGGTGGACACACAACACCCAGTGCCCTGCCGGGAATCGAACCCGGGCCTCCTGTGTGGAAGGCGGCAACGCTACCTGTACGCTACGGAGGCAGACAACTGGATGAAGTGACTCAATCCATTCTATGTAAAAACAGCCCACACCTCTATGAAGCCACCACCAGTGCACAGTGCCTTCTTCACAACCTGGAACAATGGCTTCGTGGGATGTGCGCCACACTTGAACACTACCATCAGCTGTTACAGAAATCTGACCAGGCCACTGTTTTCCAGTCGTCTGGGGTCCATCCGATGTGGTCACGAAACCAGGACAGGTACTCCTGTAGCAGAGGCACCCGCGTCTGCTTCCATAGCCCATTAATGCCAAATTTGGCCACACGGTCTTAACAGACACGATCGTCGTACGTCCCACATTGATTTGTGCAGTCGTCGTGTGACTAAGGCCTCCTGTCGGGTAGACCGTTTGCCGGGGGCAGGTCTTCGGCGACTTGCGCGTCGATGGTGATGAAATGATGATTGGGACAACACAACACCCTGAGCAGAGAAAAACTCCGACCCAGCCGGGAATCGAACCTTGGCCCATATGATTGGCATTCTGTCGCACTGACCACTCAGCTACCGGGGGCGGACATTTGTGCAGTTATTCTCACACAGTGTTGCTTGTCTGTTAGCACTGACGACTCTAAACAAACGTTGCTGCTCTCGGTCGTCAAGTGAAGTCCGTCAGCCACTGTGTGGCAGGTGTAGCCTGAAATTTGGTAGTCTCGGCACACTCTTGACTCTGTGGATGTCAGAACATTGAATTCCCTAACGATTTCCTAAACAGAATGTTCCATACTTCTAGCTCCAACTGCACATTCTGCATTGAGAGTCTTAATTCCCGTCGTGTGGTCATAATCACATCGGAAACCTTTTCACATGGATCAGCTTCGCCTATGCACTGCCCTCTTATACCTTGCGTATGCGATAATACCGCCATCTGTATATGTGCGTATCGCTATTCCATGCCTTTCGGCACCTCAGTGCAGATGTAGAGAAATGCGCTGCTTCCTGGACTCGGGTAGGCGCACCGGCCACCTGATCGACTCCGTCCAGGGGATTACCGTCGTCGGTCGGTGTGCCGGCGAGCCTGGATGTGGTTTTTAGACGGTTTTCGACATCCCGCTAGGTGAATACCGGGCAGGTCCCCACGATCCGCCTCAGTTACACGACTCGCAGACATCTAAACACGCTCGCACTATTCCATTCATTAGACTCGACGCAGACAGCAGGGGTACACTAACTTCGTCCCGGGGGGTACGGGGTGGCGGCGGGAAGGGCATCCGGCCACCCCTTTCCACTAACCTTGCCAAATACGTTCCCAACAAACTTCCTGGCAGATTAAAACTGTGTGCCGGACCGAGACTCGAACTCGGGACCTTTGCCTGTAAAGTTTGGATGGTAGCAGACGAGGTACTGGCAGAAGTGATGCTGTGAGGACGGGGCGTGAGTCGTGCTTGGGTAGCTCAGTTGGTAGAGCACTTGCCCACGAAAGGCAAAGGTCCCGAGTTCGAGTCTCGGTCCGGCACACAGTTTTAATCTGCCGGGAAGTTTCATATCAGCGCACACTCCGCTGCAGAGTGAAAAATCTCATTCTGGACGTTCCTAACAATACGGACCCTGCGTCAGCGCGGGACATGGCACCGGTGAAAGAAAGTGCAGATGTAGAGAATAGCTAAACAGAAAACTTATATCTGATAGATGCACTGTGCTTGACACCAGTGTGTTTGTTGGACAGTGGGGCGGCCCAAGAAGAAGCTGTCTGTGCCGCAGCTGCTGATGCTGCTCAACCAGCTGGCGAGTGAGGGCGCGCAGACTGCCGGGGCACGATCGCAGCGCGTGCGCTTCGGCTTCAGCCGGCGGCGGCGCGTCCAGCAGCAGTGAGCAGCCACCCGCCACCCGCCACGCGCCAGCTGCCGCCTGGAGCCTCCGCCTGGGCCGTCTGCACCTGCCTGCCTGCTCGCTACGTGTCGCCACCTCACCTCGCCTCACCCCACCCCGCCACTACGAGCCGCCCGCGCTCTCTCGTCGGTCTTGCTTCGGCGTCTCGTATCTACAATGCAAGCGTCCCACTCTCTCGTCACGGAATGTATAAGCTGTGTTAACGACCATGTGCACTTAAATACAAGCCTGCGTCGTGAAGTGCATTAAAGTGTTGTTGGAAACTTTATTTCAAGGTTTCTTTCCTTCCACATCCTCAATGCCTTTTTTCCCTGCTGAAAGCTGTGGTTCTACTACACAGCCAAATTTTGGTACATCTACTCGTATATTACCAAACAGTTAAGGACACTAGGAACTTCTGAAGTATAGAAATATGGAATTTTTTGCAACATTATCAAATGGTACAGTTTTTTCTGATTACAATGGTATATACTTTATTGGGTTTAGAATGATAATTGACAGCAATACAATAAATTTTAGAGGCATGCTTACGCATGCTACCATGCACATTTTATTTCAATTATAGCAAACCATTGGTATTTGACAAAAAAAAGAAAAGATTTGCTTCCAGCGAAACTGTTTGAAATACGAGGTATGTCCACAAAGTAAGTTCCATTTGCTATTATAAAACAAACGTGTACAGATACAGAAAAAATATTTATTGCACACAAATCTGCAATTGTTAAACTACTTTACTACGTAGCTTCCGAAATTTTTTAGGCACTTGTCATAGCTTGGCACAAGTTTCTGTATGCCTTCTTCATAGAATGTTGCCACCTGTGTAGTCAACCACGTTGTAACATGTTCTTTCAGCTCGTCATCATCATTGAAGTGTTGACCATGAAGGACAGAATTTAGGTGTAAGAAGAGATGAAAGTTGCTAGGAGCGAGGTCCGGGCTGTATGGAAAATGGTTGAAATGGCTCTTAGTACTATGGGACTTAACATCTGAGGTCATCAGTCCCCTAAACTTACAACTACTTAAACCTAACTAACCTAAAAACATCACACACATTCATGCCTGAGGCAGGATTCGAACCTGCGACCGTAGCAGCAGCGCGGTTCCAGACTGAAGCGTCTACAACCGCTCGGCCACAGCGGCCGGAGAGTGTATGGAGGATGATCAAACGCGTCCCAGTGAAATTCCCGTAAGAGTTGTTTGGTCACATTCGCCGTGTGAGGTATGCCATTATCGTGGAAAAAAACAACACCTTTTGAAAGTAATCCTCGGCGCTTGTCTTGTATTGCGCGGCGCAATTTCTTAATGGTCTCGCAGTAGCTGTGTGCATTGATTGTTTGGCCTTGTGGTAAGAAATCAATTAGCAAAATGCCTTTTCTGTCCCAAAAAACGGTGCAAATGACTTGTGAAGGTGTCAAGATTTGCTTAGGCTTAACCTTCGTTGGAGATGAAGTGTGCCTCCATTCCATTGATTGCCGTTTTGTTTCAGGTGTGTCATACGATACCCAAGTGTCATCCCCCGTGACTATCCGAGAAAGAAAACCATCTCCTTCTTCATTGTAGCGTGTCAAAAACTGAAGTGCACTGCCCATCCATTGTTTTTTATGTTGTTCAGTATATTTTGGTCACCCAATGTGAGCAAGACTTTCGAATTTTCAGTTTTTCATTAACAATTTCATGAATTAGTGAGATTTGCGGAACTTCCATAGCAAGGGCACTAAGTGTAAACTTACGGTTGTGCTTAATCTTCTCTTCAATGGTGTGAACCAGTTCACAAACGGACGTCCACTTCGTTCTTCATCGTGCACTTGATCACGTCCTTCGTTGAACAGTCTCACCCAGCTTCTAACCATTGAATCGCTCATAGCATTTTCTCCGTAAACCTCGCAGATTTGCCGATGAATTCCCTTTGGTTTAACTTTCTTTGTAATTAGGAAACGACCACATATCTGATTTCACACGCGGCGGCACTTTCAACTATGGCTGACATTATATAGAAGCACTACAAAGCACACGTCGGCAGCAGCGATCTGAAAATGGCGTACATGTCTTCTCCTCGAGTCAGAGTAACTGCCGCGCATGCTCGGAACTGCGATCGTAGCGCTGCCGCGGATGGAAATAGAAACGGAACTTTCTTTGTGGACGACCCTCGTATATTGCATATGTTGGTAACAATGGTGATTTCCAACACCTGAAAATGATCATCTTTGCTCTTATTTATGTTGGTTTTGGTGAAGTGTTTTGTTTACACCGTACTGAAAGTTTGTTGTTTAACAAGGGGCGCATTCGGAAGGACGACGGTTCAATCCCGCGTCCGGCCATCCTGATTTAGGTTTTCCGTGATTTCCCTAAATCGCTCCAGGCAAATGCCGGGATGGTTCCTTTGAAAGAGCACGGCCGACTTCCTTCCCCATCCTTCCCTAACCCTATGAGACCGATAACCTCACTGTTTGGTCTCTTCCCCCAAACAACCAACCAACCAACCTTTAACAAGGGGAGGCCACGACATTGGGATCACTTATTTACTTCAGACTTTGTACACCTTTAGTAAGCCATTAAAACAACGTAATCTGCAAGCAGTAAGGTGTATTATTCTGGTAATTCCGAGAAAATCGCAAGAAAAGTTTTACGCGTTTATTATGTGACTGATCTATGCGTGCGAAGTGCCGGTTGCAAGAAGTCAGCTTGGTCAAGCGGTTAGCCGGCACGCTAGCTACGCGTGTTCGGTCACAGGGTTAGCGGCCCTCTGTAATAAAAAGCTGAGTGAATGGATCAACGAGAAACTAGAACAAGCTACAGGGGGCGTCCGCCCCGAACAAATACAACGACAAATAACTAACAAAACTGGAATAATTAAAAAAGTGGTCAGCGTCCGCACTTTGCAAAAGGGTTGAAGACGACGCGACGGTTCGTATCGTCACGACATTCGTTAGCTGCAGTATTCGAAGAACAGGGAGTCACCTTCGTTTTTGTAGTACAAGTGTAAATTCTGTGCTATTAAAAAAATGCACTTAACACTATTCGTTCTTTAAAGGACTTTTCTGTACTTAACATTTCTCACAAATTACACACATCAAAACAGTTTTGCATCATCCCGGTTCCCAGAACTCCTGAAGACAGACTTTGACTGCGGATATTGTATCACAGACACAGTCCCTGTGATTGTGCAGCGATGTCACTAAACCCGCCCAAAGATGTAAACCAACATGCATGAGCAGCGCCTATTAGACAGAGTGGGTCCGACAGCCGATCAGTTCCGGTCATTCCACCAGGAAGGAGGTACACGGCTCGTGTTGTCTGTAGTTCAACCATGCCTAGACGGTCAATACTGCGGTTCGATCGCGGTCGAATTAGTGCCAGGAAGGACTCTCAACAAGGGAAGTGTTTAGGCGTCTCGGAGTGAACCAAAGCGGTATTGTTCGGACATGGAGGAGATATAGAGTGACAGGAACTGTCGACGACATGCCTCGCTCAGGCCACCCAAGGGCTACAACTACAGCCGATGACCGCTACCTACGTATTATGGCTCGGAGGAACCCTAACATGTTGAATAATGCTTTTCGTGCAGCCACAGGACGTCGTGTTACGACTCAAATTGTGCGCACTAACAAGGGAACCTCCCCATCGCACCCCCCTCAGAATTAGTTATAAGTTGGCACAGTGGATAGGCCTTGAAAAACTGAACACAGATCAATTGAGAAAACAGGAAGAAGTTTTGTGGAACTGTGAAAAAATAAGCAAAATATACAAACTGAGTAGTTCATGGGAAGATAGGCAACAACAAGAACACTAGGAACACAGGAGCGCCGTGGTCTCGTGGTAACGTGAGCAGCTGCGGAACGAGAGGTCCTTGGTTCAAATCTTCCATCGAGTGAAAAATTTAATTTTTTTATTTTCAGTTTATGTGACAAACTCTTATGTTTTCATCACTTTTTTGGGAGTGATTATCACATCCACAAGAAAACCTAAATCGGGCAAGGTAGAATAATCTTTTTACTCATTCGCCAAGTGTACAAGTTAGGTGGGTCGACAACATATTCCTGTCATGTGACGCACATGCCGTTACCAGTGTCGTATAGAATATATCAGATGTGTTTTCCTGTGGAGGAATCGGTTGACCTATGACCTTGCGATCAAATGTTTTCGGTTCCCATTGGAGAGGCACGTCCTTTCGTCTACTAATCGCACGGTTTTGCGATGCGATCGCAAAACACAGACACTAAACTTATTACAGTGAACAGAGACGCAATGAACGAACGGACAGATAATAACTATGCAAAAATAAAGAAAGTAAAATTCTCACTAGAGGGAAGACTTGTACCAAGGACCTCTCGTTCTGCAGCTGCTCACGCTACCACGAGACCACGGCGCTCTTGAGTTCACACTGTCCATCATGTTGCCTATGTGGCCCATGGGCTACCCAGTTTATATATTTTGCTTATTTTTTCACAGTTCCACACAACTTCTTCCTGTTTTCTCAACTGATCTGTGTTCAGTTTATCAAGGCCTATCCACTGTGCCAACTTATAACTAAATCTGGAGGGGGTGCGATGGGGAGGTTCCCTTGTAAGCTGCATGATGCGGAACTTCACTCCCGACGCCCATGACGAGGTCTATCTTTGCAACCACGACTCCATGCAGCGCGGTACAGATGGGTCCAACAAACATGCCGAATGGAACGCTCAGGATTGCCACCACCTTCTCATCACCGATGAACGTCGCATATGCCTTCAGCCAGACAATCGCCGGACACGTGTTTGGAGACAACCGGACCAGGCTGGACGCCTTAGACACAGTCCAGTGAGTGCAGCAAGGTGGAGGTTCCTGATGTTTCGGGGTGGCGTTATGTAGGGCCGACATACGCCGCTGGTGATCATGGAAGGTGCCGCAACGGCTGTACGATACATGAATGCCATCCTCCGGTCGATAGTGCAACCATATCGGCAGCATATTGGCGAGGCATTCGTCTTCATGGACGACAATTCGCGGCCCCACCGTGCACATCTTGTAAATGACTTCCTCCAGGACCGGCCGGTATGGCCGAGCGGTTCTAGGCGCTTCAGTCTGGAACCGCGCGACCGCTACGGTCGCAGGTTCGAATCCTGCCTCGTGCATGGATGTGTGTGATGTCCTTAGGTTAGTTAGGTTTAAGTATTTCTAAGTCCCATAGCGCTCAGAGCCATTCGAACCATTTGAACTTCCTCCAGGATAACGACATCGCTCGACTAGAGTGGCCAGCATGTTCTCCAGACGTGAACCATATCGAACATGCCTGGTATAGATGGAAAAGGGCTGTTTATAGACGACGTAACCCACCAACCACTCTGAGAGATCTACGCCGAATGACAGTTGAGGACTGGGACCATCTGGACCACTAATGCCTTGAACTTGTGGATAGTACGCCACGACGAATATAGGCATGCATCAATGCAAGAGGACGTGCTACTGAGTATTAGAGGTACCGGTGTGTACAGCAATCTGGACTACCACCTCTGAACGTCTCGCTGTATGGTGGTACAACATGCAATGTGTGGTTTTCATGAGCAATAAAAAGGGGGAAAATGATGTTTGTGTTGATCTCTGTTCCAATTTTCTGTACAGGTTCCGGAACTCTCGTAACCGAGGTGATGCAAAACGTTTTTTGATGTGTGTATTACAAGACTGAGTGAACAGATCGCTCATTTAGAACACAGTGCTCCCCCTCTGGACAGTATAACTCATAAATGAGGTTATGTAATAGAGCTTCTTTTGTTCTGGGCCTAGACCACTGTCGTCAGGCCCCATCTCCTCTGGAGTCCACAGCATCCACAAAGAGCGACTGCATAGTGTAAACGACTTCTCCCCTCGTCCCCTCGTCCCCGCGTCTTGTTGATGCAAAGTACTCCCATTTAGACATTCACATCTGCACATGAATCCAACAAACGCGCGCCCAGTGTGCCCTTATTCCTACATTACTAATTAAAATCATATTTCCCCACCGACATCTTTTATCCTTTTAGTAGAAAGAAGTGAGGCAGTGTAAATAGCAAGATTCACCACTACATGATGATGATGACGATGATGTTGATATTTGGTTTGTGGAGAGCTTAACTGCGCGGTCATCAGCGCCCATACAATTCCCCAATCTGTACACAGTCCAATATAGCCACATTCACGAAATGATGGTGGAATGATGAGGACAACACAAACACCCAGTCCTCAGGCAGGGGAAATCCCCAACCCGACCGGGAATCGAACCCAGGAACTCGTGTACCACTACAGATCCCTCCACCGGAGTGAAATATGTGTAAAATAAATTACGTAATTAAATATCGTATCTGATAGCACTGACCATTTGATAAACTGTTATCGTTTCTACATCAAGTTGCCTGGGGACCGAACTGTATTTCATTTCTCTCTATAGTGAAATGCATTCGTTCAGGTATACTAAATCAGTTATTTTTATTAACAGCCAATATTAAGTGTCAGTATCTATATTTCTACTAAGGACAAAAGTTATTTTATGATAAGCTTAACTGATTGAAAGGTATGGTCACCTTTTCACACCTCTGTTCTTTCTCAACATTCCACCTTCCACTTGTTATTGAATTTTCCTTAAAACAAACGACTGTCATAACCGAGTAAACGAGTTTGAATTACTTGTAACACTAATTTATGTTGCTCATAAATGAATGCGTGCTCGTAGAAACCAATGTGAACCATTTCACATGACTTCCCAAACTCTGACTTGACTGTATTAATGTTTATTATGAATAATCACGAGTGATTCGTTCGTACAGTATACACATAGTTATCTCAATTTCCTTAAGATATAAAAATTTAAACCTTTATTTACTGTAAGGAGTTACATGCTGACATTCCAATCTATCTTCGTCCACTTCTTCAAATTTCAGATTTTCGTTCATTCAACATGAAAGGAAAACGAAGGTTCAAAGAATCAGCAGTGGTCAGGTAAGTCCACATGCTTTAAACTATGCTTGTCTATACTAACTGCGCTTTCTGCTAATCTTCTGCACAGATACTGATATTGTATTTGCGATGCAAGTGTTCCTTCTTTTTTTTCCCTTCCCTACCAAAAACGGTTTACGTCATTACTTCTCTAGATTGACCCGACCACGGACTAGAATTTCCATTATATGGGTTTGTCTATCCTCTCTCTCTCTAAGCTCTGTAACAATATGGACACAATCCATCTTAAAACTTATAACTGTGTGCCCGACATCTGACATTTTTCCTTTACAGCTAGTAGAGGTGAAGTTTCCTCCTTAGCGTAGTGACTATACTAGGCTATATAAAACACTAGTTTCCTGCCTCCTTCCTTTACATCATCTCCCTACACTTCCAAGTCATTACTGCTACATTTCGTACTGAGCGCTTCCTCTCATTTACCTCTCTTTAACGATTTTTCATTAAGAAGTTTTTTTTGTTTCTAGGTTGTAACATTTGGAGCCGGCCGCTGTGGCCGTGCGGTTCTAGGCGCTTCAGCGAAGCTGCTACGGTCGCAGGTTCGAATCCTGCCTCGGGCATGGATGTGTGTGATGTAGTTAGGTTAGTTTGGTTTAAGTAGTTCTAAGTCTAGGGGACTGGTGACCTCAGATGTTAAGTCCCATAGTGCTTTGAGCCATTTGGACCATTTTGTAACATTTGGATACATTTGTTATTGTCAATCTACACATGGTTACAGATCGTTTGCTTTAACAAAAACACGTCAAACAGAAAAACAAAACCATGGTAGTGAGGTAATCAATTTGTTGCCTGTTTTGTCTCTACATCCACACTCATCGTCTATATTACCAATTACAATTTTCAGTTGAGCATAATGTTATGCTTATTATTAATCTCTATTTCTTATCTCTCAATGGTCATAAAATATAAAACCTTTAGTTAATAGCTAATGATCCCCATCGTTTACTCTGAAATATGTAATATATTCATCATTATTGCGTATTGATTAAGTATATTCGTTTGGGCTTTAACGCGCTCCTCGGAACTAGCGTGAATTTTTCTTCTTAAATTTCTCTCCCCATTCGTCTATTACTTCATTAACACTTCCTCGTGTGGTATACGGCTAGTGCCATCTGCCGTCGCAGCGGCGAAGCCGTTTTTCGTTCTATGCATTTTGATCTCACGCATTTGTTTGTATGCCATTTTTTTTACAGTGTTAGCATTTACACAGTTCCTTCACCCGCTGTCCAACTGACGTTACAAACATGTGCTTCTCTCCCCACCATAAACACTAATACCGTTTACTGTGTGTCAAAAAATAAAATTTAAAAAATCATGTGTTCCGACGTCGAGTGTGTGGTACCATACATCTTACTGATAACCTCAGCTTTTTCTGTGAAATCAGGCTGTCTGTACCACTATGTGGTCCGGATAAAGAAGGGTTACATAAATGGTAACGTGTGAATATATGAAGAGGGAAGATAGAATTGGTACTCCTGTTGGAAAAGAAAGTAAGTCAGAAATAAGAAAAAGGCGCATCAGCGTAGAAGAACGAAAGAAGATAGACCGTAAAGACAGATTCCTTCCCACCCCTTTCCCTGGATAACCCACCGTGATGAGTACCTCACCGTGACTCCGGAGGACGAAATGTGTTAATGCACTCTGCAGAACACACTCATCACGGCTTTACTTTCACAGGCCCCAAAAGTTGATCCTGATACACCCCTATGGTTAACCAATAGAGACATATTCACCATTCCGTTGTAGTCGTACTTCTAAATATCAGTGTAAAACAGTTAACATCAGATGGAAAATATGCGTGTATATAAGTGCGCAACATATTCCATCTATGTCAGAAGTATTTCTGTACTTAATGCTCTGTTTCATCTAACCTTCCTTATAAAATATATAATAAACCAAGCGTTACTTACATGAATGGAAATAAGAAACATTTTCCGTAGGATATATATAAAAGTTCATAGCCCATAAAAGTGCTACACGTAAATGTCTATTTGTATTTATTTCAAGTGTAATTAAGTATAGCACTTTGTCTTTTATGACAGAACTTTAGCATTTAGGAAAGAATGACGTCATTAAACAACGTCTATATCTGAAACTTCCTGGCAGATTAAAACTGTGTGCCCGACCGAGACTCGAACTCGGGACCTTCGCGTTTCGCGGGCAAGTGCTCTTCCAACTGAGCTACCGAAGCACGACTCAGGCCCGGTACTCACAGCTTTACTTCTGCCAGTACCTCGTCTCCTACCTTCCAAACTTTACAGAAGCTCTCCTGCGAACCTTGCAGAACTAGCACTCCTGAAAGAAAGGATATTGCGGAGACATGGCTTAGCCACAGCCTGGTAGAGCACTTGCCCTCGAAAGGCAAAGGTCCCGAGTTCGAGTCTCGGTCGGGCACACAGTTTTAATCTGCCAGGAAGTTTCATATCAGCGCACACTCCGCTGCAGAATGAAAATCTCATTCTGGAAACGTCTATATCTATTTCATCATCTCCAAGAAGATTAAATTAATTCTGCAGTTACTCATATTTTCTTCTGTTAAAAAAATTTAACTTAAGATAGGACAGTAAGAGATACCATAGTTAAAAGTCAATAAAATACTCGAGGATGAAGAAACCGTTCGATGGAAAACTAATTATGAGGGAATGGGGCAATTAACTCAGCACATGGTGGTCGTCACTGCTCTTAATCTGCAACAGGGGCAGTTTCTTCTGAGTCTGTAAATTTCTTTACTCTACCAGTGTTGTATAGTCCTCTTACTGGCTCCGTTTTGGGGTCTACCAAAGACACTGCTTTAGGATGTGGCGTACTCTCTATTTTTAAAGGTTAAGAAAACTTTTAAAAATTTACTCACCTCTTTCTTTACTTTGTAACTTTGATGATATTCTTTCACTAACTCTAATTCGTCTATATTAAACACAGGTGATATTTCGTTGTACTTCTTCGCTCTTAATTTCGTTTGTCTATGCTGATTGTCATGTACTATCTTATGTGATTCTATGATTCTGCCTTATCTCGTGGTGGGGACTTAAATCTAATAAGAGTTCGTCAATACAGTTTTTATTCATAACTTTGACACATGGTAATCCAGTAGATAAATGTGATTGTTTGACATCATTTGGAACTCAAGAATCATCTGAGACCAAGTTGTATATTTATCCACACAGTAAGTCCTTCACATTTGTATTGTTTCTTTCATAACCTGTGCACAAGGGTTCGATTTTCGATGGTATTTCGAAACAGACATATGTTTACCTCTAGCGGTTTGTCTAAATGTTTAGTCCTAGTCAAATGTCATTGAGTATATTTTTATAGGTATCTGATGAACGATTATAGTACTTAAGATCTAATAATTCAAATGTTAACTTTTCTTCTGTACTCCTCGACCAATACTTTCTGTTAAATTTCTCCTGGAAATCCTCTCACGATTTGAATTCTTCAGAATGGGCGTTTACCCATACTGCAGCGTCAGCTACTAAACAACGTAGTACAAAATCTATTTGCTTGGAATTCACCCACTTCTTTGGTGGAAATCGACAGAATACCCTTAAAAATACGTTGGATAAACCTCACAGTCTGGCTTAAATTTGGGAAACTGTTTCGACCAATTCATTCCACTTCCTTTTTGCAATTCCTCTGTTACCTCAAGAGACAACTCAGTGTAGATATAGTTCTCTTATTTCTAAGTTACTGCTTGGATTTTTTAATTCTTGCCATAATTTCTGAAATTCGTTATGTTGGTCACCGGTATCATCCACAGAATTACCGATACCACCGGTAGAGTCAGCTTTCTCCTGCACCTTCTGTTCTACTAACGCCTGTAGATGCTTCTCCAAATTACTCAAAGCATTTGGATCACTAGTTATTTCAACAAGCTCTCTCTTCAAATCTACAACTTCTTTCCAGACTTTCTTTTCTGAGATTTGTGTTTGTATTGCTGAGGATACCTACTTTATGAAGCGATCAGTCAGGCTGGTGTTGTTCATAATTACTTTTACCCTATTCCAACTTCACGCTCGCCTTCTCGTAACGTTCTTGATGCAGTGGTCCTGCTGTGCAGTACCACCTATTGCACTGTGAAACTTATTTTCCTGCTGCAGAGATGTGGGGCGAGGGCTGTAAGAGAACTCGTGTCTATAGTACCTGTAAGCTAAGAAATTACGTAACGATTCTTTAAGGAACTCTTCTGTATTTCACATTTCCCATAAATTATTACAACATCGAGTGAACAGATCATTAATTTGCAATATGATCATTCCCACTCTGGCCATGACAGCCCATATAATGACAGTAAGTAAAAGATTACATAATATGGTTTCTTTTATTCTGGGCTAGCCCCTTGCCGTCAGGCTCCTTCTGCTCTGGAGTTCACAGCGTCACTAAAGTGGGACTGCAAAGTATAAACCACCTGAAACTTCCTGGCAGATTAAAACTGTGTGCCGGACCGAGACTCGAACCATTGCCTTTCGCGGGCAAGCGCTCTACCAACTGAGCTACCCAAGCACGACTCACGTACCGTCCTCACAGCTTTACTTCTGCCAGTACCTCGTCTCTTACCTTCCAAACTTTACAGAAGCTCTCCTGCGAACCTGCAGAACTAGCACTCCTGAAAGAAAGGATATAGCGGAGACACGGCTAAGCCACAGCCTGGGGGATGTTTCCAGAATGAGATTTTCACTCTGCAGCGGAGTGTGCGCTGATATGAAACTTCCTGGCAGATTAAAACTGTGTGCCAGACCGAGACTCGAACCCGGGACCTTTGCCTTTCGCGGCAAGCGCTCTACCAACTGGGTGGACGGGGCGTGAGTCGTGCTTGGGTAGCTCAGTTGGTAGAGCGCTTGCCCGCGAAAGGCAAAGGTCTCGAGTTCGAGTCTCGGTCCGGCACACAGTTTAAATCTGCCAGGAAGTTTCATATCAGCGCACACTCCGCTGCAGAGTGAAAATCTCATTCTAGAAACCACTTCTCCATCGCTCGTCGTCCATCTTGTTGATGCACTGTGCTCTCATTTGGCTTGGCTCTTCACTTTGCTGGTGTGGTCTTCACTCCAAAGAATGGTCTGTTGCAGCTCTCCACGCTACCTTATCCTGCAAGTCTCTTCATCTCAGAGTAACTACTGCAACCTACATCCTTCTGAATCTGCTTACTTTATTCACCTCTTCGTCGCCCTCTACGAATTGTACTCCCCACTCTTCCTTCCAGTACTAAACTGGTGATCCCTTGTTGTCTCAGAATGTATCCTAACAAGCGATCCCTCTTCCCAGTAGGGTTGTACCACAAATTTCTCTTCTCCCCAGTTCTATTCCTCCTCATCAGTTAGTTATGTGATCTACCCATATAATCTTCAGGATTCCTCTGTAGCACCACATTTCAAAAGCTTCTATTCTCTTCTTGTTCCGAACTGTTTATCGTTCATGTTTCACACCCATACGTGGCTACAGTCAATACAAATACTTACAGAAAGGACTTCCTGACACTTAAATCTATACTCGATGTTAACCAATTTTTCTTCTTCAGGAATGCTTTTCTTGCCATTGCCGGTGTACATTTTATATCCTCCCTCCTTCGACTATCATCGGTTATTTTTCTTACCAAATTGCGAATCTCATCTACTACTGTAAGTATCTCATTTCCTAATCTAATTCCCTCAGCATCACCAAATTTAATTTGACTACATTTCATTATCCTCGTTTTCCTTTTGTTGATGTTTATCTTATATCCTCCTTTCTAGACACTGTCCATTCCGTTCAACTGTTCTTCCAAGACCTTTGCTGTCTCTGCCAGAATTACAATATCATCAGAAACCCTCAAAGTTTTTATTTTCTCCCCCTGAACTTTAATTCCTACTCCGATTTTTTCTTTTGTTTCCTTTACTGCTTGCTCAGTATAAAGATTGAATAACATTGGGGATAGGCTACAATCCTGTCTCACTCCCTTCTCAACCATTGCTTCCCTTCCGTGCCCGTCGACTGTTATAACTGCGCGGCTGGTCCCGGCGAAGGTTCGAGTCCTTCCTCGGACATGGGTGTGTGTGTTTGTCCTTAGGATAATTTAGGTTAAGTAGTATGTAAGTTTAGGGACTGATGACCTTAGCAGTTAAGTCCCATAAGATTTCACACACATTTTTCTTATAACTGCCATCTGGTTTCTGTACAAGTTGTAAATAGCCTTACGCTCCATGTATTTTACTCCTGCGTCCTTTAGAATTTGAAAGACAGTATTCCAATCAACATTGTCAAAAGCTTTCTCTAAGTCTACAAATGCTGTAAACGTATGTTCCCCTTTCCTTAGCGTGTTTTCTATGAGAAGTCAATATTGCCTCACGTGTTCCTAGATTTCTCTGAAATCCAATCTGATCTTGTCGGCTTCTACAAGTTTTTACAGTCTTCTATAAAGGATTCGTGTTATTTGCAACCGTGACTTATTAAACTGATAATTCGGTAATTATCACACATATCAGTAACTGCTTTCTTTGCAAATGGATTTGTTATATTATTCTTGAAGTCTGAGAGTATTTCTCCTGTCTCATACATCTTGCTCACCAGACGGTAGAGTTTTGTCATGGCTAGCTCTCCCAAGGCTCAGTAGGTCTAACGGAATATTGTCTACTCCTGGGGCCTTGTTTCAGCATAAGTCTTACAGTGCTCTGTCAAATTCTTCAGACAGTATCATATCTCCCTTCTCATCTTCATCTACATTCTCTTCCATTTTCATCATATTGCCCTCAAGCACATCTGTCTTGTATAGACCCTCTATATACACCTTTCACCTTTCTGCTTTTCCTTCTTTGCATGGGACTTGTTTTCCAACTGAGCTCGTGATATTCATACAGGTGGTTCACTTTACTTTTGCACATAAGTCCAAAAACTGCGTATACAACGTCTTGTTCTACGTATACTGCTAATTAAAATCACGTTTCTCCTTACACATGTTGCATCGTTACAATAGAGAGAAGTGAAACATGTTGCTATTTCAAATAACAACATGTACCACATGATAGCAAACCCTTTCTAATACTTTGTTGTTCAGTTAGCTCCAGGCATCCTACACACTCTGCAATATTCCTGGCCTCAGCAGCCATCATATCTAGCTCCAAGGTTCTTTCCTCTAAGCAGTACAGGTTGCAGTGAAATCTGCGTTCGCAGGACAGAGCGGATCAGGTTGTGGAAAGGGGCCAAGATCGGTTACTGTTAGTTGCACAAGAAGACAGAACTTTATTCCTCGAAAACACAATGCACAGTTTTCTCTTTAAACAACACGGATCAATTCACGGCTGAGGGCCAAAGTAACTTCTCAATAGTAAGGTTTAAATAGTTCCTTTTAAAACACAAGGATTTAGAGAAACAGCTGAAGGCCTTACTTAAGTAAAATTAAAATATCTTCTTGGCTAAAGGCCTGAATAATATTTCAGATCAACAAAGGAAATTCTTTAAAAGGCAAGCATTTACCAAGGAAAATTTGAATGAATTCCTCAACTGAAAGCCCAATAACATTTCAACATATTAAAGGCAACCTTTAAAGACAAGCATTTACACAATACAATAGAAAACCATCTTAAGGAAACTTGAAATATCTTAACCGCTGAAGGCCCAAACAACTATTTAAAATAATTAAAGACAAAGCTTAAGATAAGCATTTACGCAGTACGGCTGAAGGCCATTTTAAGAATTCAAGACAATTAAAGAGAAACCTTACAGACAGGAATTACAATGAGATGAATACCTCTAGGTGCATACAGGCATTGACATAAGTGAACGAAGACAGTTGAAAATGTGTATCCTGACCGGGACTCGAATCCGGTATGTCCTGCTTACATGGCAGACTCTCTAACCATCTGAGCCATCGAGGACACAGCGACTGCAGGGACTTATCTCTGACACACCTCCCATGAGACCCACATTCCTAAGTTATTGTCCCACACAATATTCATAGTGCCCCGGCCCATTATACTCATTACTCGCTGCTTTTTGCCGATTCCCGTAAGAGTTCGGGCACTGTTTGTGCATCCGCACAGAAGAAGATAGTCGAATGGCCAGTGAGCCTTATATATATATATATATATATATATATATATATATATATATATATATATATATATATATATATATGTTCTTTCGGACGTGTCTGAAAGAACAGATACCATCTTCATCTATATATTACAGATAGGAATTTGCACATTACGGCTGAAAGCCACAACTTCCCACGCCCGGGTTCCCGGGTTCGATTCCCGGCGGGGTCAGGGATTTTCTCTGCCTCGTGATGGCTGGGTGTTGTGTGCTGTCCTTAGGTTAGTTAGGTTTATGTAGTTCTAAGTTCTAGGGGACTTATGACCACAGCAGTTGAGTCCCATAGTGCTCAGAGCCATTTGAACCATTGAAAGCCACAAATTTTAAAACAAATGCGGCTGAAGGCCTAAATACAGAGCAAACAAGAATTTTAAATGAAACACGGCTGAAGGCAATAATCTTAAAATACTTCACATAAGGTTCGGCTGAAGGCCATATACTGAACATAGAACAGACAAAATTAATACACAGCTGAAGGCTTGGCACAGTGCTCGTGACAAAAGAAAATCACTATCACAAACAACAGAACAGTAGTTCTCAGAAGTGTTTCAAGGGTCGGTCTGGGGAAGAAACTGTAACAACAGTTTAGGTGAGGCAGGCAGCCAAGCGTAACACTAAATAATCGGGTGGCAACACGGCCTAAGGACGGCTGAACAACACCAACAACCTAATCAATTCCCTTCCACCCGACCAATGGCACGACAACCAAAAATATCAGCGAGGACGAGGATCGCAGCAGGACTATGTCTTAATAAGTGGCGTCTAAACACAGCCAAAGCACTCAAAGCACAATAACCACTCAAAGATGAAGGGTGAACAACATCAAGCTATCAAACAACACGCCACGCCGGACAGCATCAACAAGGCGAGGAAAACCACTGCCGTAAAACTACGCTAGCGACCAGGACAGGTAACTGGAACGTTAATGGCCACAAGGCAGAAGATACCGCTGGTGCACTTCACTAATGAATTATAATCATTTCAAAAGTTAAACACAATGTAGGCAGACAGCTGCAAAATTTTGCCAACTCCAGCACACCATCACATTGCTGCTTGCGGGAACAGCCCAGGAAGCAACGACCAGCAATCAATGAAGAGATGTCACAGCAGTTGAGGTTTCACAACAGGTTCACCGATTACCCAACTCCTGTATGCAGGTTCGGTGGGCGACGACCTTTGCAGCTCTCGCAGCTAGTGGCACACAACTCCGACGGTGTGTGCGTGCCGCCATCGGCCCTGGTCTAACCTCACGCCACGGAGACTTCCTCTCTGCTCTGTCGCAACCGACCGACTGGCTACTCCAGTACGCAGATAGCATTCATCTGCTCAGCGGAAATCACAGAAGCTACAAACAGTTCCACGTAAACACTTGCACCAAGAACTCCGACAATCCTAAAACTAATCACCGTGGAACAACAAGGAGAAATGACACACACAGAGTTTCCATAAGCGGTCGGCGACCAAATACACGTCGTCTGATGAGACGACCGACCGAACGACCAACCAAGGTCGTCTCCACTCAAGTTGTGAATGTCAGGCGAGTCATGGCTGTCCAGAGCTCACTGCAGCTCCAACCCGACTCAACTCGATGTCCGTTCGGAACTCGGAGACACGGCGACCCGGGCACACTGGCTCGGACCCACCCATGCAGAGGTAACTCTTGCCCATCGACGACGACATCTCTGCACGAGGAAGGAACCGACCCACGTCCGGCAAGATGACCAACTGACGAGGCCCACAAACGGTCAAAAGACCAAATACACGTCGCCCAGTGAGACGACGAACCGAACGACCAACTGGCGGTCGTTCCTGCTCCAATCTCCTTCCGTCGTACAGTTCATGTGTGTGGCTATAGGTCGGCAAGTACCGGCTGTCTGCGCCATACTGGCGCTCCGACCCCGACCACCCCCTACACACGACGAGTCGGAAATACTAGCGGTCGCTTCAAAGATAATACGACAGTTCTCTTATCGATAAGCGCTGCTGCTGCTGCCACTCACGGGCAGGTAAGACAGGGACTTATGACGCCAGTAAATCTAATAAGAAAACGAGGCTGCAATACTGTAAAGAGAAGATGACAAACAATAAACGGCACGAACACAAGCTGCGCACGGCTCATGCAGCACTATGCACATGTCGAAATCAGTGGTGTGAGGTACTAGCAGCAGATGGTATCACTCTACCGGGAAAGACCACCAGAATTGTACTCTATCAATGCGACTAAATGCCAACGTTCTTTCATTAATACTTTAATAATGGTGCATTAAATATATCTGACATTCTGGAATATGTTTCTCTGAATAGTACGCTTTCACTACGTATTTCGAAAGCCATAATTACGTTCATAATTAAAAACAAAAGCTAAACGAAAAGGCAGACATAGCTCTCTGGGTTTCAGAGCTCCGCCTAGAGAAGGATCCGAATTAGCGGCACTGCCTAATCAGATCTGGAGAATACTCATGGTGGACAGACGTGTTTTCGAGCGAAGTCAGTTATATTTCAGTATATCTAAATCCATTAAAATATTACATCGGAAGGGGCAGTCAGGGTGGGCCTGCACGTTTGCCGTTGTTCAGATCTTCATATTGTGTAGGAATAATGGGTTCAGAACAGTTTAAGAATCAATAACATGAAATCAGTCAATGTTGTTTCTAGGATGTTCACTTAATTTTAGCTTGGACATAAACGACACTTTCTCACATGGAAATGGATGGTTCACTGTTGCCATAGTGAGAGGTGGTAGCGGAGTTCCTAGTGTACCTAGTCTTGAAAGTTTTAATGATAGAGATGTAATTGCCTATCGTACTTATCATATGTTTGAAATTGGTAGTAAAGATTTTCGTAAATCAGCTTATGACTCAACCTCTCCACTTGTCTTGTATACTCGTAGCAAAAGAAAAATTAATCAAAATGAGTCTGTATTTATTTGGGTTAAAGGTAAAGGTATATGTGAATATCTAAAATTTGTAGCTGATTGTACTGTATATTTCCATAAATAAAGATCCGTAGCGTCAGCCACTAACCGGACAAGGGTACATCTAGAACGGGAGGCTCAAGTATGCAACAGTTTTGTTATGTAAATACTCTTATCGCTTGATGTTGGCAGCGCGCTGCTGGAAAATAATAGTGCACCCTTCTAGAGGTTTCTAATTGATTCAAGATTTATTGTTAAAACAGTACATATGGAGAACACGAAGTGACTTCATTTACAGGTATGCTGAGACACCTACATTAGTACTTGGTGTAGCATCCATAGCCAGAAATGCAGGTGGTGACTCCGACATCCTATCAATCGTACAGGTGGTAAACACTATAATGGAATAGATTATTTATTATTCCACGCCTGCTCGTCCTGTTCACCTAGTTCGGTAAGAAATGTTAGTTGTCGTGTCACACGAGTCACTTCTCGTCCCATTATATCCCACACTTGCTTGAATGGAGACAAGTCCGGAGATCATATTGGCCATAGTAGTTGCTGCACGCCTTGCACAGCACATTGAGTTTGATGGCCACTGTATGGGCGAGCATCTTCCCGTCGCAACTGTTGTGTCTAGGAATCATGCATACTCGGTTCGCTAAACAAACAATAAAACAACTCGTGTTAATGAGTTTCATTACAAAAAGACAATTACAAATTCTTAACTTTGATCTGTGAATTCTTGTAGTCCTTTATACATGATTATGCACAAGTGCAATTACACGGATGTGTCGCAAGCAAAGGGCGACATAAAAAATATCAGTCTTCTTCAGAATAGACGAAGTAACACTTCTGGTCCTAGCGACCGCTACTAACAACAGCCTGACAACTGAACTGCAGTGACTGCTGATCTCTAACTGTGCTACGTAGAGATTGGTAATGAAGAGGCTACGACGCGTCTGCTAACAAACTGGCTAACGTTGAACCTGCTGTCAGAGTGGCCGCCACCAGTCGGGTGCGGCGCTTATGTTATCTTCACCTAGGGGCCGCTGCTGTCGCGTTGTCGTCCTAGAGGGAGGATGGTCAGCTTGCGATTGGCTGACCTCTTGTCACAGCCTTCTCTTGTCCACCCCGATAGCTGAGTGGTCAGCGTGACGAATTGCCGTCCTATGGGCCTAGGTTCGATTCCTGGTTGGGACGGGGATTTTCTCCGCTCAGGGACTGAGTTTTGTGTTGTCTTCATCATCATTTCATCCTCATCCGGCGCGCAGGTCGCCCACTGTGGCGTCGAACGTAATAAAACCTGTACCAAGGCGGCGGGACCTGCCCTGTAAGGGGCCTCCCGTCCAATAACGCCAAACGCTCAGTTCCACAGCCTTCTCATCTCTGTCGTTCTCGACTGGCATGCCGGCGGTGACTTTACGCCGTAACGTTCCTCCCCCCTTGCAGCCAACTCCCCCCCCCCTCCAAAGCGACGGACCGTCGTCGTATGTGGGCACAACAACAGGGTGGTGGCTGGGGAAGGTAGGACCGTGGACGCTCTGATGAACCGGATGCTGTGGCTGCAGTGGACGTCGGACTTCCGTTCGCATCCAGCCATCCGCCCTTTGCTCTGGTGGAAACGTCTCGCGGAAAACGCCTAGAAGGTTACACGTCCACCTCCTGAGGCCCATACCGAGATGCAGAAGGCGTCGGCCGCTGCAGCGTGGGCGGGTCTAGCTCCGTCGGTAGGACGAGAGGACGTGGAGGAAGCGAAGGCTCCATATCCACGGGGTCTCCCGTGGTGTCGTGATGACACCCTCTGGCGGCTGCTGTGGCCGCGCTGTCCTCGGGTTCCGTGATTCTGGGGGAAGGATCATCGTGCACATGACAGTGGAGAATTTGATCGTGATGTCGGCGCTGCAATCCGTCTGGGCTGAAATGAGATACATGCATGCGCCAAGTCGACCAAGGATCTCACCTTGCGCCCACCGTCTGCTGTCGCTAAAAACCCTGAAAAACACAGTAACATTCGGCACGAAGCGATACTTGCGGCCTTCCTTTGGTGCCAGATGCTGAAGAGGGTGGAGCCGGCGATGCTCCATCTCGTGGATGCGAACGGTAAGAGGCCAGAAACAGTTGGAATGGTTGATCCCTGGTGTGTCCAGTGCGAAGTTCGGCCATCTTCTGCTTGAAGGTTGTGACAAAACCTTCCGCTTCGCCGTTGGACTGTGGATGGAACGGTGTACTAGTTAGATGCTGCTTGCCTTTGCGTTCACAGAATATTTCAGATTCATTTGACGTGAAATGAGGACCGTTGTCCGACACTACGACGTCAGGCAAACATTCGAGGCTAAAAATAGAAGACAACGCCTGAACTGTGCTGCGTGACGTTGTCGAGCTGGCACAGCAAAAGGAAACTTGCTGTAAGAGTCTACCACAATCAACCAACGAATGTTCCAAAAAGAACCTGCAAGTTTATGTGTACACGTTGCCATGATGATTGCGATTTAGGCCAGCAGAGAATTTTTGTGACGGGGCGGACTGATTTTCCGCACATGCGTGACACTGTGATACCATCTGTTCTGTTTGGGTGTCCATACACTTCCAAGTACAGTGTCGACGCGCTAACTGTTTCGTACGAACTGTCCCCCAGAGTCCTTGGTGAAGTAACTCCAGCACTTCTTTTTGCAAAACTTTACGGATCAACACACTACTGTCCACTGTCAGTCTGAACAACAATCACACCTTACTGCATGGCGAGGCTATGCCTACGTGCAAAGTATCGACGCACTACAGAATTCATTATATTATGCGATGAGCGAGACCAAGATGTGCGAATATACACTCCTGGAAATGGAAAAAAGAACACATTGACACCGGTGTGTCAGACCCACCATACTTGCTCCGGACACTGCGAGAGGGCTGTACAAGCAATGATCACACGCACGGCACAGCGGACACACCAGGAACCGCGGTGTTGGCCGTCGAATGGCGCTAGCTGCGCAGCATTTGTGCACCGCCGCCGTCAGTGTCAGCCAGTTTGCCGTGGCATACGGAGCTCCATCGCAGTCTTTAACACTGGTAGCATGCCGCGACAGCGTGGACGTGAACCGTATGTGCAGTTGACGGACTTTGAGCGAGGGCGTATAGTGGGCATGCGGGAGGCCGGGTGGACGTACCGCCGAATTGCTCAACACGTGGGGCGTGAGGTCTCCACAGTACATCGATGTTGTCGCCAGTGGTCGGCGGAAGGTGCACGTGCCCGTCGACCTGGGACCGGACCGCAGCGACGCACGGATGCACGCCAAGACCGTAGGATCCTACGCAGTGCCGTAGGGGACCGCACCGCCACTTCCCGGCAAATTAGGGACACTGTTGCTCCTGGGGTATCGGCGAGGACCATTCGCAACCGTCTCCATGAAGCTGGGCTACGGTCCCGCACACCGTTAGGCCGTCTTCCGCTCACGCCCCAACATCGTGCAGCCCGCCTCCAGTGGTGTCGCGACAGGCGTGAATGGAGGGACGAATGGAGACGTGTCGTCTTCAGCGATGAGAGTCGCTTCTGCCTTGGTGCCAATGATGGTCGTATGCGTGTGCGTGTTTGGCGCCGTGCAGGTGAGCGCCACAATCAGGACTGCATACGACCGAGGCACACAGGGCCAGCACCCGGCATCATGGTGTGGGGAGCGATCTCCTACACTGGCCGTACACCACTGGTGATCGTCGAGGGGACACTGAATAGAGCACGGTACATCCAAACCGTCATCGAACCCATCGTTCTACCATTCCTAGACCGGCAAGGGAACTTGCTGTTCCAACAGGACAATGCACGTCCGCATGTATCCCGTGCCACCCAACGTGCTCTAGAAGGTGTAAGTCAACTACCCTGGCCAGCAAGATCTCCGGATCTGTCCCCCATTGAGCATGTGTGGGACTGGATGAAGCGTCGTCTCACGCGGTCTGCACGTCCAGCACGAACGCTGGTCCAACTGAGGCGCCAGGTGGAAATGGCATGGCAAGCCGTTCCACAGGACTACATCCAGCATCTCTACGATCGTCTCCATGGGAGAATAGCAGCCTGCATTGCTGCGAAAGGTGGATATACACTGTACTAGTGCCGACATTGTGCATGCTCTGTTGCCTGTGTCTATGTGCCTGTGGTTCTGTCAGTGTGATCATGTGATGTATCTGACCCCAGGAATGTGTCAATAAAGTTTCCCCTTCCTGGGACAATGAATTCACGGTGTTCTTATTTCAATTTCCAGGAGTGTATTTTAGCAAAATGTTCAAATCTGAATCAGCTTCCGCGGGCTGTACAACTTTCCTACAGTTCAGAGGAAAGGAAAGAAGCAATTTAGGATCGTGAGCATCGATGAGACCACAAGATGCAGTAGAAGCGTCAAAGTCTGTATCAGGGCGAATCAGAAGACGAGAAAGTGCATTACCATGTTGAGCTTTCGGAAGATACACAATCTCGTACTGGTATTGAGACAACAACAAAGCCCATCTTTGCAATTTTTGGGCAGTTCGTACAGGAACCGGCTTCATCGGACGAAACAAAGACTGCGATGGCTTGTGATCCGTTACTAAGTAGGATTTTCTGCGACACAAATAATGGTGAAATTTAGTTACACAATAGCCAATACGTCTTTCGCTGCTTGTGAATAGTTACACTGAGCTTTGGATAAAACTTTTGATGCGAAAGTAATAGACCTGTCTTTATCACCATTCTGTGCGAAATCACTGCAGCGATTCACTAAGGAGAAGCGTCAGCTTGCAACACAAGTGGTTTGTCAGGATCAAAGAGAACCAAGCATTTATCACCTCGCACAGCATCTTTAAGTTTTTGAAAAGCTTCTTGGCATTCATCAGCCCAAACAAATGGGACGTTCTTGCAATCTAAGCCATGCAATAGAGCTGCCATTTGTGCAGCATTCGATATGAACAGAATATAATGGTTCATTTTCTCTAAGACTGACTGCAAATCAGCGATATTACGAGGAACTGGCAGATCATGTATGGCTAACAAATGTGACTGAAGAGGATGTGCACCTTGACTGTTTATGACATGAGCAAGATACTGCAACTCAGGTTTGAAAAAAATCACACTTGTCCAATCTACACTTTAGTCTTGCATCAGATATCACATGAAACAAAGCAAACAAATTTTTAATGTGTTCTTCGGGTGTACGACCTACTACGACAACATCGTCCAAATTTTTTGAACAGTTTGGCACTTGAGCAGTCAGCTGTTCCAAATACCGTTGGAAAACGGCAGGTGCGGAAGCACTGCCAAAACGCAAACGCAAATATTTAAACAATCCCAGATGAGTGTTCACAATATACATGGTTTGAGATTCTTCATCTAGTGGTGTTTGAAGATATGCGTCACGCAAATCAATTTTTGAAAAGTAGCGACCAGCACCTAATCTGTGCTTGGCAATGGATAAGTATCACAGTTTGTGGGTTGACTGTAGGCTTAAAGTCAACACAGATGCCATTGCGACCTGAAGGTTTGGGGAGCAAAACCAGTGGACTTGCCCATTGACTAGCTTGTATGGGCGCAATAGCTCCGCTGTCTTGCAATTCTTTAGGTTCAGCAGCCACATTGTCCCATTATGCAATGGGAACGGTTTTGGCATAGCAAAATTTTGGCTGGGTATTGTCGTGCAAAGTAATATGTGCAATAAAATTGTTTGCCATGCCTAAACCTTCAGAAAAGAGTTCAGGGAATTCTTTCAGCAAGCTAGCTACACTGTCTCTGGCATTGAATGCAGGCACTGATAACACATTGTCCTGAATTTTAAAGCCAAACGAATCAAGGCCAAATATGTTCTCACTATCATGTGATTATAGCACAGTGAAAGTAACAGTTCGCGTATGCGAGCGATACATGGCAGGCAAAATAAAGAACAAGAAAATAAAGAACAAGAATGTCTTGTCCATTATAAGCCGTCAGTTGCTTGTTAGTTTTAGACAGGCGTGGGGAGTCTCACAGTTCATATGTGTAACGATTCAGCAATGTAACAAAGTGTCCAGCTGAAATTTCACACGTTTTCCATTAAGATGCAAATGAACAAAAAGTTTGTTGGAATGGCGTAGCACTGAAGAAACTGTTTGCTTGCTAGTTTTGCTAATGCCTGCAGAAGGCCGTGAATACACTGCATTGATTACATGGGCCTTGTGACTATATTATTGTGAGTGGGCAGAATTCTTACTTTTATTCCATTGGAAACATACGGATTGTACGCGAATTTTCTTGCCACAAGCGTAATACTGTGCTTGTATGGACGGGCAATCTTGGGGTCTGTGCCGTGAATAGCACCGAGGGCACGACTTAATTCTATTCACTGACGTAGCCGCCTGTTTAGAGTCGTGATGACTGGGTGTTGTATGATGTCCTTAGGTTAGTTAGGTTTAAATAGTTCTAAGTTCTAGGAGACTGATGACCATAGATGTTAAGTCCCATAGTGCTCAGAGCCATTTGAACCATTTTTTGAACCTGTTTAGAGAACTGTTTACGTGGCTTGGCGAGCACGTGCTGTTGCTGCCTAGTGGGCAGGTCATGAGCAAGGGGCGCATCAACCCGACAAATTGGTGGCTGCTCAAATTTATTGGCGCTACAGCATCTGAATCGTACTGATCTGGAATTTGCACTACGTGAAGAAATGATGGATCTGACTTTTCAAAATCTGTTCTCTAACTTTGACATCAGTTACATTGTACACGATCACATCAAGCAACATAACATCTGAGTATAAAGCACCACAAGCACATCTGAATTTGCATTTCCTCGTCACACCCTCCAAATCTGTTAGCCACTCGCGATAAGTTTGTTCTGAGATTTTCTTGCAACAAGAGCATTGGTACCTAGCTGCCACCACATTCACCGGTAGGTCATAGTAGTTAGTTAGAGAACCTACAACCCGATTGTAGGAAAGCTCACTCAGAGTGGTGTTAGGGAACGATTTCTGAATGAGACGAAAGACTACACTTCATACCGTTGATAAAAATTTCCCCAGTAGCTGATACTTTGTGAGCAATAATGTGGGCTTCATACTGTTGCAATCATGTGAGTCATTCCTGATCTTTTTCGTTAAACTGGCGAAAAGGCGGTATGGCACTTGGGACTACAGTTTTTGCATGTTTCTCGGTTGGCCAGTAGCTGATGTACCATGTAGAAGGGTTGCAATCTACTGCATCTGAAACAGAAACATCTATGTTAGCTGCGTTGCATCAATCGCTTGCAGCTGAGGCGCCTGAGGAGGGGGTGGGAGAGGTGGGTTGCTCATTTTGCAATAGGCAAACGCAATAAACGGACAATGCAAACAATAAAAATAAGCACACAAGCAAAGAAAATTTCTGCAACGCCCACCTTAAAACACTGATTAAAAAGCACTATAAGATACACTGTTACAACATGTAAACACACCCCTGCAAAGGAAAGACAAGATAGAATTAAGGCGCCAGAAAAACACAAAAGCCCACAACAAAACAAAACAGAGATAATCTGTGGCAGATGGTGGCTCTGGGTTCGAAGCATTAACAAGTTGTCGCTATGTTATTGCTCCTATATCGTTGGCACCATGTTATTTGTACATCTCGTCGCCATCTTGTTGTGTCTAGGAATGTTGTGTTCTCAGTTCGCTAGACAAACAATCAAACAACCCGTATTAATGAGTTTTATTACGACAAGACAAGGACAAATATTTAACTTTGATCTGAGAATTCTTGTGGTCCTTTATACTTGGTCACCATCGAGTGCAATTACACAAATATGTCGCAAGCAAAGGGCGACATACAAAGTAATTAGTCTTCTTCAGAACAGACAAACACAAGTAACACTTCTTGTCCTAGCGACCACTACTAACAAAAGCCTGTCAACTGAACTGCAGTGACTGCTGATCTCTAACTGTAGAGATTGCTAATGAAGAGACTATGATGTGTCGGCTAACAAAGTGTCTAATGTTGAAGCTTCTATCGAATTGGACGCCACCAGTGGGGCGCGGCGCCTATGTCGACTTCACTCAGGGGCCACTGCTGTCGCGTTGTCCTCCTCAAGGTAGGTCGGTCAGCGTGCGATTGGCTGACCTCTTGTCACAGCCTTCTCTTCTCTGTCGTTCCCGACTGCTATGCCGGCGCTGACTTTACGCCGTAGCAGGAACAACACATCACTTTCTTGTTGCTAGAATGTCAAAAGAATGGCTCTAAGAAAATTCTGCACATACCGAGCGCTAGTTAGCGTCTCTTCGAGAAACAGCATCCCAAACCATAGTGCCTAGGTGGGGCCAGTGTTCCTAGTTGAATGCACTCTACGAGACAGAGCTCACCATGTCCTTGTCGTATACGCTAACGACCATCACTTGAGTGCAGGCAGAATCTGCTTTCATCGCTGAAGACTAGCGACCGATTTGAAGAACGTTCTGGACAGTTCGATCGAACGATTTGGCCACCCACATCACCCGACATGAATCCCATCGAACAATTACGGGAGATAATCGAGAGGCCAGTTGGTGCAAAACATCGTACATCGGCAACACTTTCCCAGTCATGGGCGACTCTAGAGGCACCATGGCTCAACGTTTCTGAAGGTGTCTTACAGCGACTTGTCGAGTTGCTGCACTACGCCGGGTAAAAGGAGGTCAGACACGATATTAGGAAGTATCCCATCATTTTTGTCACCTCAGAGTATTTCCAAGCCTGAAAGTAATGTGTGGCTAACAAAGTTATGTTCTATTCAGAATTGCGTGTGCTTCATCGGTATCAAAAATTTGAAATGGTTTCATTGGCGGGTTGTTGTTGTTGTTGTGATCTTCAGTCCTGAGACTGGTTTGATGCAGCTCTCCATGCTACTCTATCCTGTGCAAGCTTCTTCATCTCCCAGTACTTACTGCAACCTACATCCTTCTGAATATGCTTAGTGTATTCATCTCTTGGTGTCCCTCTACGATTTTTACCCACCACACTGCCCTCCAATGCTAAATTTGTGAGCCCCTGATGCCTCAGAACATGTCCTAGTAACCGGTCTCTTCTTCTTGTCAAGTTGTGCCAGAAACTCCTCATTTCCCCAATTCTATTCAATACCTCCTCATTAGTTATGTGATCTACCCAGGTTACCACTAGATAAATCGCATCTTTACTTATCTTATTAGATTTGACATGTTTATTGAAAGCATTTTAACTGAACTTTTTATTCATTTGAGCATCATATACGAATGTACTTTTGTGTAGTTACATATATAAAATTAAATGTGCTTCGCACCCCGGAATAATGAATGTAATATTACCATCATACTTGTTAGAAACTGTAAAACTATTGTAAAAACTGATTATAGTTCTGACTGTGGCAGTCGTTCCTCCCCAGGAAATAAAGCAGCAATTCATATCTTCAATCCGTACATTCATTGTAATTTTGGAAACTATTCTTGCCTTTTATTTCTTTGAAAATGAGTACCTGCCAACTTCATGCTCGTTATTTACTAACTGTAATTATGTGCTACCAAGAGTACTTAATAATAACCTTCCCCAATGGCAAAAATTCGGTGGTTGTATAAAGTATGTTCTACTATGCGCAAAAAATTTAAATTCAGTGCGATAAAAAGGAGCTTCTGCGTTTGCGCTGTTGAAAGTTTCTGAAACAACGAGAAAAAACACTTCCTGGTGCAGCCTTAGACAAAGAAAGTGATCGCCGGCCGCCGCAGAGGCTAAGTCCCAGTCGTTCATTTACGGTGGCCAATAAATTCGGTCTCCCCTCAGAATTCAAAGTCCGGCGATATCCACAGTCTGTCCACACTGTAGAATGCGGAATTGTCTGAAGGAAGTGTTGTCCTTTCCTCGAGAGGCTGCAACGCTGTAACTGCTCGTGACCTGGTAGTAAACGTCACGCAATGTAGCCAGGAAGTCGCGAGATCGAATCCACTCCATTCCATTTTCTTTTTTACTAATCGCATTCCGGTTGTCTGCGAAAGTAGTCAGTCTGATGGAGGTCAAAAAGCAGTGACTTAGATAATGCCCCTTGTCTGAGACATACTTACATTTACAAGTTTCTTGGCTGACTATTGTTTTAATAAACATTTGTCACCGGGAGATCTGATAAATTATCTCTATCTTATGCATTACGTTTTCCTCTTACAGCTAGTGCTTCTAGCTTGCTTAGGTTTCTAGCTTACTTAGTAGTAATTTTTAATCGGGTGGGCCAAAAGCCTTAGCCAGGTCTAAGAATATGCCTGTAACAGACTCATCTTTCTCACGAACCTCAAGTGCCACTTTTGTGAATTCTGTAATGGTCGGTATCGTTCCTGTCTCACTTCGGTAGCCAAAACATGCTTGGTTGTATTTATTCGTGTGACTCATTATTCCATCTTCTTGGCTGATTCAATTTTTTTGAGAAAACTGACACTAGTGACACTGGCAAATTTACTCGTATACTATTAATACACCTGGAGCAAGAAGTTCTTTCAATCCAGGCCAACTTTTATCTTTTCGGGTTAGATTGACCAGGGAATTTGACGTCATCTTCCGTTGCCGGAAACAGCAGGTGCACGCTCTGTGTGAGCAGACCTTGGTTGCTGGACGTCGTGGGAAGATCTGTTCCGAGGGCCTCACATGGGCCTAGCTGAGAGCTGTGGAACTCGTGACGAAAACTTGCGTTATTCTTGTGCATGTTGTGAAAGCCGTTCAGCCAATCTCTTATTTAAAAAGAGTGGCTAAGTACTCATATTTCTGACTATATGAAGTTACTTTCATTACGGCCTTGTCAGAAGCCACTCCATGGTGAACATGTGAGACTATGGTGCGGAACTACTTTGTTTCTGTGGCTCATTGTCTTCCTTAATGATTCCTGTTTCTTGCGTTAGTTATCAGTCACATAGACTTCCTCGCTTCCTGTATTCTTTCTTTACAGCATTTCAGATTCTACCTCAATGAGTTTTCCAAAAACTTGACTTACTGTGTAAAACCTTTAATACAAAATCAAACCTTTTAATGAGCAGATTCTGACAGCATTTTAAATTATTAAATTCGGTCAGTAATTCTACGAAATACTGAAATTAAATTTTTATTGCCCCTGGAAGGCATTGGATAGGCAAGCTCTAAATGGGAGCCGGCGACCATTTGAAGGGCACTGGGTACCACCTGGTTCTTTGAGGAACTATGAGTTGCACAGTTCTATATTTAAAGCATTTCTTGTGGAATATGTCATAAACAATTTTCAAGTATTCTCAACAATTTAGAATGTACTGATGTTTATAACGAAAATAATAAAGAAATTTAAGCGTAATATTTTCTAAAATGCTTTGTGAGATACTACTTAGTCCTACAATACACATGTAAAAGAGATCATGTATGACATGATAGTTAAGATAGAAAACCAGTTTCATTCCTCACATTAAGTATATTGAAAAGGAAAAAATATTATTAAATCATATACACTGAAGAGCCAAAGAAATTGGTACACCTGCCAAATATCGTGTAAGGTCCCCCGCCAGTACGCAGAAGTGCTGCAACACGACGTGGCATGGTTTTGACTAATGTCTGAAGTAGCGCTGGAGGGAACTGACACCATGAATCCTGCAGGGATGTCCATAAATCCCTAAGTACGAGGGGGCGGAGATCTCTTCCGAAAAGCACGTTGCAAGCATTCCAGACATGCTCAATAATGTTCATGTCTGGGGAATTTGGTGGCCAGCGAAGTGTTCCTGGAGCCACTTTGTGGCAATTCTGGATATGTGAAGTGTCGTATTGTCCTGCTGGAATTGCCCAAGTCCGGCGGAAAGCACAATAGGCATGAATGTATGCAGGTGATCAGACAGTATGCTTACGTACGTCTCACCTGTCAGTGTCGTATCTAGACGTACCAGGGGTCCCATATCACTCCAACTGCACACGCCCCACACCATTACAGAGCCTCCATCAGTTTGAACAGTCCCCTGCTGACATGCAGGGTACATTGATTCATGAGATTGTCTCCATGTTGTCCATCCGTTCGATACAATTTGAAACGAGACTCGACCGACCAGGCAACATGTTTACAGTCATCAACAGTCCAATGCCTATGTTGATGGGCCCAGATGAGGCGTAAAGCTTTGTGTCATGCAGTCATCAAGGGTACACGAGTGGGCCTTCGGCTCCGAAAGCCCATATCGATGATGTTTCGTTGATAAGTTCGCACGCTGACAGTTGGTGATGGCCTAGCATTGAAATCTGCAGCAATTTTCGCAAGAGTTGGACTTCTGTCACGTTCCAGGATCTTTCTCCGGCCGCAGCGATGTCGGAGATTTGATGTTTTACCGGATTCCTGATAATCGCGGTACACTCGTGAAATGGTCGTACGGGAAAATGCCCACTTCATCGCTACCTCTAATGCTGTCCCCCATCGCTCGTGCGGCGACTATAACGCCACGTTGAAACGCACTTAAATCTTGATAAACTGCCATTGTAGCAGCAGTAACCCATCTAACAACTGCGACAGACACTTGTCGTCTTATATAGGCGTTACCGACCGCAGCGCCGTATTCTGCCTGTTTACATACCTCTGTATTTGAATGCGCATGCCTATACCAGTATCCTTTGAGCGTCAGTGTATTGGTATTTCTGCTTGTAGAATTTTTTCATAATTAAAACATCTTTTCTCTATAATATAGTAGACACTGCAATAACTTTAAAGTGTATTGGGTAAGGTATAGATAACTGAAAGACATAGCAAAAAATACTGCAATGCTTTATAAACTTAAGGAGGCATGCGTAGCTAAATACTGAGAAAGACAATTTGCAGGAAATCCAAATTAATGTTTGAGCTTTGTTAAATTGTGCCTCAGAACAATCCTGAAGCGTGGTCTTCATCCAGCTGCATTTATTCGTCTTCAAGCTTCCTCTTGGTATTATTTTTCGCGCTTGTTACTTATTTGGTGAATGGATATTAATTATATTTATGCCCACATATTTCATCAAAATAATTATTAAATTCCTTTTGGTACAATAACATCTGACGTAAATGAATATATAATCGCTGAAAACAAATTGTACCTCCTTAGCAATGTCAGTCTACACTTTAACACAATAGGTTTTTATTTTTATTTAATCGTGTCTGAGCTACATCTGTAATTAATTAATACGCTATATATGCTAGATTACAAATATAAGTAAATGATAGTCATTCATTCATATATACATTCATGATCTTCACATATTGTAAGTCGTCATTATTGTCTAAAGCAAGGCTCATATCTCTCTCCAGTGTTCGGCACACTTCACTGCAGCGTCGTTGGCCAACCACAGGTCTTGGAAAGTGCATGGGGCCAGCAAAGATGGACAGGTCAGCAGGTGTGTCATGGTTTGTTTTCCTCCACATTGGCAGGGCTCTTCTTCGGCGTATCCCCACTTGATCAGGTTATCCTGTGATCTTCCCAATTGACATCTAAGTCTATTTAGGCTCTTCCAGACTCTCCATTCCAATTGTGATCCAGCAGGAAGTTTTTCTTTAATGT